>NC_040093.1:47496115-47799145 GCF_003369695.1 Bos indicus x Bos taurus
TTGTGAAGAATATTATCTTCACATCTTGAAAATGTTTGCAATGGATATCGGGGTTCCTTTCTTATTTCTGGGTCCAGGTAATTACAACAGAATATCTTGAAAACTGTTAGTGGGCTCCCTGTTACCGTGAGTAGCTGGGGAAAGCCTTGATACACCTTGATTGGTGAAGCTGACAATTTCTGCAATTTCTGCAAATGTTCGAAAGGGCATTTTGTGTATAAGCATGTTAGTCGGTAATCAGAGTAGTTTTACACCCAAAATGGACTAATTAAGTCTGGATTGGTTATATTCTGCTTGAAGTTTTTGGTACTGTCAGCTCCCCCTGACTGTGGGAGGGGTGGGGAGGACAGTGAGGGAAATGCTGATGGAAACTTTTGATTCATTGCTTACCTGCGGGGATCGGTGGCAGCCAACGATTGGGGTTGTACACTCAGTAAATAAAAATACTTTATCTCTTTCAAGGAGCGCCAATTAGCTGATTGCTCCATGTGGCTGTCTTTAAGGAGAATGCTGTCTTACCTATCTTCTTGTACAAAGGTTTGATTTTTAATGTCTTGTGAAAAGGATTCTCTTTGTCTTGATTGATGTCAGGAATAAAAGCATGATGGTAATATCCCTTTGAAAGCTATTGTATTGTCAGCCCTGGCTGACAGCGGGAGGGCCTCCCAGCGTTATAGATTAGCGCTGTGAAAACACTGACATTTTCTTTGTTACGTTGCTGTTGTTCTACTTGCAAAGTCAATTACACAATGTCGGAGCTCAGTTACAGAGTTGACTTTGGAAGTAGCAATGTCTTTTCATTCTCTTCTTAAAGATATAATTTTCCTGTGTGGTTGTTGTCATTGTTTTTTTTCTTTCTCTCTTTCTTTTTGACCTGCTTCCCTCTGGTGACCACCCCCTCTGCCCCTCAAGAGTCAGAACGCATTAGCTAGGCAAACACATTCTGGCTTCAGTTGTGACAAGTCAGATTCTAAGATTGCCACATCATTATCCCTGAATTCTTCTGCTCATTCACATTTCAGTGGCTTCTTATTGATATAGTGACTACAGCAGCCAAGATACATAAAAAGCCCATCAAATGAGATTACAGTATTGATAATCCCTTATCAAGTGGGTTGCTCTGGATTTAGGGTCCTTGCGCTGAGTGTGTGAGTATACTTATTCTCTAAGTTCATGTCCGACTCTGTGACCCCATGAACTGTAGCCTGCCAGGCTCCTCTGTCCTTGGGATTTCCCAGGCAAGAATACTGGAGTGGGTTGCCATTTCCTTCTCTAGGGCATCTTCCTGATCCAGGGATCAAACCTGAGTCTCTTGCATGGCAGGCGGATTATTTACCACTCAGCCATGGGGGTAGCCTTTGGGGTCCTTAAGTTTGGCAAATTCTGTTGTTTTTTTTTTTTTTTGCTGACCCAGGTTGAACCAAGTTCCTGGGCTTTTGGGAGCACCCCTTCTGCCCCCCAGCAAATAGTTTTTTTTTGCTGCAGAAGATTTATAATAAACATTCTGATCTCACAGGCCAGGGCTGGTGAGTTTTGGACGTAGAATCCTGGATGACATCTTTATCTCGTAAGAGAACCTTGTAACCCACCCTTCTCCCATTACAGATGGCAAATGCGAATTATAAGGCTCTCCAAGGTGCCTTTACTCTGGGTACCCTTGAACTCAGGAGTGATTTTCATCCCTGTGTGAAATTCTGCTGCTGAAAGGGAGGCAGCCTTGACATGTCCAAAGCTAAAAGTGGTCAGGGTGGAGGTTTTTATTTACACTCCCCCTACCAGCATCCCTGCCTTCTTCAGGAAGAGCAAACCGGATCTCTGAACTTGGCCGCCAATGAGGCAGCTACCTGAGAGTGGACAGGACTCGCCACTGACTCCAGATGACACAGGTGCATCGGGAAACTCCGGCCGAGGACTCTAATTGTGGGCCCCCAAAGTTGTTATTATGAACCGCCAGACAGGAGACTGTGTTCGCCAGCAATTTGTCAGGACTAATTTTGTTTTTCTCCAATAATTGAAAATTAATGTCTTGAAGTGAAAGCAGATGTTCATGTCATCTTCTGAATTGGGATATAAAATGGGGCTCTGTAGATGGGCTCACTAATTTAACAGTAATTTCCCTCTCGCAGCTAATGGGGGTGTTGGAGCTGACGTCACCTGAGGCCAGAGTTGGGGGGTGAGAGCATCAGCTGTACCAGTTGTGCTGGCTGAGGTGTGGGAGCCTTGGTTTTGGAGGGAGAGCATGTAAATAAACTTATTTCCTGGGGCTGTGAAACTTGAGAGAATTCATTAGTTTGAATGCTCATGCGTGCAAGAGATGTTTATTGAGATAATTCAAGGCTTTATGCTGGAAAAGATGAGGAAGCCTGGGTGTAGGAAGACAGTGGATTCCTATAGGTTAGAGGATCCTGGGTTCATTACCATCACCTGGAGAGAGAGAGAGAGAGAGAGAGAGAGAGAGAGAGAGTGTGTGTGTGTGTGTGTGCATGCGTGTGCACGTGCAGTTGTGTCTGACTCTTTGCAACCCCACGGTTGCCCCACAGGCAACCCCCTGTAGCCCACCAGGCTCCTCTGTCCATGGAATTTTCCAGGCAAGAACACTGGAGTGGGTTGCCATTTCCTCCTCCAGGAGATCTTCCTGACCCAGGAAGCGAAACCACATCTCTTGTGTCTCCTGAATTGGCAGGAGAATTATTTACCAACTGTAAAACTGGTTAAAATTGTAGATTCCCACTTTCAGAGCCTAGAGATGCTCGCCTAGCTGGTCTGCGGTAGGGACTAACCACTTTTCATTTTCTTCCCTTAAAAAAATTGAGGTAAGATGCCTGGTGACTCAGATGGGAAAGGATTTGCCTGTACTGCTGGAGACTCGGGTTTGATACCTGGGTTGGGAAGATCCCCTGGAGGAGGTCATGGCAACCCACTCCAGTATTCTTGCTTGGAGACTTCCTTGGACAGAGGAGCCTGGCGGGCTACAGTCCTTGGGGTTGCAAAGAGTCGGACACGACTGAGTGACTAACACACACATGTGCTGCTGCTGCTGCTAAGTCACTTCAGTTGTGTCCGACTCTGTGCAACCCCATAGAAGGCAGCCCACCAGGCTCCCCCGTCCCTGGGATTCTCTAGGCAAGAACACTGGAGTGGGTTGCCATTTCCTTCTCCAATACATGAAAGTGAAAAGTCAAAGTGAAGTCGCTCAGTCGTGTCCAACTCTTAGTGACCCCATGGACTGCAGCCTACCAGGCTCCTCCGCCCATGGGATTTTCCAGGCAAGAGTACTGGAGTGGGGTGCCATTGCCTTCTCTGACACACACACATACGTGATGTAAAATTTACCATCTTAACATTTTTAAGTGTCAGACTCAGTGACTTTAAGTACATTCACATCATTGTGCAGCCATCATGAACATTCATTTTTAGCCGACAAGCAGGTGGTGGTGGTGGGTTGAGGGGATCTTAGCCTATCACCCTCCGAGGAGGCTATCAGTTCAAGGTGTCCGTTTTCCAGGGAGAGAGGAGAAACAGAGGCTCCGAAGATGCAGTGACTTGGAGAACTGGTGATGTTTTTCCTTGCTCCAGTGAGAGAGGGGAGACTGGTGTGCTCAAAGCGCACATCAGGGCTCCATCAGGGCTGAGATCCGGGCAAGACGGGGTGCTTCGGAGCTGTTGAGGGATCTAGTGACAACTCTCAGGATAAGAACATGCGTTCTCTCTCCTTGGGGGCACCATTCCTCTGGAGACTGAGACTGGCAGATGTGAGGTTGGCCCATGGCCCCCACACCTGCCTGCCAGGACCCAGACAGCCCCTCTGACTTAGCAGCCCTACACACTTCAGGCTGGTTTGTCTGCGATGGCGCAGGGGAGGGATAGCTGTTGTGGAATGGCCACTTAGTTGCCTTGGTTTGCAGTCCTAGAGCGCCTACTGCCTCTGACCCGCTGGCTTGGGTGCTACAGATTCTTATATTGTTCTCCCTGAGGTGCCAGCCACCTTTCCTCCCCCACTTTTTCCTGTAATTGAAATCTGCCCTTTCGTTACCTGGGCATGAATTATTTTTTTGCAGCGTTGTCATTCCCTGTCCTGCTGTGAGGTTTATCTCTTCTGTTGATCCTAATTAAATAAAACATACTGTTCACCTAACTCCTGTTGCACTGAATTTTACCTGCCTGAGGCAGAGTGATGGCCATCTGGGCTGGGTTAGGGAGCAGGGCATGGCTGGATAAAGGAGCTGGCATGGTAGGGGCTGGTACATAAGGCCTGGGTGTACCCCCTTGGCCTGGGGGTGGCTGGCAGGACCCCATAGCTGCCAGCAACATACAGCATACTTCTGGTTTCTGAACTTGAGCTATTGCTTTGTCCTTAGCCCCATGAGGCTGCAGGTCTGAACCTGGGAAGAGGAGAGACAATCACCAGCTCCAGAGAATCCCCAAGGAGAGGGTGAGGAAGGAGACCAGGCTCCCAGGGTGGGGGGGATGAAGAGAAGGGGCAGGCTCTGGTCGCCTGGGGTTGAGGCTGCAGTGAGCGCTGGGTTCCCTGGGGAAGCAGGAGCAGAGTGCGCATTCTCAGTGCTCAGGACCGCTCTGCAGATGCCCTGTCTCCTCAGGGAGAGAGGGACAGCCAGGGGCCTGGCACATGTGATGCGAAGATTCAGACCTTTACTATTTTTGCCTTTGAACTTCTCAGAATCTTGAAAATCCCAGGTTGAAGAGGAACCTCGGAGGCCACTTCCTTCAGCCTTCCCATGTGTTTGTGGCATCCTGAGTCCATCCAGCCTGGACTCACACATTTCAGTCTCTGGGAGCTCACTACCTCTATGGCACAACTTGTGCCTTTTTAGCTTGAATTTCCCATGTTTCTCTTTCCATGAAGCTGCAGTCCGCCTCCTGTAATTTAGGTGCGATGGTCCTGGGTCTGTCTCTTGGGGCCACAGGGAGTAGCTCAAAGCTCCAGTCCCCAGGGCAGCCCTGTTAAGAGTCAGCAAAGCTGGCCTTGGTCTACTGGCCCAGGGGGAGAGTAGCTTTGCATGGGATGCAGTCAGCCTGGTGGGCTTCCGGGAGACCATGCTCACTTACAGATGACTGCAGATGACCTTGTCTTGGGCTTCTGAGTCCTTGTGTTTAAATAGATTTGTTAGGTGAATGAGTAACTGTGTAAGCTATTGAAGGAATGAATGAATGAGTAGACAGGTGAATGAGTGAATTGTGAACAAATAACTGGTTAAAGACTAGATGAATTCCTAAATGAATGAGTTAGTGAGTGAGTGGGTAAACTCACAGGAACATGTCACAGTCCATCTCTATGTAAAGAAGGCTGAGCACCAAAGAATTGATGCTTTTGAATTGTGGTGCTGGAGAAGGCTGAGAGTCCCTTGAACAGCAGGGAGATCAAATCAGTCAATCCTAAAGGAAATCAACCCTGAATATTCATTGGAAGGATTGATGCTGAAGCTGAAGCTCTGATACTTTGGCCACCTCATGGGAAGAACCTCTCACTGGAAAAGAAAGACGCTGATGGTGGGAAAGATTGAGGGCAGGAGGACAAGGGGGCCACAAGGGATAAGATGGTTGTATGCCATCATCAATCCAATGGACACGAGTTTGAGCAAGCTCGGGGAGATGGTGAAGGACAGGGAAGCCTGGCGTGCTGCAGTCCATGGGGTGGCAAAGAGTCGGACACGACTGAGGGACTGAAAAGCAATATCTTGATGGATGACTTCGGCTCCTGGCTGGCATCTCTGGTGGTCTCTCCTGCCTCCTTTCCCTCCTCCGGAGATGCTCCTCCTGGAGGACTGGGAGCCCTCACACCCCTCCTGGGGCTGGGATGCTCTCTGCCTATTCTCCCCCTTCACCCTTAGCCCAAGGGTGGGTGGGTATGTAGTGCTCTCCTACATGTGAGATTGTAGCTACTGTGGCAATCACTGTGCTAGTTTGTAAACCACTGTTTTCAAAGAATAAAAGCAATATGAGATTTTCATACTAACTTTAACTACAACAGAACTTTTAACTGAATAAACTACTCCCTCTTCCCTCTTCCTGCCACAATCCTAAGGGGGCTTCAAAGCCCCAGCTCAGTGCTGGCCAGGACTCTGCGGTCCCGTCTCCACCAAGTGGCCCTCGGGTCCTTCAGCATCTTTCAGGGACGGTTTGTCCCCACATAGCACTAGGAGTGAGGGATGGGTTGGGAGAAGGAAGGAGGAAAACAAGGTGTGTTTGCAGGGAAAACTGCCAATAAAATAAAGCAGCATGAAAAAGAAAGACCCCTGTATCACTGAAGGTCTATGTTAAGACTGACTTATTTCTCTCGCATGGGAGGGTTGTGGTTTGGAGGAAGCATGCTCTGTGATCTTGGGCAGGACAGTGCCCTATGTGGGCCTCAGTTTTCCCATCTGTGAAATGGAATGGAACTGGTGGGGCTAGCTATCTGTCTTACATGGTTAAAGATTTTAATCCCCGGAACATAAGAGTGGGAAAGCACAAGATGCTTTGGCTTTAAAATAATACAAACTAGAAAGATATTTTTAGGTCTTTTCATGGTATTTTTTTTAAATGCCTTTTTAAAAAGCTATATATTTAATTGTTGACTGTGCTGGGTCTTGGTTGCTGTGCGAGGGCTGCCTTTACTTGTAGTGAGCGTGGGCTGCTCTCTAGTTGCTGAGCGCCGGTTTCCCCTTGCCGTGGCGTCTCTTGCTGCGGAGCACAGGCTCTGGAGCATGCGGGCTCAGTAGCTGCAGTGCATGGGCTTACTTGCTTCTACATATGGAGTCTCCCTGGACCAGGGACTGAACCAGTGTCCTCTGCATCGCAGGCAGAGTCTTAACCATGGGACCACCAGGGAAGCCCCTTTTCAAGGTACTTTTTAAAGTGACCTGTGGGTGAGAAGTCTGAAGAGGCAGATCTGGGGGATCCTCCATCAGGGCATCTGGATCCTTTCTTGCTCCCTGGGTCCTGTGGTGGATTGAAGGGAACGTTGGATAAGAGAAAACATGTCAAGGGCTTGACTGTGATGTCAGTATCTTTTCACGTGTCTGACAGTTCAGCCTGAGGTGTCCCTCGCTCTTTTGGCCCCAGGGCCTTTGCCAGGCATCCTTGGAGTAGGCTGTCTGGTGCTCCTCTAAGCCAGGGGGCAACGTGGACGGAGAATGTCCAGGCCCTACATATGCCCATCAGAGCCACCAGCACGGCTGGCCCGATGCTGGGGAGGGTGTGGAGGGGCAATCGTGGCCAGGCACTCGCCTGTGCCAGGCCCTGCTTTCAGCTCCTCCCGCCTGTCCCCCTACTGGTTTCCTGATTTATCTCCGTTTCACAGATGTACAAACTGAGGCCCAGAAGTCCCTTGCCCAAAGTCACATGGCTGGAGGCGGGCAGAGCTGGGATTAGCCCAGGGCCTGAGTCAGTAACCATTACCTTATAACTGCCCAAGGATCCCCAAAAAGACAACAGTGAAACTCATGCTTTCTCCATGGGCTGGAGGAGTCCCTGGACCCTGGGAAAGAGAGAGGGTCACGAGTGAAGGCAGGAGGTCTGTCCTGCTCCCCACCCATCCGTGTTCTCTCCTTGTGGGCTGTCAGTATCCGCATCTTTAATAACTGATTTACACATCTTCAAAAATAATTTAACCCCCTCCTCCCCCAGAGATGAGCTCTGTTATCCACAGTTCTCTTTCCTCCCAGACCTCTTCTGTGGTGAATTTACGTGAAAACATATGTATATGCACCGATGGATATGCAATTTTAAACTTAGATAGTATCATATACTGGTTGGCTATGCTTTCTGTTATTTGTTGTTTTCATGAAGCAGTGAGTTTTCAGTCTTGGTTGCACATTAGAATCATCTTAGACACTTGAAGAAATAACATTACCTGGGACCCACCATAGACGAAATAAGTCAAACTTTCCGAGGATGGTCCCCCGGGTGTTTTGTTTTTTTTTTTTAAGCTTCTAGGGTACTTTGGGTGTGCAGCCAGAGTTAAGAACCATTAGTCTAGGAGACATCATCATGTTAGTGTCGCAGACTATTCCACTTTAACAGCCATAATGCTGTAGGGTGGGTTCTTAGTCCTCTATTGATGGATGTTTAGTTTTTTCACTGTTATAAACAAGGATGCAGGTAACATTCTTGTTTATAAATCTTTGTGTTTCTTAGGCTAGATTCCTAGAAGTGGACTTGTTAAGTCGAAGAGTGGTCACTTGTAACTTTTGAAGGATATTTCTAAATTGCTCTCCACAAAGGATGTACCTTCAGTACCAGTGTGTGAATACATGTTTCTCCTAATCCTTGTCACATATTATAGGTCCCTTTTTTCTTTTTCTTTCGCTCTCCTTCTCCTTCTTTTCCCTACTTTTCCTTTTTGCCAATCTGGCAGGCAAGAAATAGCCCGTTGTTTTAATTTGTACTTTCCTGATTACCAGTGAAGTTGACCATTTTTCTTATCTTTATAGGATACTTCTTATTTCTTTAGGAAGGGGAACTGACAGCACTCTGAATGTGGAGCATGGGGGAGTGAGCTTTCCTTTCCGTCAACTAGTCCTGTAGTCGTGTCTCTTCTTTCTTCCATCAAACATCCATCTACTCATCTGTCTTCCATCCATTCTCCATTCATCATCTATCCATCTTGTCATCCATCCGTCCTCCTCTCCCATTCCTTTTCTTCCTTTCCATTCCTCTGTCCCATCCATCCACCCATCTTATCATCCATCCATTTTCTCTCCATTCATCTGTCACTCATCTCTTCTCCACCCGTAATCCTTCCATCCTCTTCTCTCCTCCCCTCTTTTCCTTCACTTTCCTTTCTTCCCTTTCCATCCATCCATCCATCCATATCCCGAGTGTCTTACCCTAGTGAATATGTTAGCCTGGGCTCCAGGGAGGCTGTAGAGATGAACCGGTGGAGGCCATGCTGTCAGGGAGCCCACAGTTTGGAGTGGACACAGAACCCTGACCAACCACAGGACCCGACAGGGCAGCCCAAGACAGAGGTGCAGGTTGAAGGCCAAGAGAGGTTGGAGGAGTTCCTTTGACAGGAGGAATGAGGCAAGACCTGGAAGAGGGGATAATGTTTGATTTGGGCCCAGAAAGATAGAATTACAACACCCAGAGCAGCTCCCGTTTCATGAGCCCCCCTTGTATGCAGGCACTGGGCTATGTACTTTTCAGGCAGTATCTCATCTCAACACTCACTTCTCACCACTCAGTTGGGGGCCTTAGGCTATTTTTTTTTTAATCACAAGACATAACAGATTTAGAGAAGCATCATCTGAACTCCCTTGTCATGTGAATGGTCAGACTTTCCCAGAGAGGGTGAATCAGATATCCAGGGTCATACAATGACCTTGTGGCAGAATTGTGCCCAGGGGCAGGACAAGAATGAGCTGGGGAGATCTTGCTGCTGTCACTGACCAGGGTGTCACTAACCAGGCCAGGGTCTTTCTTGGGAACCACCTGGACCTCCAAGCTGTGGGGAGTGTGGGGGGATTCTGAGCTGGCGGACCTTGACTTCCACTTCTTATCCCACCCACTTCTTCACCATGTGAGCCTCAGTTTCATGTTTATGAAATGGGGGCTCCCCTCCCAAGAAAGGTGTGAGAAGGAGCTTTGTAAAACTGAAATGGCCATCTGGATGGTTGCTGTTGGACTCACACTCTGGAGCGGCCTAACCTGGCCATTCTTTCTCTCACCTGTATGTGTGCTTAGAATGCAGTGCCAGAGAACATGTGCGGGAAACACCAAGCTTTTAATCTGTCCCCTGGAGGTGCCAGCAGGTTGTGAATGCGGTTTCTGTATGCCTCATTCACCCCACCTCACCAAGGACAGCTGCCTTTTTAAAGGGGTGCACTGGCCAGGCACATGGAAGGGGACTGTGTGGGCTGGTATATGCCCCAGAGGGGGTGTGCATGTGTCTGTATGTGTGCCAGTGGGTATGTGTGTGTGCGCACACATGTGAGTCTGCACATGTGTGTACAGGTACGCACACATGTATGCATGTGCATGGACGTGTGTGTGTGAGCCCCAGCCTCCACAGTGAAGAGATTCTTGTTATTGCTTGCATGGTTCAGACCATCAGCACAGGGATAGAGAAAATGCACATCGATGACAGACTTTGCTCATGAATTTAGTTTATATCCATTCACTGGAATACTTTTGGAGCACCTATTAGTATATGCCAAGCACTGTGCTAGACTTGACTTTGCTGAAAAAAAGAGGCAAGTTCTTTCTCCTTGCTAAGATTCAGTTGACATCTGTAAAATCCTGGTTGTGAGTGTGAGAAATGAGTTTATATTCTTGTTTCCCAAAATGTATTCCAGGATTTTGTTGATGTTCCACCAAAAGAATAAAAACTATTTTTTCTGGCCAAATACATTTGGCAACCACTGCGTTCAACAGAGTTACACGTTTTAAACACTTTCAGGGCTTCTCAGAGTTTTAAAATACTAACGTGGGATTCTCTCAGACCTGTCAATAGTTTCTGACTTTCAAACTTGCTTGTTCACTTGTCCTGGGATCGCGTGACCTGGGTCCAGTTTGGGTTTCTAGGCTTTGAAGGTCTGCTGTCGTTTACTAGTTTGCTCATTCATTCGTTCATTTATTCACCTAACGCAAGTTTACTGAGCACCTACCATGCACCAGCCACTCTTTGCAGTGCTTGAGGCCACAACAGCGAACAGACAGATGTTTATTCTAGTGGGGCGAGAGGCCACCGACAAGTCCATGAGTCAATAACAAGTTCTGGGAAACAAAGCAGGTCCTGGGATAGGCAGGGAGTGGTGAGGAAGGCTGTCCAGACAGGGCCATCTGGGAGGTGACACTTGAGCCCATGGTGATGGAGGGGGACGGCAGGCTGGAAGCCTTGCAGCTGGTGCTTTGGAAGGGCTGAGGGATGTGTAGGGGGGTGGTCCTTCCCTGGACCACTTTTCCAGAGAGGGTGAAAGCTGGCAGGGCACCCCACTGGCCTAGCCCTCTGTGGTTTCTATGGCACAGTCAGACCTCAGAGAGATGCTTCTCTGAGTGGTGAGTCAGTCTGATGGGGCTGTTTCTGAGCAAGGGCGGCTTCTGCCTCCCTATCTCCCCTCTAGGAGCTTCTGAACCACGGAGTCCTGTCTCAGTGTAACCCTGCCCAAGTCACCACGGAGGCCTTGGAGGGTCCTCACCCTGCTGGCTGCCTGGCTGCAAGCACCACCTGGCAGAGCTTCTGCCTGTCCCAGTCACTGCCGGGTCCCCAGTGCCTGGCACTGTACCCACATTCCCATCCCCATCTGACAGATGGGAAAATGAGGCCAAGAGGCTCCCACAACCCGTTGCCTCAGAGGCCCAACCCTTTTCCAAGCCAAGGTTGTGACCTCAGGCTGGTGGGGTGGGCAGGGCAGACACTTCTAGGAAGGGAGGTGGGATCTGGGGGCCTCAGGCACCCTCCCTCCTGGCGTTTGTCTGCAAACCTGCTCGGTGTGACTTGGGTCCCGGGAGATGAGAGAAGGGGAATTGGAAATGGAGAGTAGCGAAGGAGAAAGAGGTCGGGTCAGTAGGGGAGGGCCAGGAGATCCGGGGGGGTGGGGGCGGAGGCAGGAGAACAGATGGGGAGGGGGCATGAGGGAGGGACCTCGGGGCCCGTCCCGCCCAGCGAGCCTCGCCAGCCGGCCAGGCGCTTGGGAACGCGGCCCCTTCCCGGGCCCTCGTCTGCCTGCCCCGCGGGGCGGCCCGGGGACCCCTTTGAGGCGGCCGTCCTGGGAACGCGTCGGGCCGCCCCCCGCCCGGGAGGGCTCCATGGCTGCGGCGCAATAACTCAGGCCCAGGTTTGGGCACAAAGCGGCCGCGGCGGGGGGCTGGCTGGGAAGGCGCGGGCTGCGGCGCTCGCTCGCGCTGCCCGGGTGGGGCCGGGGCTTGTTCCGCACCGCGGGCCGCCCCCGCCGCCCGCCCCTCGGAGTCTGGGGCTGGCCAGGCCCAGCTGGCGCCCCCAGGACTCCTGAGTCCCCGGCCCAGAGCGCGGGGCGGGCAGCAGGCGGCGGCGTCTAGCCCACAGCCGGGTGCCACCGGTGGGTGGGCTTCGGCCCCCGCTGGCCAGATGTGCGCCTTGGAGGGTTGCGGGGCGGGGGCATCGGTACCGACTGCGGCGCAGATTGGCTCGCTGCTTTGGGGCGGAGCCGGGAGAAGGCAGTCGATCGCTGTAGGGCCAGTCCTTGGATGTATATATACAATAAATAAATAAGTGTCCTCGATTGCTTTTGAGCACTTCACTTTTAACTTCAGAGCAGCCCTGTGAGGTGGTACTGTGATTATCCCCCTTTCACAGAGGAGGAAACTGAGGCACACGGTGGCAAAACTAATTGCTCAGTGTCTCACAGCTGGGACGAACAGGACTTGTACGCAAGGCCCCAGACCCCATCGCCGGGGCGCCTGTGTGGGGATTACGGGCGTGGGAGTGCAATTCTGAGTTTACTTATATATGTTGAAGAAATTACAGACACAAGCTCTACAAGCACAGGTACTGATTCTGGGTTTCACTCACTCTTTCACTTACTGAATGGGTACTTTCTGACTTCGTTCATTCCCTGGATGTGTGTTTCTGATTCTGGGCTAGATCTTATTGTTGGGTGCTCAGTGCCAAGTGAAAAGGGCTGGGTCTTTGCCTTCAGGGAGCTTGCAGTTTAGTTGGAGGTGGGGTAGTGAGACTGACAATAAAGAGTGAGCAGTTACACTCACTCTGCAGGTGGGGTGGCCTGTAGGTCCTTTCTGGGGAGTCCCCTGGCAGGCCCCTGGACCCTGAGCTTGAAATCCCTGGAGGTATGCACGACCTCTGAGCATAGAGTGGCTCTAGAGGGTCTCATGGGCACCTCCAAGTACCCAGGGAGGAGGTGGGAGGGGCACCTCCTGATTTGCCAGATGAGGAAGGGTGATCCAGGGAAGCCCGTGACCTGGCCTTGGCTCACACTGCACATCTGTGGCAGTAGTTATTAGGCTACTGATTTCCAAGATCCCCGTGTTCCACAGACAGGGGTCCTTACCCCCAGGCCCTGTCTCTAATATTAGGGCCCATGTCCTCTGCACAGACTTAGGGCTGGAAGTGGAGGTACGTACTGATGCTTCGTCGCTGGCACCCAAATCCCTGAGCTGTCCCCATCCTTCTGGCCTCCAGCCAGGCCAGTAGAAGATAGCTGCCTTCACGCACCTACTGCATCCACAGTGCGGTCTGAATCGGATAACTGAATGGGCTTTATTCTGAATTTTGTGTCTCCACTGCCTCAAAATATCTGTTGTTCTGGCTTGCCCTGGGAGTGCAGGCCTGCTGTATGTTCCGGGTCTGAGCTTGGTGTAAGGTTAGACCTGGCCTCAGACCTCTCTGTGCATTTCACCCTGTCTGACTTTTGTTAGGAGAGTTCCAAGTGTGCTCTGTTCTATGGACAGAGGTCTGGCAGGAGGGGGTAATGTTTACTGAGGCTTGGTGCTTGCTGAGCGCTTTATACATGTTTTATCATGAATACCCTCAACAGTCCTGTGAGCCTGGTCCCATTACACTTGCCATCCTACAGGTGAGGATGCATGGTGGGTCAGCCTGAGCTTCGAGATTTTGTGTCATAGCCCGGCTGCTTGACACCAGGTGCCCGCCCTCATCACTCCCAGAGCCACCTTCCTTCCATACTCTTCCCCAGGAGCCGGGCTGGGAGACAGACCCATAAACAGTGATGAACTCTGAGGCTGGTAACACCCAGCTGGTGGCCAAGTCCACACTCCCCCACTCTCCTCCCCCACTCCTGCCTGCCTGGGCCTTCTCCTCAAGTTCAGCCTGGGGAGAAGCAGCTTGCACAGGCTGGGGCGGGAGGATGGGGCCAGCCCCTGGGAACACTCGGGGTGGCTGGCTGGTGGACAGGGCTGTACCTGCTTCCTGGTTTCGTCGGAACTGCACAGCCAGGCTGACCCTCTGTTCTGTCGGGTGGGAGGTGCTTACTTGCCGCATTCAGGGTGGGGAGTCCTTCCTTCTGCTGTCCCCCACCCATCCCCAGGCCCCAAGAGTCCAGCTGGCCCAGCCCAGAAATCTGGGATGTGGTGGTTTGGCATGGATGGCCTTGCTGAGGGAACTCAAAGATTTAAAGGGCCCTGTCCTCTGGACCTCTCTCTGGTTCCAGTCAAACTGCCCTGTAAGCCCAGGACATGGCTGGTGGGCCTGCATCTTCCTCCCCACCAACGTTTTCCCCAGAGCTTGGGTTTGAACCCAGGGCAGGAGCCCCTCTAGGGGTGGGTTTCCAGGCAGCCCTTTAGCAGATACCCATCGTAGCCAAGAGGCCCAGGAGCAAGCAAGCTTGCCCTCCCTTCTGAAGTCCCTCTCTCTGGGCACCGACCCTCTGCATTCCCTGCCCTCCACCTCCTCCTGCTCAGGCTTCCTGGAACCCAGGGACCCTGGAGGTTTCTGGGCCATATCGAGTTGCCTGGGTGGTTGTTTCCTTTTTTTTTTTTAAGGCCACGCAGGGTGGAGGAGCTGGGAGAGAAGCCGATGATTGGGCCAGGGCCAGCCTGGGGTGGAGGCTGTCTAGAGCCCGTGCCTCCCAGAGTTGGGCTGTGGCCCCCAACCCCTACCTCAGAGGGGCCCAAAGCCTGGCCTCCCCTCCAAGCTGGGACCAGCCCTGCCTGGCATTTCCTGTCTCCCTTCCTTTCATTTTGCACCAGGCTCCCCAAGGGCACCCTGGGGGGCGGGCGGTGGGGCCCACTCTCACTCTTCTCCCTGGTGCCCGGGGCCTGACTTGACCTGATAACGCCACAAACCTGCTGGGCTTCTAAGGGTGGGCTCCGCTGGATTGCTTCTCCCCAGGTTGCCCCTCCTGGCTGGACTGTTGGGCCAAGCTGGGCCCACCTTCAGGTCTGAGCCAGGAGGCCAGGACTGATGGAGAGCCTTGTAAGAGGGCTC
Source organism: Bos indicus x Bos taurus (assembly GCF_003369695.1). Taxonomy (NCBI): domain Eukaryota; kingdom Metazoa; phylum Chordata; class Mammalia; order Artiodactyla; family Bovidae; genus Bos; species Bos indicus x Bos taurus. The sequence continues at coordinate 47,510,997 of NC_040093.1, forward strand.
CTTACAGACCCCCGGTGGGGGGTGGGGCTCTGGCAAAGGCCGGGGGATTATGGGGAAAATGGAGCCCTTGAGACCAAGGGGAGGGGGCAAAGGAAGGACCTCTGGGGGAGTAGGAACCTGGGCTAAGGCCCCTTGGAGTTAATTCTGAGATGATTTTGAGAACCCCCAAACCCTTGGCAGCTCTGCCCTGCCCGCCCCCAAGGCCCACCACACACACGGTTCTGCTTTTCCAGGCATCCTCCCCTGGTCGCCTCCCTCTGGGTGCCTCCTGAGCTCCTCGGGCCCCTCCCCCAGGCCTCCTGGGCCCCCTCCTTCCTCCTTGACCCACTTTAGTCCCCTGTTGCTGGGGGAGGGGAGCACGCAGCCGGCGGCTCTGATCCTGGCTGCCTCCCCCGGCATCCCTTGGGGCGGGCTGTGGATGGAGCCAGCAGGCTGAGCCGGCCTGGCCCCAGGGACTGGCACACAGCGTGCTCCGAGTGGCAGCTCCCTGCCCCCTCCCTGGACAGATAGTTCTGGACAGCTGCCCCTGCCCCGGGCCCCTGGGAGGCCCTGCCAGGGCCGGGCTCCGGTTTCCCCCAACCCCAGGGAGCTGTTGCTCCAGAGGTCCCTCCTACCACCGCCTCCTTGCTGAGCGCACTTCCCAGAGGGGCCCTGGGGCAGCGCCAGGCCCTAGCCTCCTCATTCTTCTAAAATCTCTGCTGGAGAGACTGGAGCTGGGGGTCAAGTTCCCTGTCTGTTGTTGATCTGTGTGAGGTGGGGAAAGCCACCAACCTTCTCTAGGCCTCCTCTATGGGACAAAGGATTTGGACCAGGTAGCTAACCTTTATTGAGCATTTACTATGCTCCAAGGACCTGGCTAAGCATTTTATGTTTATGATTTCAGACGGGCATGGCAACCCACTCCAGTATTCTTGCCTGGAAAACCCCACGGACAGAGGAGCCTGGCGGGGTCGCAGGAGTCAGACACGACTGAAGCGAATGAATGCACACAATGTTGTTACAATGATATCATGGGGCATGTTTTCCTACACTCTGTTTTAGAGATAAGGCAACTGTTTTACAGAAAGGGAAAGTAACTTGCTTAAAGTCACACAGGCTGTCCATGGTGGAACCACAGGGGTCAGAGCCCAGGTAAGCCTGATGAGATGAGTTTTCATTGCCCTGACATTTTAAAATCCATGCTGATACTAGGCTGTTAACTCTTTCTGGGACTCTTGCATGGCAGTCTAAGGACTTGAGATCCTCCTCCAGGGGTCCTGCCTGAGCCCCGTCCCATCATTTCATCCTGCTCCGGTGTTGCCTGGGTCCCCAGGCCTACCCCCTGCCCTGCAGCAGGCTGTGGGAAGGCCCCAGTATGCCCGCCAGCTGGGATCTCACTCCATCCTGAGTCGTCATTCTGTGGTCCAGGGGCCTGGCCCCATGTGGGATCGCTCCCCGCACAGAATGTGTCCTGGCTTCCGGCGCTGCCAACTGTAGGAGCCATGAGCCAGCGGGAATTTCCGCATGCCCGCCCTGCTTGACCACTGGCCCGGCCTTGCGGATCCCCCTGCACCCTGCCCCTCCTCCTTTCCCATGGCCCCACTGAAAAACACAAATGTGAAAAATGGGGTGGCAGACCCTGCGGGGTGCTGTTCAAATGTGGGACCCGTGCTTCTCTCATCTCTGCATTTTTTTGCCTTTTCCTCCTTGAGTCTTGACATCTGTCGGACCTCTGGGGATCTTTTCATTTCATTGTCTTGCTAAACAGAGGAGGGGGTGGGTGGGTGGGGGGCTCTGGGAGCAAAGTCAGGATATCTATTCTTATTTGCCTAATTTCCTCACTTAAATGTATCTTGTGATTAAACATTTTCTTAGCGAGCTTGGTCAGGGCTGCACTGAGTTTCTTTTCATAAACATTGGCAAGTGAATTTAACAGCCTTGTTTGTATTAGCTGGAGGTTTCATTTGCATAGTGATTGTTCTTATGAAACAAAATAATCACTTGCAGTTTATGAAACTGTATAAATACTGGGGTCTGGAGCCGGGTGCGTGTGCAGGCCTTTTTCTTCCCACGTGGAAATCCATCCATCCGGTTCAGGGAGGAAACCCAGGCTTCAGGAAGAGGATTTTCTTGCTGGAGAGGTGTTTCTAGGGCTGTGGGCATTGCCTGGTGGGTGGAACTTGTGGAGCCCATTCAGGGGAGGGGCATGGGAGGGAGGGGGGCCGAGGTGAGCGCAAGGAAATGTCCAGACTCCAGTATCTGCTCCTTTAATGTTATATTCTTTCTGCCTTTTTGATTAAGGTTGCATTCTGGTGGCCTGAGGCCCAGTGTTGCCCACAGATATGTTTTGATTGGGTTGTGCTGTGTCTAAAAGAAATAAACCAACATTGAAAAATGTGGAGATTTCACAGAAGCATTCATTCAGATTTCTTGCTTCTCTCTCCTAATAGCTGGGTAGACTTGGGACCGCTAGGCCTGCTGTCCTGCTTGGTGACAGTCCCGGTGGTGTGAGGGTGGAGGCTGCTCCAACAGGTGGGGTATATTCATCACAGCCCCTCTGCTCACGTCATCCATTTACGTGCCTGCCGGCCCTCGGGGATTAGGGATCCTGATTGCAGTGGATCTGTCCTCTCAGTGTCCTGCAAGCTTGAGGCTCCTGTGTTTCACTGAAACGCTCTGTAGGCCCCTGCTGATCTGTTGTGAGATGTCTGCTCAGCCTCGGCCTATTTGAGGAGCTTCCCCTGGGCCCCCTGGCTCTGCCCCAGGGGCTCTGGGTTCCAGGCCTCCTGATGTCCATATTGGCCAGGGGCAGAGATCTGGAAAAGGAGCCACTTTGGGAGGTCACACCCTTATTCCCAGGAGCTTGCCTTTGCTCAGAACATTCCTGGCCTCCTCTTCAGCAGCTCCCTTTAGAGCCTACTGCCCCCAGAAGACAGGCGTTTCATGATCTCACGCTGTTTTTTAGACTCAAGCAGCATCGCCCAGCTTGGTCAGCAGGCTTGGACCGAATAACTTCTTAGCTGATTCTAATACATTTTCAATCTACTCGTGTTGGGTGGGCCCAGAATAATACCTGTAGAGTTGCAGATGGTTTGACAAAGGATCTGGGCTGCAGTTGGCTTTAGAGCTAAGGAATGGTGCCTGCTCCCCACCCCCCAGATGACCCAGCAGAGCCCTCAGCTATCTGGTAGCCTTTCTGAAGCCCCTTCACATTGTAGGAGGAAAAGTCAGAAGTAACAGAGAAAGTGGGTGAAACAGATTAATGCCAGCAACTTCTTCATTCTGCAGAACTCTGTCCCTTAGCCTGGGTATCTTGAGCACTGGTTAGAAAGTAGCTCCTGTAAATCCCATTGTACCTCCAGGCCTTCATCATGTATATCCCTGGTTGAAAACTATACTTTGGGTCTGGTGTCCTTTATATAGTGTCTCATGTTATCCTCACAGTAGCTCTAAGTGGTAGTGATGTTATCCCCATTTTATAGATGAGCAAACTGAGGCTCTGAGGCCCAAGGTTACACAGCTGTTGAATGGAGGAGCTGAGATTTGAACCCAGGCCTCCTGGCTCTAAACCCCACTCTCCTAATGTCTATCTACCTATCTATATATCTATATCTATCTATATATATATATACACACACACACATATAGTATATATGTAGATAGTAGATATATATATATACATATATAGTAATACATATATATGTAGGTAGTAGATATATATACACATGTATAGTATATATGTATGTATGTGTGTGTGTGTACACACATGGGAGTATTACAAGGATAAAATGACCTAAGATCTTATTGTTACGTCTACTGAGACTTCCCAGGTGGCTCAGTGGTAAAGAATCTGCCTGCCAGTGCAGGAGACCATGGAAACACAGGTTCAATTCCTGTGCAGGAAGATCCCCTGGAGGAGGATACTCCAGTATTCTTGCCTGAAAAGTGTCATGGGAAGACGAGCCTGACGGGCTACAGTCCATGAGGTTGCAAAGAGTCAGACATGACTGAGCACACACACAACCTCTACTGATTAGAGCAGGAACATGGACTCAGGCATGGTGAGGTTTTTCTTTTTTTAAACTATTATTAGATGGTGTCATTAAGCATGATGCTTTCTTCACTTTTCTATTTTTGATCATTTCACTGCTCTGAACAGAATTTTCCCCCAAGATCCTGAGGTTATAAATTTCCTTTGGAGAGGCTTGTACCTCTAACTGTTTGAGGCAGGGAGGAGCATGGAGAAATCTGTAGGGTCTTCTGGAAAGAGAAAGAGCAAACAGCTAAGCCAGACATTCTGTTTTGATAGAACTGGCTGGCTGAAGAGGAATCCTATCAGTTGGGATGGAAGACGTGAAATACAGGTTCAAAACAGCTCGAGCATAAAGAGGATGTAGTATCTTATACGACCTGAAGTCTGGAGAGAGTGTGGCTTCAGAGTGCTTAGTGAGGCATTGAACACTGTCAGCAGTAACTCAGGTGCCTTCTGTCTTTATGTTCTGTCCTGCTTAATATATTGGCTCTTGCCCACAGATGTCTCCTCATGGTGAAGAAATGGCTGCATTGGTGCCAGACATCACACCCTCACTCATCAATGTCCTAAAACCAGAAGAGAGAAGCTCCCTTACACAGGTCTGTCTTTAGAGGAAGGATACTTTTCCTAAATGGCCTTCTGGTCCCTCCCTTGTGTCTCATTGGTAAGAATGGCCTCCCCTGCAGATCCTAGACCCACACAGGCTAGAGTATAGAGCATCACTCCTGGGGCTCATGAGAGCCCCAGCTTTCCTTAGATTTAGTGACTTCTGGAGATAGTCAACAAGAAAGAAATGGATGTGGGGAGGTACCCAGTGCTGTTTGGGGACAAGCAGTCTCCAGGAGGCCTGTGCCAACGCCTGTGTCTCTTTCCATGCAAGGTTCTGGAATACCTCCCTCATCTCATTATGGCCCTCTCCCATATCCTAATCTTCCTAGTCCTTCTTTCCCTACTTCCTGTTCTAGGACTACATCATTCCTTTGTCTGTCTTTCCCTCTGATGGAATCACTCGCCCCTCTTTCTTGTCTGATTGGTTCATTCTCATCCTTCTGGACTCAGTGCAGTGCCGCCTTTCCTAACTACTTATCTCCCAAACTGGGTCCACTGCTCTTGATCTCTATTTTTTTTTAAATTGTCATGTTAGTCTCAATAGGAATTTATTTTTTGTGTTTAGTTGTGTACAGTCTTCCTTTTGCACTGGACTCTCAGCTCTATCTGGGACAGGGACTGAGTTTGACTTGTCCACTCTGTGTCCCTAGGCTTCAGGAGAAGGACCAGTGGGGAGGAGGAGGGATTTAGCAAGAGCCTGGCATGGAGCAGGCATTTAGTAAATATGCAGTGAATGGAGGACCTACCCGAATCCCCCGTCTCTTTCCTCTGCCTCATCTGTTTCTGTATCCCTCTCCCTTGGACTCCAAATTCCTTCCTGTGTTCTTGGCTCTTTGAGGAAGCAGAGAGACAAAATATCTCCATGAGTCTGTGGACCATTTTCTCTTTACAGTGGCCAGGTTGCTGACGCCTGTATAGATGCTTGGCCCAGTGGCTGAAGCCAGTGGGCAGCATGGATGCACGTCTGGATGTCTGGATCTGACCCTTGCCCACGTGTGTCCCGAGGACTCATGGCTTTGCCCCAAGGAGGCAAAGGGGGTTATATTTTGTGGCTGGGAGCTCCCTCACCCGTGAAACTGAGGAGCTGGCCCCTTTGCAGGGGCCTATTGGGTCCATCCCATTCCTGGCAAAGCCATTTAGTTATTAGTCTTGCTGCTGTTAAATTGTAAGGCTGGCATGGGAGCCAGCTCATTATTTTAGACAAGTCAAAGGTGGAGATGGTTGGCTGTAGTTCTTTGAAGTTTAAAGACAGGGAATCTGAATACTTTTGAGGAATTTTTTGACCCAAATAATCAGGTTGACCTTTGACTCAGATGAAGTGGATTCTAGGGGACACTCCCATGATGTGTTACCATAGGACTGGGCGGGAGGAGAGAAGAGGGCAATCCCTGGCTAGGTTGGCCAACACTGGGGTTTGGGTGAGGGCACAGCAGGGGTCTTGACCCAAAGGTGGTGGGTGGGACAGTTTAGATGTGCTTGAAGCTCTTCCTCATTTGGGTCCTCAGACTGCCAGAGACATCACTCAGTGCTTTAGGCTGAGGTCTCTCCTGCAGGGCAGAGAAAGAACCTGCCTGCGGCTGCAGACCTCTTCTCCATGGCTGGTTGTACAGCAAATCATGGCCTTGCTCCTGTGTGCAGGCGAGACCCAGCGTGTGTGTACACGGGTCCACGCGGGCCTTGCCTGGGGCCCGGCGCCCACCCCAGGGACCCTTTGGGGAATGCGTTGGCTGCAGTTTGAGCCTAATGAGCAAAGTGTTAGGTGGTGGGGCTGCAGGTTCCCTGCCGGAGCTTGGTCTCCCCGAGGCCCGCAAAGTGGAGCCATTGAAGACGGCGGAGGCTTTCCTAGCGCCTGCTGTTGCTTTTAGGGATCTTGCTTATGTTGCCTTTTCTTTTTCAGTGGGAAGTGTCAGTGTGAGTAATTATATATATTTTCACAAACTTGAACTATGCTTCATTTAAACTTCTATAAACATGTCTGTATAATTCTAATTAACTGCTCGCATAAAGCCATCAGAAAGTTACACGGGGAAAGCTCATTTGCCAGACTGTTGCCTAAAAGCCAAGGAAAATATTATGTTCTTCCAACAAACGGACTATTCATGTAGGCCGTTCCCAAGATAAACAGGAGATATTTGAGGACAAGTGAGATTTGAATTGAAGCAGGGATGGCCGAGCCTCTTGTAAGTGGTGTTCAGCAGTGTTGGCAGGGTGGGTGGCTTGATTGAGTGATAAATGCTCTTCAAGAAAAATGCCTCGGACTTGGAATGTGGGGTCAGGACCCTGGAGATGGGCCATCTTGTGGTACTCTTGTTAAAGTCTGTGGGCAGGAGGCCACTCTGAATTAGTGAAAAGTCTGAATCAGAGAAGAGTCAAGCTCTTTCGGTAGTTTGTGCTTAGGTTACTAAGAAAGTGTGGGCAAAAGAGAGCCTTGGGGCTGCTTTAATAAGGGGGTCGGGATGACTTAAAGTCAACCTCATTCATTCCTTCTTTCATTCACTCCTCCAGTCGATTATTGCTGGGCATCTGGGCACCTGACCCAGAGCCACAGTGGGGCTCTGGGTGTGACAGCCGACAAAATGTCAACATCTGTGCCCTCCTGATCCCATGTCTGGTTGTTGGTGGTGGCGGGGGGGTAGTGAACATGGTAAGTGAGCACCCATTGTGTGGTGTGTTAGTGATCAGGGCTCTGGGAGAGAGTGAAGGGGGAGAGGGCTGGGAGCCCAACTTGGTGGGTGTGGTTTTCGGTTGAGTCAAGGAAGGTCTGCCTCCCTGAGGAGGTGACTGTGAGTGAAAACATGAAGGAGGTGCAGACTTTCCGGGTAGTGGGAACAGCATGTGCAAAAGCCCTGTGCAGAAGAGTGCTTGGGTGTCTGAGAAAGGTGAGAAGGCCCAGGTGCCTGGGGCTGAGCAGGTGATGGGGAGAAGTGGGTGATGACGTCGGACAGCTGATTGAGGGGCAGGGAAATGTAATCCAGTCTTTTGTTATATGCAAGAAGACACTTTTTAAAAAAACTTTTTGGCTGCACCTCTTGGCACGTGCAATCTTAGTTCCCAGACCAGGGATCGAACCTGCTCCCCCTGAATTGGATGGCAGAGTTTAACCGTTGGACCATTCCAGGGAAGTCCCAGAAGAAGATACTTCTGAACTGCTTTTCCTTTACTTCATAAGATGAAAAAGACTTCAACATTTTGCCACACTTGCTCTATTGCAGATGGTGTGAATAATACACAAAAATATAGAGAAGAAAATAAAATCCTCCCAAATATCCCTTTGCAGGGAGGCAGACTGTTTCATGTCTGGGATGCTCCTTTCATGCCTTCTCATTTTATCATCTCCTCTAGCTTCTTTCCTCCCAGCCTTTGCGAAGGTTGTTGAGAAATGCTCAGTCAAACCCCGGCTTAGTATCACAGGTGACTATTTTGAGATGGAAGATTGAGGAGTTTTTTTTTGTGCCCTTAAAAAACTTGAAATTGGAGTCCAGGTAGTTTTTTAGGTGGTTTTCGACAGCTGAAAAAACGGTTGCAAAGGAAGCCTCTGGAGGGCTGAGGGTTCTGTGTAGACACAAACTTTCAGCGGTAACAGTGAACTTTCTTTGAGTCCTTACTAGGTCCTAGGTGCAAGACATAAGTAGTTTTCGCTCAGTTCTCTTATTTTTGCCAATGTTTTACTGTGGGTAAAACACACACACACACACACACAAAGAAAAAAAAACAAACAGATCATAAAACTTCCTCTTTAGACCATTTTTGAGTGCACAGCTCAGGGTATTAAGTGTGTTCACGATGTTGTGCAGCCTTCTCCACTATCCCTCTCCATAATTTTTCATCTTGTAAAACTGAAGTTCTCAACATGTTAAACAATGACTCCCCACTTGCCTCTTCCTGCAGCCTCTGGTAACTACTATTTTCGTTTCTGCCTCTATGGATTTGACTACTCTCAGTACCTCATAGAAAAATGGAATCATACTGGGGACTGCCCTGGTGGCCCTGTGGTTAAGGCTGCCTGCATCCATGGCAGGAGGTGAGGGTTCCATCCCCGGATGAGGGTCCCACAAGCCGTATGGCTTGGCCAAAAAAAAAAAGAGAAAAAAATGGAATCACACAGTATTTGTTTTTAGCACAGTGTCCTCAAGGTTCATCCGTGATGCAGCATCCACTGAGGAGGTATGCTGTTATTTTGCTGACCATTCATCTGTCAGTACACACTAGGTTATCTCCATCTCTGGGCTGTTGTGAACAATGCTGCTATAAACATGGGTGTGTGTGTGTCTGTTTCGCACCCTTCTTTCAGTTCTTTTGACTATATACCCAGAAATAAAACTGCTGAATTGTATGGTGATTCTACTTTCAATTTTTCTGTAGTGGCTACACCATTTTATATTCCCACCAACAATGGGGAAGAGTTCCATTTTCTTCACATCCTTGACACTTGTTATTTTCTGTTGTCTTTTCTAACTTTTTTTTGATAGTAGCCATCCTATTGTATGAGGTGGTGTCTCGTTGTAGCTTTGATGTGCATTTCCCTAATGATCAGTGATGTTGAACATCTTTTCATGTACTGTTGACCATTTATAGGTCTTCTTTGAACAAACATCTATAGAAGTTTTTTATTTATTTTTGAATCAGATTTTTTTTTGTTGTCGAGATTTTGGAGTTTTCCATATATCCTGGATATATAATTTGCAAGGGCTTCCATGGTAACTCAGACGGTAAAGAATCTGCTTGCTTTGCAAGAAACTGGGGTTCGATCCCTGGGTCGGGAAGATCCCCTGGAGAAGGGAGTGGCTACCTTCTTCAGTATTCTTGTTTGGAAAACCCCATGGGCAGAGGAGTCTGGCGGGCTACAGTCCATGGAGTCGCAAAGACCTGGATACAACTGAAGTGACTGAACATGCACGATTATTTACAAGTCTTTTCTTTCAGTCTGGGTCAGTTGTCTTGTAATTTTGAAATAATCTCTATGAAGTTGTTGTGATTATTATTATTGATAAGAAACTGAGAATCAGGGAGGTTCTTGACTTTCCCCAAATCACACAGATAATCAGAGCTGATAATGGGACCTCAACATTTGAATCCTAATTCTGGGCAGGAGTTGGGTTCCAGGCGTCACAAGGCCATCTGCATGGAAACCCATGTGAAGGCATTCGGGGCATCCTTATGGCGAGGAGCCTGGCTCCCCCCCCACCCCCAGGCTTACCATGTGGGCCCTGCTGCCCTTCTTCCCTGGGCCATGTCAAGGTGCTGCCTGTCTGCTGTGTACTCTCAGGAGAGGCGCCTTGGAAGGTTCTCTCTCGGTCCTGTGGGCTGGGTGGATCAGAGGTGGATGCCTTCACGCATATCCGTTCAGCCCAGCCCTTGGCATGTGGCAGCCCTTTTTAATAAGCAGAGCTTTTATTACTAGCAAATTCTTCTAAAACCCTGTCGGGCCTTAGAAGAGGGATACCTGTAGCCCTCTGTGTCTCAGGGGCTGAGTGAATTAGACTTGGATGTGAGGGTCAGTTTGTAGCTGCTTCATTCATTCACTCCCTCATTCATTCATATCCTGGTGTGATTTTTTTTTTCCAGCAAGGAGATTCCCCTGGTCTCAAGTTTCCGGAGGCACCCGGTACAATCTAGATTCCAATTAGCTTAATTGCTTCATATTAGACTTCTTAGAAAAGATTTTTTTTTCCTGCTGATGGCTGCGGTTCCAGGAATGTCTACCCCCACCGCCTTCCTTCCTGTCTCCTCCCAAGCTTGTTTCTTTCAACTTTATTTCTCCAGGACTGGCCTATACCTACTAGTCTCAGGGCTATAGCGTCAGTTCATGTTGGAGAGGCCAAAGCAGGGTGGAGAAATAGAAAAAACAGAAACAGCGTGGACACCAGAAAGAAATTGTATATAAGATACATATATATATATAAAATGTATAAAACCTTAATATGAAATTTATATGTATCATACACATATCTTGATACATTCACGTATCTCTTTAAACAGAAAATTCCTCCTTAGTTGTGTGTGTATGTATGTTTCAGTGAAAGAACTTGGACACAGACTCTACCCTGAGTTCTGACCCTCTCCCTTTTCCTTTTGCCATCAACACCAGATTTTTTAAAAAGTACTTTCAACAACCAGAGGAAACAGTTACATCCTGATTGACACACAGGATGTTGGAGCAGCATTCTTGCTGTTAAGTGATCAGGATTTCAGCCAAGGGAATATAATGAAATCCACATAAAAATTTATTTACCTAATGAAAATCCTGGAGTAATGCATAAGTGGTTCTCTGATAATAAAATGCAAATCTAAAACTATAACCAGGAGGACAATAATCTTCATTAAACGTATTGTCTAGAGGAAGCCCATGACATCCACTTAACAGTGATTTGATTTGTTCAGTAATTTCCACGTAATATTTAAACTTTATTTCGAGCCTTAAAAACCCACCCATGAGTTTCTTTCCCATCGGCGAGGAGGGCGGCTGCTGGTGGGTGAGGGTGCTTGCCTGGCGAGTTTCATGGCCTCTGCAGTGGGCACCTAGAGCACAGTCCTTTTCTAGGCGACTCAGTGTCTGCTGGAGAGATGGGGTCCAGGGAGAGACAGCAAGGGGTCAGGTTTCTTTCTGTGGAGGAGACCCAGAAAAGCTCCTCCTATTCTGTAAAAAAAGTAAGATCAGATGACTAGAAGGGTTTGGGTGAGCCTCCCAGGTTTCTCCCTGAGCCCAGTGCTCCTGCCTCCTGGAGAGCTAACCAGGGCTGAGGACTTCAGTGATGCTCTCCCATCACTCGAGTGCTGGTGGACATCTCTGCAGATGCTCCCAGGACCACCTTGCAGCCTCCGTCCTTTAGGATTGAAGTGAGTGGACATTGGAAGCAGGTTAGAAGCGCTTTGGAAGCAGGCTGACCTGGTTGGGAGCCTGGCTCTGCCACCTGTAAGCTGAGTGACAGTGGGTATGGTCCCCAACCCCTGGGAGGTGCAGGGTCCTTGTCTGGGAAAGGGGAGCTCTAGTTCTCACCTCCAGGACCAGAGCTAGAAACATGTGCAGAAGCCTGTATAGTGTTGGGTTGGGGCCTACGGTACCTTGCTCAGAAGCCTGTTGGGTAGCTTAGACACAGGATAGGAAAGAATTTGTGTCTGGGTGCGTGCATGCGTGCTCATTTGCTTCAGTCTCGTTGTTGCCCTGTGAACTGCAGTCCACCAGACTCCTCTGTCCATGGGATTCTCCAAGCAAGCATACTGGAGCGGGTGGCCATGCCCTCCTCCAGGGGATCTTCCCGACTCAGGGATCGAACCTGCATCACCTGCGTCTCCTGCTTTGCCAGGCGGATTCTTTACTGCTGAGCCACCGGAGAAGCCCTTGTGTCTGGGTCCTTTTGTCCGATTTGAAACTGATGATCTATGCCCTAGAGGACCGAAATGAACCTTTGAGACTTTGAACAATCATGAAATCCCAAATAAACAGCAGATTAAGGCTACTGTGTGTGTATGTGTGTGAAGTGTTCTCATCAAAGAAAATGATATTAGCATTCTTCCAAACCTTTTTTTCCTCCTCTTTTCTTTTCTTATCAAGTTGCAACTTTGTTTCCCTTTGACTTGATGCAGTGTGCCCTGAAAATCTATTAAAATGAAAGGAAGAGAACAAAATCAGCCGTAATCTCTTTCTAGAGGGAGCATGGGACCGCGGCTAAGAACGGAGGCCTTTTCAGATGCCGGCCAGCTTAGGGCTCACTAGCCGTGTGCCCTTGTCCTTCCTGGCCTCAGTTTCCTTGCCTAGAAGGCCGCATTAACATGGTTTTTCTGCACAGTAGTGAAGATTAAACAAGATAATGTTTGTAAAGTGCTTGGCAGAGTGCTGGCACTCAGACAGCGCTTGATAAACGGGAGCTGCTTTGTTGTCTGAGAAAAGGTTGCGCTGAACAGAGGCTCTTATCCAGGTGGTGCTGCCAGCCGCCGGCAGGCCGGCCAGCCCTAGTGCCCAGAGCTTCCATCCAAGGGCTGGCTCAGGTTACTCCCGGCCCATTAACAATGCTGGTCCAAGCTTGGAGCCTCTTAAGTTCAAGGTCGATCACAGGCCTTATCCCCCACCGGGCCTCTCTGCTTTGCCGAGTCATTAGTCACCAGGGTGGCCTGATGAGAGCGTGGGGATGACTCAGTGAGGCTGATCCCCTCTTCTGGGCCACACCCCAGGGCAAGGCCTTGCTGGCAGAGGGTCCGCAGTGTTGGCCATCCAGAGAGATTGAGGTTCCATTCACATTCCTGGAAAAGTAGTTAAATCCTGGCTTTGCATATGACTAGCCGGACAAGTCATTTCTCCCATCTGAGCCTCAGTTTTCTCATCTGCTAAATGGGGGTAGCAGTAGTATTTTATCTCAGAAGGTTGCTTTGAGGAGGCTAGGGGATGGAACAGGCTTACTAGCCTGCAGTGAGCAATCCTGCTGTTATCCTCCCAGGCAGACTTCCTGGAGAAGGAGGGCTCCGACCCCCTAAACAATGAAAAATGGGGATAAGTGATGGATAACCGAAAAGAAAGGAGAGCAAGGGAGAGCTGTGGGCTGAGGGGTGGGGGCAGAGGAAGCAGGGAGATGAAAGGTGCGAGAAAAGCTGTGCTCGCTAACAGTGTGGGTCTCATCCCTCCTGACCCGATGGGGGGCCTAGCGAGGGGCCCTGCCTTTTGCAGGAGAGAAGATGAGACAGCAGCAGCCTCTTGGCCTGGACTAACTTGTCTTCAAAAATTCCTGGAGGAGAGACTTAGGCAAACAAGTCACCTTTTAGCCCAAATGCACCCATGATTCTTGTGTATCGAGTGCTGGCCCCCAAACCACAGAGTTTCTGCCCACACTCTTGTTGGGATTAATTTATCAGCTGGCCAGCCAGGGAGATGTGATGCTGATGGGTTTACCCCATGGGACCATCTCTGGGGTAGGGAGAGAACCATCCAAAGACACTTGGCGCACCCTCCAGTGCCCTTTTGTGGGTGTCAAAGCAAACTCGTGGCCAGCCGCCTGGCTTTGAGTGCAGCCTCCTTTGAGCGCAGCCTCTGAGGCTGCAGAGGGCCTGGGGCTGTGGGGGGTTGTAATACCCTGAGGCCTGTGGAGCCCACAAAGGGGCCTGAGTGACAGCCAGACGAGGGCTTCACACACCGGCAGCCAGGGGGAGGGAAAGAGAGAGAGAGTGCGGCAGGGGCAGAGTGGGGCTGCCAGCCAGGGACAAAGGCAGAGAGGAGAGAAACAAAGGAAGGGAGAAAATCCCCTCTCGTTACAACCTGTGAGTTAAAGAAAAATGTGGTCCGTTACCCCACCATGCTTTAGCGTGAAACTCAGTTCATCCGATAAAAAAATACCCGGACCTTTCAACTTGCTGCACCTCCAGGCCAGGTGTGACAGCCTTGTCGGATGTGCCCTTCTGGGCTGGAAACTTCCCCCACCCATGCATGGAATCAGTTGAAAACAAGAAGAATCAGAGGCAATCAGCTGCTGCCAAATTTCGGAGCAAACATTTTTCTTTCTGGATTTAAATAATTGCATTGCATCCCCAGCTCTGGTTCTCCTCTAAAACCAGCCCCAAATGACATTTGGCAGGCTGTCGATGGTCTGGTTTTCTCCCCCTCCGCCCTGTGGGGCTTTCTCAGAATATTTTCTTCAACGTCTGGGTAGCTGGCTTTTAAACCAGTTCATTTTTTTTGGGGGGGGGGTGGTGGTTCGGTCTCAAATTTTATTAAATTTAAATTTTATTCCATTTCAGGCTATAAAATCTCCAAAAGTGGCTTTGAAAGTGAACAGGTTTTGGCATGTTGGAAATAGGTTACCTCCAATGCAAATAAAAGCGTCTAGCTTCCGAGGAGAACAAGGCTCCAAGGGTTGGGAAAATGCGTGGAATGGTTAGAGACCATGGCAGAGAAATGGTCAGAGACCAATTTAAAAGCACATATATTTTAAATGGAACATTTTGTGGACATATGGAACCAATAGCTTTGCCAAAAGCTCAATTCTGGGGATCAAGTCTTAAGAGCTAAACTTCTCTTCAACTATCCAAGGTGATTTTTAGCAGACAAATGAAAGCTCCTTTTCGCTTTCTAGTCTAAGGGGAATCTTAATACATTTTTAAATTATTTGGCATTTTGAATTAATTTTCTTAGAATGAAACGAGATTCTTAAATTGGGATCTTGTAGGGAAAAGACAGCCAGGTAATTAGTGAGCTGATCTCCTTTTCTGACACACGGAGGAGAGGGGGGAGAAGTTGAACTCCAACCAAGGTGCACACAAAATCTATTTTAGAGCAAAAATTTCAAAGTAAGCAACACCATCTGTTCTTTAATTATTTCTCCTTATAAAAAAAAAGTCGCTAAATTTATTTGGGTTACTTAGTTGGAAATGTCTTTAAGACACTCAGAACTGGGGCTATTAAAGGCAGGTTGTCAGCGCATGTTTGCTAGGCATCCAGGAACTCAAAATAGTAAGGGCCGCTAAGAGCTGACTTTCTTTTCCAACACAGCTTTGCTTTTGGTTAGGCATGGTCATCTGGCACCTGGGGGACCAGTCTTCTGCTGCTCATATCTGGGGACACGGGCTATGGGATGGAGTAGAGGGTTTATGCTCCACCAGGATAATCAGAGAAGGCAATGGCACCCCACTCCAGTACTCTTGCCTGGAAAATCCCATGGATGGAGGAGCCTGGTAGGCTGCAGTCCATGGGGTCGCTAAGAGTTGGACACAACTGAGCGACTTCACTTTCATGCATTGGAGAAGGAAATGGCAACCCACTCCAGTGTTCTTGCCTGGAGAATCCCAGGGATAGGGGAGCCTGGTTGGCTGCCTCTATGGGGTCGCACAGAGTCGGACACTACTGAATTGACTTAACATTAGCAGGATAATCAAGGGTGGCAAAGTGTAATGGGAGCCTGCCCCCCAGCGTTGTTCCTGCCCCTTCCAGAGTCCTCACCAACAATCCATCCATCCATCCGTCATTCATCT
Source organism: Bos indicus x Bos taurus (assembly GCF_003369695.1). NCBI lineage: Eukaryota > Metazoa > Chordata > Mammalia > Artiodactyla > Bovidae > Bos > Bos indicus x Bos taurus. The sequence goes on from NC_040093.1 coordinate 47,526,571, forward strand.
AATATTAGGCCAAGTCCTCATGGATGGTACAGTCCTGTGGAAGAGATGACAGTAATCAAAGCCTCACACAGAGGAGCCTGTGGTTAACAGAAGTACGTGCTCTTTGGTGTCTGTGCTATGGAACTTTCGGTGATGCAGGGAATGTTCTAGGTCTGTGCTGTCCAATATGGTAGCCACAAGCCACGGGTGGTTATGGAGCATTTGTGCCCAGTGTGGGTGAAAAACTACTATTTTAAATTTTATTTAGTTTTGATTAATTTTAATTTTAAATAGCCACTGCAGGCTTGTGGCTGCTGGATTGGATAGCACGGGATTGGCAGCAACGTCTCCTGGTAACTTGTTAGAAACGCAGACTCTCAGGCCTCAGCCCAGAGCTGCTGCATCAGAAATCTCTGTGCATGGAGCCCTGGACTCTGAGATTGAACAGTGCCTCCAGATGACTTTTATGCGGCTTTGTTGAACAGGGACGGTGACCGTGGGTGTGAAGCTACAATGCGACTCAGCAGAAGTATGTCAAGGGATAAGGAGATTGGATTTCACATTGATAGGATTCCCAGGGAAGGGTTTCCCTGGTGGCTCAGCTGGTAAAGGATCCGCCTGCAATGCAGGAGACCTGGGTTCAATCCCTGGGTTGGGAAGATCCCCTGGAGAAGGGAATGGCTACCCACTCCAGTATTTTGGGCTGGAGAATTCCATGGACTGTATAGTCCATGGCGTTGCAAAGAGTTGGACATGACTTGGTGACTTTCACACACTTGCCAGGGAAAGGGGTGGTAGAGCTGAGAGTGATCTGTGAGGAACTTGGTGAAGATGGTGGGTTGGCCACGGGGAAGGGTGTTAGTGGTATTGCTAATAGTGCACAGCTTGTCATCCCCAAGAGAGTTTGGCACGTCTGATGCACACTGGAATGGCCAGTGTGTTGGAGCACAGAGAAGGGAGGTTTGTGAACTATAGTTAGAGAGGTTGGAGGATAGAGGACCTGGTACTGCCAGCTGTGTGATCTTGGATTAGTGTCTTAACCTCTCTGAACCTTGATAAAAATGGAGATAACCATCCTTTGCTACTTACTTATCTAATAGGGTTAGAGGACAGATGGATTATAACTTCCTGTGCAGGTAACAGCTACTGGGATAGGTGGATGGCCTGGTGGTCTTCTTTTTATTTTATTTTCTCTTGCTCTTGAACTACCCTTTCTCCAATTCTCCTACCTTGAAGATCACAGCTCAGCTTGAGAATCCTCTTCCTTGCCAGAAGAGCTACTACTTACCTCTTCTCATTCAGCCTAAGTCACATGGTGGTCCCTGTGACTGTGGGGTCCAAACCCCGAGTTGTTATTGGGGAGCCATGTTCCGATTTCTGCTCTGCCTCCTGGGAGATCCTCTCCTGGCCTCTTTGTCTCTTTATGGAGTTGATAATCTTGGAGACCCTTCCCAGAGTCCTCATCTGGAGGCTTAGGAGGGGCCAGCCGAGAGAGTGGACCTCTGCAAGTGTGTTTTAAAATCAGATGTACCCAAATGCCTTTTGGGAAAAGACTTCCTAGTAATTTTAGCAGCATCTTTTCTGTTGTCTAGACCTAAGATCAGCATTTTAGGGAAAAATGTCGAGATAAACTTGCCCCTGCCTCCCTCTGCCCTCCCCTCCCTGCTGCCAGGACTCCATGCACACTCCCTTCCCCACAGAACGTCAGGTGGCCAGAGCCTCGGCCGTGCCCCAGCTATTTGGCAGCTGAAAGTTTTGTCCCTGGAAGATGCCAGACTTATTTTGAGACAGCAAATGTGGTGGATGCTTCTCTTTTGGAAAGACACCAAGTGTCTGATCTCGGCTTGGGGTGATATTCTGGGGGGCACCTTAAATGGCTACCGGCTCCAGTATTCTGGCCTGGAGAATCCCATGGACAGAGGAGTCTGGTGAACTACAGTCCATGGGGTCACAGAGAGTCGGACACGACTGAGCGACTTACACACTTAGCAGCTCCTTATCTGAAATAGACCTGTGCTTTTCTTCGCTCTCAGAAACCTTTCCAGACAGCTGTGTCCCCCAGTACAGGGGAGAGTGCCTTGAGCATAGTTATTGCTCAGTTTCAGTTCATTATTGCTATTGTTTTTATTGTTGTTGTGATGATTATTAATTTGTTTTTCCGGAACTGAAATGTTGGCTTAGGTCCCTCCTCTAGACAAACACTTGGGTTCTTCTTTAGAAGACTATCCTGGGAAAGCCCTGTTGATTCAAAGGAATGAACAGCTAATGGTAGAATTTTAGCCATCCGGGTGTGACACTGATTTGTAGGGGAAGATACCCTCCAAGCACCTCTCATGTCATTTCGACTCAGTGCCAAAAATCATACTCAGGACCTGTGCTGAAATACCAGAATGGAGGCTGCAAACTGGTTATCCAAGGACCATATCCAGGGCCAGAGTGTTTTGCTTATTGGGTGCTCAGGCTGCAACTTTGTTGGGAAATAGAATGTGACACTTAAAATTCAGAAACATTTGTACAATGATCCAGATTTATAGCGTTTGTTCAGAGTAATCCAAAGATGTGGTCTCATTGGCCCTGGTTCCTGCACAGCAGGGATCGGCTGGCTCTGCCTGTTTCCGTGAGGCTGTGGAAGGCCACGGTTCCCATCGCTTCCTGTTGTGTCACGACCAGCCCTCCCCTCCTGTCTGTTATCTGTCTGGCCCTGGAGGCCTCAGGCATTGCCAGCACTCCGAGGGTTAAATGAGCTGCCGCAGTGATAGCGCCTGGTCCAGCCCTGTTTCCTGTTGGCTGTGTGGCTTTGCCCTCGTTGCGCCACCTCCCTGTGCCTCAGCTTCCCCATCTGTCCAATGGGATGTTAGCTTGGATCAGTAGTCTCTCACTGTTCCTGGATGACTAGCCAGACGGAGGCTGAGAAGTAGGATGCTGGGCCCCTAGTTCTCTTTCCCCTTTTATGAATTAGGGTTATGCATTAGCCTTCTCATGGAAAGGTCAGGGAGCCCCACTTAGCAAAGTTTGGGAAACCCCGGAGTGCTTCTGGTTCTGCCCGTTTGTCAGAATCTGTCTTTGTCCAGTTGCTGCCCAGGGACTTCTTATTTTTTTCCTTTTCCAGGAGTAGTTGCAGGTGTCAGGGCAAGAAACATAATAATATTAATAGTTTTGTTGATAATATCTATATGGGAAAATAACCTAAAAAAGTGGATATATGGCTATGTATAACTGATTCACTCTGCTGTACAGCAGAGACTCACACAACATTGTAAATCAACTGTACCCCAATAAAAATTAATTAAGAAAAATAATGGCTACCTTTATTAAGCAGTGTTATTCTCCCCCTAAGGTAGGTGCTCTTCGGTCCTCATTTTGCAGATGAGGAAACAAGTTCAGAGAGGTGGGGTAACTTGCCGAAGGTCACCCAGCTGTGGGCCTGGATTTGTCTCATTCCAGACCCCGAGGCCCTGACAGCATGCTGCTCCACGTGCTGTGGCTCGGGAAGGGGGGCTTGCATGTGCGCAGAAGGATGCTGGGCTGCAGAAGGGAAGCCGGCGCCCTGTGGCCGCTTCATAAGAGGCCCAGCCCCCTCCCGTCCCTTCTGTCTGTCTGGCCGTCCACACTCCCAGGGAAGTCTGGTCTCCTCCTGCCTCCCAGCTCACGTGCCTGGCTTCCCTCCCTCAGAACCCCCCGTCTGGGGCCGTACTCCTGGGTTCAAAGCAGGTGGAGAAATAGCGTACTGGACCTGTCCATCCGTGAGCTCTTTGTGTGTGTGTATTTTTAAAAAAATTAAATTTTTTACAGTATTGGCTTACAAAACTGTCTGAATCAAATTGTATAGCCAGGCCAGTTAATTTGGTTGTTTAGGGGAAATGCAGAGGTTTGCGGGGAGATTCGGGAGGTTCTCAGGACCAGGCATGTTTCCTGTCTGAGCCTCAGTCTGCCCACTCGAGACAGGGCCTCCCCACTGTGTCGTGTTTGCCCTTCAGATCCTACACCATGTTGACCGAAGTAAGTATGACTTAGTGGGGCTCATGGCGTGCCCGGCCCTTCATTTACCCCTCGAGGATTGGTCACGTCCAGGTTCCAGGTGGTGCTTCAAAGCGCTGTGTTACTGGCCTGGCCCGAGGTCTCACAGCCGCCGAGTGCCAGGCCGTGACCATGGCCCAGGGCCTTCTCTGCCCCGGCTCTTGGCCCCTGGCAGCCTTCAACTAGACCCTGGGCACAGCTGCACGCCTTTCCTGGCCGTGTTGCTTCCTGCCTCCTCCGGGGTTTCCAGGAGGAAGTGGGGGTTCGGCTGACCCTGCTGATGTCCTTGAGTGAGGAGGTGTTTGCTTCCTGCAGCTTCTTCCTGGGAAGCCCAAGTGAGGACTTCTTTGAACTTTATGAGGAGTTTAGGTGGGGGGAATGGGTGTGGAGCCCTGGTTCCTGCCTAGAGAGCTCTTGGTCTGTTCAGGGTGGGTTTCTGGGTGGGGGATGTTGGTGGGACCACCCCGATGATCTCAGCTACTGTATGACTTTCCTGTCCATCAGGGTTCAGTGGTCACACAGGACAGAAATGAGCTCTGGACAACTCAGGCTAGGATGAAGTTTGATGGGAGGATAAGGGAGACCTTAAAAAAGGCTGAGTGCTGAAGAATTGATGCTTTTGATCTATGGCGCTGGAGAAGACTCCTGAAAGTTCCTTGGACTGCAAGGAGATCCAACCAATCCATCCTAAAGGAAATCAACCCTGAATATTCATTGGAAGGACTGATGCTGAAGCTGAAGCTCCAGTACTTTGGCCACCTGATGGGAAGAGCCAATTCATTGGAAAAGACCTTGATACTTGAGGAAAGATTGAAGGCAAAAGGAGAAGAGGGCGGCAGAGGATGAGATGGTTGGATGGCATCACCGACTCAATGGACATGAGTTTGAGCAAGCTCTGGGAGTTGATGATGGACAAGGAAGTCTGGCGTGCTGCAGTCCATGGGGTTGCAAAGAATCGGACAACGAGTTAGTGACTGAACAGCAACAACAGGGGAGAGCTGATGGAATGAATAGGAAGAGAAACAGGACCCAGACAGGGTAGCTTCGGAGATGAGAGGAGCTAGATGGAATGGCTGTTGTCTTCAGGGAGTTGCCCCTGCAGTCAAAGAGCCCCCGCCGGCTCTATCTTCTGTGTTACTTTGCTCAAGGAGTCATCTCTGGGAAGGTCTGAGCATCTAGCCTGGCTGTGTCCGGGGGAGGGCAGAACATTTTGACTGACGATCCATCAAGGTCCAAGTGGATGAGAGATTGTTCCTTAGGGCACAAGGAGGGTGCTTAATCAGAGGTTGGGGCGGTGGGTACCTGGTGGGCAACACCCTGCCTGACTGTCATGTGGCCCTGTGGGTTGTCCTGTCTTGGAAGGTCCTGAAGTCTGGGATAAGGGCCAGGGAGGGCTGAAGGTGGAGGAGGCAGTTGCCCATTAGGCTAGCTTTGGGCCATGGAGTCGGATTCTTCCAGTGATGACATCCAGGGCACCAGGATTGGAGGGACCCCTTGGGAAACCCCGTGTGGCAGTGCCCATGGGGACACGGGTGCCAAGAAACACAGGAGTTTCCCCAAACTTTAGTCCCTCAGCCTAGCAGGGCCAGACCTGGGAGGGGACCGAGAGGGGCTGACATAGCACTGCTTCCCAAAATGCACCTTGGGTACCCCTGGTGGTATGGCAGGGGACTTTAAAGTAGAATACATATAAACATTAAAAAAAATTGCTAAGAAACGCACAAGGCACAAAATTAAATACACCTCCAACCATGCACTTCCCCTCCCTAGAGGCCGCTGGTGTTACTCGATTCTTGTGCTTAGTTCCAAAGCAGTTCCATGTACGTGCACACGTATGAATAATGTGTGTTCTCTCCCCTCTCTTTTTCCAGTCTGTTAGACGTGACTTCAAATTGGTTAATTTAGTGCTTCCTCAGTGCTTTTTAAGTTAGCTTTTTATTGTTAGATCTGCAGCTGTGGTGGCTCAGAAGGTAAAGAATCTACCTGCATTCAGGAGCCCCAGGTTCGATCCCTGGGTTGGGAAGATCCCCTGGAGAAGGGAATGGCTATGCACTCCGTAGACAGAGGATGCTGGCAAGCTACAGTCCATCGGGTCGCAAAGAGTTGGACACGGCTGAGTGACTAACACGTGCTTTTATTGTTAAAGTTTCACGTACCAGTCATAAGGGTTCAGCTCAGGGAAGTTTCATAAACTGAGTGTATCTGTGTAACCAGCATCAGATGAAGAAAAAACCCAGCCAGCTTCCTAGAGCCTGCTCCCGGCCCCCATGGCTCTTCCCAAGGGTAGCACAAACATTTTAGGTTTGAATACCTGTGTATTTATTTTAATGTGTTTTTGAAACAATGAAACCAGCCCATCCAACTTGAGATTTCCCAGGTATGATTGCTGTGCTTCAAGAACATTGTGCTGGGCCCAAGCTCTTAACTTGGGCGTCAGAATCACTGGGGTGCTCAATTCCAGGAACAGTGATGGGACCAGTCCTGAGGTTACCCCTGGGGCCATGGGGGTCTTGTCCAGCAGCTGGAGCTGCTAGCCTTAACCCCTGCCCCACCCCCCACCCCCCATTTCTTACAAGACACTGGTCATCTGCTGTGGATGCCCCTGTAGGACTTGCAGCTCAACATCTCAGTCTAGCACATCCCACTCTATGCTAGTACACTGACTCTGTCCTCTCCCTTCCCGTAGCCAGTCAGGCCCCAGGGACCTGGACCCCATAGAGCATAACCAGGTGGAGAGCGTATGTGGACGCCTGGGAGCCCAGTGGTGTGATGTGGGGTTTTAGAGAGTTGGATAAACCAGGTTTGAATCCTAGCTCTGCCACTTGTTGGCTGTGCGACCATGGGTGAGTGTCTTGACCTATCCAAGGTTTCCTCGCTTGTGAAGGGAGGATGGTTAAAAGCGTCCCTGCAGGGTGACTGTGAAGATTACTTCTGCGAGGGTTATATGAGCCCCCGTCGTGTGTAAACACCCAGTCCGGTCGTTGGTGTTCATGTCAGTGAACAATCATACTTGTCACCGTTTCGGTGATTGTGCCTCTGGAGGTCTTCACCCGTTCCGCAGGCCAGGAGCTGTAGGGGGAGAGGGAGAGGAGACTGGGCACAGGGGTCTGCTTCTCTGCCCCTGTGGCATCCATCCCAGATGAGCAAATGGTTCTCAGTGGGGCCTGGGGAACATAATCTCTCCCTGGCTGGCTGTGGCCAGCCAGCCCCAGGGCAGCTGTCCTGTTCCCAGATCTGGGGTTCCAGGCTTGGTGGCAAAGGCAGGCAGTTTGGGCGGGGGCTGGGCAGCTGACAGAGCCTCCAGGGGGGCTTGGAGGCCAGCTGCAGCCCTGGAGTGAAGCAGAGAGCCAAACCATGCCTTAACCCATTCTGTCCCTGCGAGGATGGCTGCTCTTTGAGGCCCTTCCCTTTCAGCTGCCTCATGCGTCCTGTGAGTTCCCTGTTAGTCCAGGGGTCTCCAGCATGCAGGGCAAAGATGCTGTCTGGCCTGTGACAAGTTTACAGTTGTTCAGTCGCCAAGTCGTGTCTGACTCTTTGTGATCTAGGCTTCCCTGTCCTCTGCTATCTCCCAGAGTTTGCTCAAGTTCATGTCCATTGGGTCAGTGATGCGAGTCAGTGAAGAAATTTACTGGGCTTGTTTAAAAGTTGCAGTGATTCATATAAATAGTCAGACCTCTGGCTTTCTCAGAGAAGTCAGAAGATCAGAACTACTGAGCATACTCTGGGTGGCAGCTTTGACTGGCTGCGGGGTGGGTCACTGACAGCCCAACTCTCTCGCCCTTCCCCCTCCATATTCACCTCTGGTCCTCCTGAGGCCGTTTGAGATTCTGGTCTAGAAAAGCCTGTCAAGGTCAACTGTAACTTCTTCTAGCTGAGCCTTGAATTTCCCTGGTGTCTCCCTATCTGCTTGACCCCCTCCTACGCTAGCAGCCTCACTACCTCCCGAGTGGACCTTCCCTTGCAGCCTCTGCTGAGGGAATCCTATCTATTCCTCCTTGAAATCTCCTGGTAGTGACTTCTACTGGTTGGTCCCGGTTTGACCCCTTGAGGCCACATAGCAAGCTCTGTCCCTCTTCCCCATGACAGCCCTTCAGATGCCTGAAGACAGCTGTGGTGTCCCCCTGAGCCTGTCCCTCTGGGCTGAACACGTCCATTCCTTTGCTTTCCCTCCTAAGACGTGGTTTCAAGACCCCCCCCATCACCCTGGTACCCCTCCTTGGCCACCTCTCCCTGGGCCCATGGATTTCTTTTGGCCGGTTTCCAGAGCTGCCCTGCACACCGGGGTGCCATAACAACATAACTGGGATCCCACTTTTGTTTAAAGAAAAAGAAAACGTAATGCATAGAAAGTGTTCCATTAGGCCAGCCACTCCAGAGTACCTGAGGCATGTCCAAGGGGGCATCAAGGGACAGTTTTATATTGCTTTGTGTGCCCACCTGGGTTTAAAAATTTTTTCCCCCTCTACAATCTGGGGAATTAAAAAAGTTAAAAAGCCAGGGCTTGGGATGAATTCACTTTAACCAGCGGTAACGAGTGCTTCCTGGCTAGAGAAGGAGGTAGGGTGGGTCCTGGCTTGGAGGAGCTCACAGCCCAGGGCTGCCTCACGTGCTCAGGGACCCCAGCTGAGTCGGGCACTGAGAAGGGAGGAGGAGGAGGAGGGGGGGAGGGGATCTACTTATGCAGGGGTCTGCAATGGATAGTGGAGATCAGGTGGGGCCTCCAACATGGAGAGGGGCGTTTTAGGTGATGGCTGCACCAGTAGCAATGGCCTCGAGGCAGGAGGGCCTGCAGATGCATGGGCTGGAGCACGGCTGTGTGAGCTGGGAAAGGGTCCCTGCGGGCAGAGGGGCTGGGGGTGGGGGGTGGACGCAGGCAGAGGACGCTGAAGGTTGTTCTGAAGGTGATGAGCGCGACAGCAAGAGTGGTGAGGACTGGAATGGCAGAGCTGGATGACTGGCTTCCCCAGTCTGCAGCTGCGTGACCGTGAACAAGTCATTTACGATTCTCAAGCCTGCATGACTGTGAACAAGTCATTTATGATTCTCAAGCCTCAGTTTTCTCATGGTGATTGGGATGAAGGGGCTGTGGAGAGTAAACAAATGCCCTCAAAGTGCTTAGCCTCCTGCCTGGCACCCGGGGCGCCCCGATGAGGGCGCCTGCTCTCCACCTGTCCCAGGTCTTCAGTGTGCTTGTGGACGCTTTTAAGCCTTATAGTGAAATGACTGCTGCCCAGTTCTCCGTTCCGGTACCGGTAAGGAAGTACCGACTGCGTTAGCTTCTTGGGGTGCTGCCTCTGTCCCCCACACACCCCTAAACTGGAGTTCATGATCAGCAGTGACTAGCACAGTAGGCCATGCTAACAGCAAGGCTGATCTGGCAGGACTGTGGAAAGAGCCCAGCCTTGGAGTCTGGACTAGGCTGGGGGACACCCAAGTGTGACCTGCGGGCTCTTTACCCCTCCGACCTCACCTTTCTCTTCTGTGACACGCGACACACTGTTGCCCATCCTCCAGAAACAAATATGATTCCTTCTGGCTGAGAATGTGTGTCGAATGCAGTAAATCTCCACGTGAACGTTCCTGGAGGGACCTTGGCTGGCCTCTTGAGCTAAGACGGCCACTACCAGTTCCCCTGGGTGGGCACCATTTACGGGCTTTCACTGATGCTGTGCTCCGCATCCTCCCACATCACCTCCTTGCATCGCAGTACCTCCCAGGGCTTGATATTCATGTCACCCCATTTGACCTAGAGAAACCCAAGGATGGCAGTAAACCACTGCCTGATTTTGCCCGCCTCGTTAGTGTTGGAACCAGGCCTTGGAGCCCAGGTCTGCCCGATTACAAAGCCTGCGCGCTCAGCTCTTGGAGTTTCCCAACAGGGAAATACAGGGATGAGCTTCCTTGCAGAGGCGTGAAGAAGAGTGCAGACGGAGGCACCCAGACCAGAGAGCTGGGTGTGGCAGGGCAGGACCAGGGTTCTGCGCTGAGCTCCGTGTTACGGAATCCCCTCAGTGGCCGTCCACAGTGGGGAGAGGAGCCTGTGAGCAAGGGTCATGCCCCGGCTTCCAGGCTAGTCTGCAGGTCCCCAGGACCCCCCTGCCCACGTGGCCCTGGCTGCCCGGGGTGTCTGTGGGCCTCTTCCCGTGATGGGTGGACGGGTCTTCAGGATGTTCCTCTCCAGGGGGCGGGGAGTGCTGTTTGCAGGAGGTGGGGCCCAGGAAGGACTTGGCTATGTGGGTGCCCCTTCTCAGCAAGGGAAGGGGCTGAGGGTGAAAGAGAAAGTGGGGTGGGCTGTTGGCTGGGGGCGAATGTGAGAGGAGGCCTGAGGGAAGGCCTCGATGCCTCAGCTGCATGGCTGAGCCTGCCTGGCGGGCAGCTCCTGTGTTTGCCCTGCGGTGGGCCCTGGTGGCCACTCCTGCTGCAGGCTCCTGGACCTTACTGCCAGCCTCGGGAGATGCTTCAGGGGCCAGGGGCCTTGGTAGTGGCCCTGAAAGCAGTCTGCAGGAGCGGGGGGCATGGGTGTGTGAACCGTCCCTGAGGTCGCCCAGGAGCCAGGGCATGTGTGAAGGTCTCCTGTGGCCACGTCTGTACGTGCAGGTGCAGGACGGGCACCTGGGCCCTCTCGAGCCTTCCTTGAGGACATTCCTTTCTTCCTGTCGTCCTCCATCTTTTTCTCACCTTCCTCAGGGTCTGGGGGCAGGGAGGGGCCTGGCTGTGAATTTTGGTTCCCCTCCCCAGGAGCTGCACCGTGGGTCACCTGAAAGCTCTCTGAGCCTTTGGGCCTGGTTGAGAGTGCGACAATGGATGCTGCGGGGCGCCCGGCCCTGGCTGGCCAAGCCGGGCGTGTGTAGCAGCTCAGCCGCCCTGCTCTGCACGGAGCAGCCTTCCGAGAGCCCGGGGCCAGCCCCTGCCAGCAGCGGCCCAGATGTGTTTTTTCGGATGGTGCAGGGGGAGCTTCTCTGTGTGGGTGTCCTCGCATGATGTGTGGGCTGTGATGTTTTGATCCAAGGGAGCCAAACTGATTTTCCTGGCCCATCTCCTCTCCATCCAAAGCAAAAAGTTAAATAAACACAGCCAAGTATTATCACAGGACGCGGGGAAAATGAACTCGGTCCCCATGGGCGGCCCACATCTGGCAGGCTTCGGGCCTCTCAGGACTGTGGGATGAGACAGATGTGGTTGGGGTAGGAAGGGCTCAGTGCACCCCCTCCCCAGCGCCGCGCTTCCTTCCAGGGCTCTTTACCAGCCTCGGGGGCCTGGGGGCTGCAGGCCGCCTGCCTCCAGCTACATCCCTTGCCGTCTCCCTGGCCCTTTCTGGGGCCTTGCCTTTGGTGGGGCTCCCTGCTGCGACTTCCTGAGGCTGGTTGCCCCCCGGCTCAGCCGGGTGCTTGCACTGGGCAGTGGTCCCAGGCTGGTGAGGCCCCTGTGCTCGGGCCCTGCCTCATACAGGGAGGTGCATGCAGGCACACTTGGGAAGCTACTGACTTGCCCAGATTTTCCATCTCCTGCTCAAGGCACTGGTGGGCCCATGAGCTCCACCTTGGGCGGTGGGGGTTTGTAGTTGGCATGTCTCCTTCCATCCTCTGGCTTCGCTGGTCGCTCAGTGGTAAAGAATCTGCCTGCCAATGCAGGAGACATAGGTTCGGTCCCTGGCTTGGGAAGATGCCCTGGAGAAGGGAATGGCAACCCACTCCAGTATTCTTGCCTGGAAATCCCATGGACAGAGGCGCCTGGTGGGCTATAGTCCATGGTATCGCAAAGAGTCGGATACAACTTGGCAACTAAACAACAACAGCAACAGCCTTCCTCTGCTCAGCACTACCCTTAAGTGAACTTAAATGAGCTGGGCGGATTTCTGGAGATTCTGTATAGGACAACTGTGATGCAGTTTTGGGGTGGGAGGACGTGAAGCGATATGCCCCCTCCCCATTCATTGCTTTATCAGAGGTCACCTAGCACCATCCAAGCCTGTTTTCCCCAGATGTGACCTTCCACATCCCTGAGTCCTGTGGCGATACAGCTGGTTGATAGGGGAATGACATTTTTTTTTTGTTTTGTTTTCCCTTCATTCTGTATATATTTATTCTACTCTTAGGAAAATGTTACTTTATGTGTTTGTTCTAATAGCTATTAGAAAATTTGTTACTACCACACCAGAATGTGTGACTTCCTGAGTAGCACTGCTTAGAAGGAGGTTAGAAGATAAGGTGTTTAAGTAGAAGGAGGAAGTTGATGTGAAGAACAGCGTCTGTCACACTTGGTGTAGGAGTGTGAACCGGCCAGGCTCCCGGGGGAGGTCTGGGGAGGCCCTGCCAGTCCTGGGGACCTCAGGGAGCTGGAGAAACTCCCACCCTACCCCGAGATGCTCATCCCCTCGGGAACCTTGGGCAGGTTTGGGTGATGTGAGGCCTGTCTTGGGGAGACCAGCTGCCAGATGGAGGTGCTCAGGACCTCCTGGAGGCCTCCACGTGTGTTATAACCATGGTGGGTGGGCAGTGGGGCTGAGCTGGGGGCCACATCTGTGCTAATGAAATACCCCGCTCCCAAATCAGACTTATGAAAAGCATCGACTCCTTAAACTGTAAAGAGTTACGATTGCCCCTACCCCTGGGACATCCCTATGGAATTACAGCATGTTTGGAAATGGTCCTTACAGTTCATTCCTGGGGAAGGCTTGGGGCTTTTGGTATGAAGAAAGAGATGGTCTGTGTGTTGAAAATGAAATGAAAACACTAACGCACACACGCATACCCACATGCATATGCATACACACACCAGTTTTCAATAGCAGACTCAGTTTCCTCTTTGCTTGTGTCTAAGATAAACCACATGTGTGACAAGGTACTGATGTTTATTTACAGTATGTTAGCACAGAGAAGAAGTTGTTAAGGGGTCATAGTCTCTTACTTATGGTGCTTCTTTTTAAATGCAAGTAGAAACAAGGCAAGAGAGTGGAACTCTGGTCTACTCTCTCTCTTTTCCCCACACTAAACAGTGAATAGATCTGGGTGGGTGCTGTCTGGGGGGCAGGGACTCCAGGCTGACGTTCCCTGACCCGGGGGCCTTGGCGCCCACCTTCATGTCCCTAGCACTCAACAGGCCGCTTCCACGCACCCTTTGTGTGGGATGTTGTCACGGCCCCTCTGTGCATGGCAGAGCGTGCGCTCGGCTCGGTCACCTTCCATCAGAGCTGGACAGCTGGTGGGTGAAAGCCAGGCTGGCCACTGAAACAGGATGTGGGAGCCAGACCCCGTCATAAATTCACATTTATATGCTGTGTGTTTCTGGTTAACGAGTCTGTGCAGGGGAGACTGTATGAAATGAAATATATATATACGAACAGGGACACTAACCTCAGGGAGAGGCGGGATTCAACATGAGGGCATCCTGGGGGGCCTGGGGCCCTCCAAGTGTTTAGGCGCAGCAGGTGGGACCCCAAAGGGAATTTACAGGAAACCTCCCCACTCCGAATGGATTTGCTGGGGGCACAGACACGATAGTCCTTTTCAGTGTTCTCGCTGTATGCCAGGCACCGGACTAAGCTCTTCATGCGTGTTATTTCACTTTGTCTTCACAACAAATGGAATTTTATTACCCCTGCCTTAGGAGTGGGGAACCAAGACTGAGGCAGAATCCAGGCCCTGGGGAGCAGGGGAGTCTGCCCTAGGCTGGCACACTCAACACTGACTTTGCAGGCTGGTCTCTGGAGGGTTCCAAAAGAGGAGTCATTTCAACCCCACCCTTCCCCATCAGCTGTGGCTTTTCTGAGAGGGCACAGAAGGCCTGGGAAGCTCAGGCCGTCAATTACCGTGTATTCAGCACAGGCTGAGAGGCAGGTGGGTTGGCGGTAGTGTGCAAGCTTTGGGGCCACGTGAGATTTGGCTGCAAATCTGAGCTCTACTCCCATTGCTTGTATAATTTAGCTCAGTTTTTAGAAAAATCATTTAGGCCCTGGTTTCCCCTTTGAGATGGACACCATCACCCTTTGTCCGGCCATCGGGAAGATTAAACATAAACATGGAAATGTGCATGAAGAGCATAAGTGTTTGTTGTTCCTAGTGTCACTGATACATTGCCTCTTGTGTCAAAGGAGCTGGCGGATGGGAGGAAGAGGAGAGGTGGGGGGTCTCCCTAATGGGACTGAGAATACACTGGAAACAGCACATTATGCTATACGGTCATTTTTCTTTGCCGGGCACCTTGATATTGGGCTCAGGACCGTGTGCTTTCTTAAAACCTTCTTATTTTATGCTACCTTGCAGGTAGGTTATGTACAGAGAGGTTCCTTCATCTGCCAATGTCACACATCAGTCCGTGCCAGATGGGGATTTGATCCTAAGGCATCTGTCTTTGGCAAACCGCTGCTGCATGATGAGGCTCATTGAAGGCCAGGCCAGGGTGTCAGGGAGAGGGTCTTGAGGAGGTGGACAGTGGTGGTTATGTAGCTGGTGGCCAGGATGACCCTGGGAGCTTGGGCAAGAGGCTTGAAGCCCTGGGCCTACAGGCAGGATCCAAAGTAGGGCTGGGTGGGGCCAAGTGGAGCTGCTTTAGATTCCCCCAGGTTTATATTGGATTGGCCAAAAGGTTCTTTTGGGTTTTCCCATAAGATTGTATCAAAAACATGAATCAACTTTTTGGCCAATCCGATATATTTCTTTGCTTTGTTGTTGTTCAGTCACTCAGTTGTGTCCGACTCTTTGCGACCCCACGGACTGCAGCATTTCAGGCTTCCTTATCCTTCAGTGTCTCCCGGAGTTTACGCAAACTTATGTCCTTTAAGCGGAGCAGGCAATGCCAACCCACTCCAGTACTCTTGCCTGTAAAATCCCATGGATGGAGGAGCCTGGTAGGCTGCAGTCCGTGGGGTTGCTAAGAGTTGGACATGACTGAGTGACTTTATTTTCACTTTTCACTTTCCTGCATTGGAGAAGGAAATGGCAACCCACTCCAGTGTTCTTGCCTTGAGAATCCCAGGGACGGGGGAGCCTGGTAGGCTGCCGTGTATGGGGTTGCACAGAGTCGGACACGACTGAAATGACTTAGCAGCAGCAGCAGCATGTCCTTTGAGCTGATGATGCCATCCAACCATCTCATCCTCTGTCACCCCCTTCTCATCCTGTCTTCAATCTTTCCCAGCATCAGGGTCTTTTCCAATGAGTTGGCTTTTTGCAGCAGGTGGCCAAAGTACTGGAGCTTCAGCATCAGTCCCTCCAATGAATATTCAGGGTTGATTTTCTCTGATTGACTGGTTTGCTCTCCTTGCTGTCCAAGGGACTCTCAAGAGTCCTCTCCAGCACCACAGTTCCAAAGCATCAGTTCTTTGGCACTTGTCCTTCTTTATGGCCCAGGTCTCACATCCGTACATGACTACTGGAAAAACCATAGCTTTGATTATATGGACCTTTGTCAGCAAAGTGATACCTCTGCTTTTTAATAAGCTGTCTAGGTTGGTCATAGCTTTTCTTCCAAGAAGCAAGTGTCTTAATTTCACTGTATAGTGATTTTCGAACCCCCAAAAATAAAATCTGCCATGGTTTCCACTTTTTCCCCATCTATTTACCATGAAGTGATGGGACTGGATGTGATGATCTTAGTTTTTTGAATGTTGAGTTTTAAGCCAGCTTTTTCATTCTCCTCTTTCACCTTCATCAAGAGCCTCTTTAATTCCTCTTCCCTTTCTGCCATTAGAGCAGAAATAGATTGCTTTGAGTCCTAGACCTGTCCTCCTGGTGGTAAGGTGCTCAGGTGGCCGGGGTGTGGTGCATAGAGTCTCATCCCTCCTTGCGCCCTGGCTCTGTGTGAGTGTTCATGGAGGACCATGGCACCATTTGAAGTGTTAGTTTCTTCTCTTTTCAGGAAGTGGCCAGGGAATCATGAAGTTAAATAAATGGGTTTGTGATGTGACCCTGTCATGACAACTGGGCTCCTCTGAGGGTCTGACCTTCGTGAGGGGGCTGGCGTTGGGGGCTCAGGTGGCTTTAGCTTTGGCTACAAGGAGCCTATACTATTCCATTCCGTGACACCCCCACCCCCATCCCCAGCCCCTCCCCATCCCCATCCCCACTGGAGAGGAACCTGGAGAGTGTGGGCCTACTGGCTGGATTTGCTTGCCCCCAACCATGGTCATTTGGCCCCAAGCCTTATGCCAGAGCTGGCCATGGGCTATGCTCTATAGCACATCTGTGTGAATTAGAAAAAAGGCCAGCAGTGCCTTTGTGTGGAGAAGGCAATGGCACCCCACTCCAATACTTTTGCCTGGAAAATCCCATGGATGGAGGAGCCTGGTAGGCTGCAGTCCATGGGGTTGCGAAGAGTCAGACACAACTGAGTGACTTCACTTTCACTTTTCACTTTCATGCATTGGAGAAGGAAATGGCAACCCACTCCAGTGTTCTTGCCTGGAGAATCCCAGGGATGGGAGAGCCTGGTGGGCTGCCGTCCATGGGGTCACACAGAGTCAGACACGACTGAAGCAACTTAGCAGCAGCAGCAGCAGCAGCATGCCTTTGTGTAAAAGCAAGGGGTTCCGCCTCCTCTGGGCATTCATAGCTCTGCACCAGGACACACTGCTTAGTGGACAGACTGCGGGCTAAATTCAACCCTCTCTCCCCACCTCTGGTGGCCCGTTTGTGCAGTGCACAGCTTGTCCATCCATATATAGTGGTCTTTTCTGCTTTTCACTTTTTTGTTTGTTGAGTTTGTTTAGTATCAAGGCAGGAGTGATGCTGCATTTTATGCCTGATAAGGAGAGTCTGGGCTCTCAGTGTGTCCTTTACTTTCCTGGGCCCTGGCCTGGTGTGGGTAGGAGGGTCTCCCTAGGGATGAGCCGAGGCAGCTGTGTGCTCCTTGCTGGGCTCCCCACCTCCACTGGGCAGGGACGCCTCTAGGGAGTCTTTGTCAGGCCAGGGTGGGCCCACCGTTTCCTAAGGATAAGATGGCCCTGGGGCCAAAGACAGAAAGCATGGAGTGGTCGCTTAAGACCCTGAGAACGCCAGCCAGAGGTGAGGCCAGCTGAGAAGCCTCCTCAAATAAAATCTTTTTGGCAGGGAAGGGGCGGTTGTTCTAGATCTTTGTGATGAAAACTATGGATCCTTTCCCCAGAAAAGTGCCCAGCTGTGTACATATCCAGAAACTTACAGCCAGGGACAGGGCCTTCTCAGATCCTCAGACAGGCTGAGCAGCTGGCCTGGTGAGGATCTGGGGGAGGGGAGGGGGCCTTCTGGGCTCTGCTGGCCCTGCTGGAGGCCTCCCTGGCCTTCTCAGATCCTCAGACAGGCTGAGCAGCTAGCCTGGTGAGGATCTGGGGGAGGGGAGGGGGCCTTCTGGGCCCTGCTGGCCCTGCTGGCCCTGCTGGAGGCCTCCCTGGCCCTCGTGCTGGCCCTGCTGGAGGCCTCCCTGGCCCTCGGCTCAACGCCCGCTCTGTTTGTCACTCTCGTTCACTCCCGACACTGCCTGCCTCGGTTCTCACACTTGAACGTTCTTGCCTCTTCCCTGCACCTTGTCTGTCCGCCCAGGCCCGGCCTGATTTTGAGCAGTCCCACAGCACTGCCCTCGGCCAGGTTGTTGCCAGCCCTCCCCACGGGCCCCTGCCTCCCTTTCTTTCCCCTTCCCCAGCTCCTCCGCATCTTCAAGGTAACAGGGCGCCCTGGGGAGAGCTCCCTCCTCCCAGGCCAGCAACAAGTGCCCTTAGCACCACCTGCCCCTGTTGCTGGCTTCCTGAAGTCCAGAGGCCCAACACACAGGCTTTGGGTCTCACTGGCATCTCATCGACGGTCATCAAGATGCACAGAGGGCAGGCTACGGGTGCTCCCAGAGTAGGAGGGCTGTGGTCACTTACGAACCTGCTGCTGAGCTGGGGAGACAGCATCTGGTGGGGCTCACAGGTGTATACACCCACGGGGCAGTCAGCCATCTGCAACTTGTGACCCTAGAGCAGAGAGAGAACACGGAATGTTGATTCCTCAGAAGCCCTGAGACAGCCTCAGAATCTTTCTTAACACACTCCAGGAACCACAGTGAATGCTCTGTGTCCTCTTCCATGTGAGCATAAGCCCTATACCTCTGTGCCTTGCAGGCAGACTTTGCATGTGTCCCCGCCGTGTGTACACACTTGCAGCTACACCCCTGCCCTGTGTGTTCACACTTACTGTGTGCCCCCTCCCCATGTTTACACACTTGTCCCCCCTCCTCCACTCCCTTTGTGTACCCACTGGCCTTACATGGCCCACCCCATGCTTGCAGATGCCCATCACCCACAGGAGTGGGTCTCTCTGTGTTTCCCTTGAGACTGGGCAAGGCTGGGAGTGTGTGTTTTGGCCTCAGTGATGCCAAGTATCTTATAAATTAAAAAGTTAGAGTCTGGAGTCTGCGGAAGTCCCCAGAAAGCGCCAAGCTCTCCTCACCAGCTGGGCAGCTCCTCTGGGTGTTGTCTGTACTGGACGTTGAGCTGATCAAATTTTCTCTGTGATGCTCACCCCTCCGTGTTCATTGTGCTTCTCTAGTGGAACTCCGCTTTGGGGATGGCTCGGCCTCCCCGCCCCACTCCCCCAGCAAGTGCCTGGCTCCAGCTGTAGGGCAGGCCTTCCTTCCTCTGTGCCTGCTGCCCCTGCCAGTTATCTTGTTGTTGAAGAGACCTGCCTGGGCAGAAAAGGCCAGCTGGAGGGGAGGAGAACCTTCTCACGTTCAGTGTCGGCTAGTGCACGGCCGCGTGATGGTGGTGGTGGAGTTGGGCGTTCCTTCTTCTCATCAAGAATCTATAAAGGACAGTGTATTTATACCTTCAAAAAGATGTGGGCCAGCAGTTTTCAGAAAGCGCGTTCGTGCCCATGTCACTAGGCGAGTTGGCCTGTGGGCTCCTCGCTGGGAGGGGTGTGGTTCTGGGGGTGCTGGTGCGTGATGCGGCTGTTTGCCTATAATGACGTTCGCCACTTTGAAACTCCCCAGCCAGGGCATCGGTCTGCTCTCCCCCTCTTCCCACCTCTGCAGGCTTATTGTCCCCAGAAACAGAAGCTTGAGTCCTCCCAAGAGCTCCAAAAGAGCAGGTGTTTTCTCCTTCTCCTTCCCATGAAGGTGGAAGTCAGATCTTAGGGAGGGAGGGACTGGGCATCTTGGGGACACCCTCCAGTTCAGTGACTCGGGAGGTCACACTTCCCAACCAAGGAACACTGAGTTGCCCAAACGTGGGGCCTTTTGCCCTGATACTGGGAGTACGTTGAGGGCAAAGGGAGAACTGGGAACCTTGCATTCAAGTCTTGGAGCTTGTGGTTGACAAGGTCTAGGGACCCAAGGCAGGTCTTGTCGAAAGTGTCCTGTGAAATGGTACCATGGTGACCTTACACATTGGCAGCAACCTCTTAATAGAAGCAATACCTATATTCCATTTTAAAGTGAATAAACAGTGAAATGTGAAAGAAACTGATTTTTAGGTGTAGCCATGAAAACTGCTGCTCGTCTCATGCACGGCCTGCTTCTGATTGTTCTAGCGTTATCTGCCTGTGTTTCGGAGGCTATTTGGCTGCAATCAGCCTAGTGAGCAATATCAGTTTTGTCTGACTCAAGGTCTTAATTCATATTTACAAAGCTGCATATTTGAAAACCCCACCCCAGCTGTAACTGGCTAAGTCAAACAACCCAGATCCCAATCCAGATCATCTCTGCATTTCAGTGTCTCAGCTGCTGATTTCTCCTCTTAGGATGCAAATCTGGGAAGGAGGGCTCTTGGTTAGCAATCCTTGGCCTCTGCTCAGTGACGTGGATGTGCCCTCCTGGGCAAGCTGTTTCTAAAGGTTAAAAGAAAACCTGTCCTGCGAGGCTCTGTGCGGAGGGGGAAAGATCAGGGGTAGAGGATAAAATAGGGGTGGGGCCGTGCTGGGCTGGACTTGTTAATTCCAAGAGTTGTTCTAGTCTCGGCAATAAACCCACCTGAGTGCTTGAGTCTCTGTTCCAGTGGATGACAACCATCATCCCATGGAATTTTCCCAATAATCTGTGGCTTAGGTACCATTTTTGCCTGTGTTTTTGAGATGAGAGAACTGAAGCCTAGAGAGTAAACAGTTTACTCATGGTCATACAGCTAGGGGCTTCCCAGGTGGCACGAATGGTAAAGAATCCACCTGCCAGTGCAGTAGATATAAGAGATGCGGGTTTGATCCCTGGGTCAGGAAGATCCCTTGGAGGAGGAAATGGCAACCCACTGCAGTATTCTGGCCTGGAAAAATCCCAGGGACAGAAGAGCCTGGCGGGCTACAGTTCATAGGGTTGCAAAGAGTCAGATACGACTGAAACGACTTAGTGTGCACACATGTATACAGCTAGTTCGAGGCAGGACTGGGATTTGAACCCAGCGTCTGACCGTAAGCCAGCCTGCTTGTTCCTCCCCCAGGCCGACTGCCCTGCATGCTGTGTCCCTGCCTTCTGAAGGGTGGGGTGGGCTGCTGCTCTCTAGCCCCCAGTTGCTAGGATTCTGGATAGGGTCCTCTGTGTCTCAGGTGGAAACATGAGCAGCCTTTGAGATGGGCAGCCGTGGGTTTCAGGCCCAACTCTGTAGGGACTCTTTCTAGCATAGGACCTCAGGCCTGTCCTGTCACCTCTCAAAGTCTGATGACCGGGAGTAAACACCCTGGGTGCAGGGCCTGGCTCACAGTGTGTGCCCGCAGAGAGACAGCGACATTGCAAAGAGAACTGGGGGGTACGTGGTGGCTTCAGCACGCACGTGTGCAGAACTTCAGAGCCCGTTAAATCTGAAAAATACTACGTATGCACATTTTTGGCTTAAACAGAGTTCCATTTTACAAAGTCTATAACCCAGCTTTAATATTATTACATGCCCCAGACTGGGATTAATTCCAGGATGAGAGTTTTATTATGCTGTATAGAATTTCTCCCGTGTTCTCCTAGTGCGTGGCCACCACCTCTACCCGCCTCGTCTCACACAGCAGGATGTGGGGTGGTGGGGACACTCCGTCCCTCCCCAGCTTGGTTCTGTGGGCTTGGGGTAGAGTGGAGAGGTGAGTTGCACTGTGGCGTCGCTGGCCCAGGACTGCTGACCACGGGAGAATCGACTCCAGCATGTCCTGAGGTCTGTCTGTCAGCACTCAGTGTAGAGGATAGCACCCCACGCTTTGCCAACCTCTGAGAGTGTCTTGTTTGTTTCTTGGAATAATCGAGAAAGCCTTCACATCTCAGTGGTGATCTGAGGGGCTCTTGGTAGGAGGTCAGTGTCTGGAGGACCAGGGGGAGGTCTGGGTCTTCACTCTACTTCTGTGAGGGGTACATGGCTTTATCTCAAGTGGATACTGATTATAGACAGTAATGGCCTGTAGCTCTGTGTAGAGAAAGAATCTGACTCTGCATCTGATTCGAGGCAGTGCTGTGATTGATTTGTGATGTCTGCTGGGGGCACAAGGATGGGGGAACCATACAGATACGGCCCTTATTTGCTGTATAGGTTTTGTTCTGAGTATTTTACATCTCTGTGAAACCAACAAAAGTCTCTTTGTAGACTTGATCCTTTCACCCTTGATCATGGGTATCATAGGGACTCCCTAGGGACTCCCCCAAAGGATTCTTCCTCTTTGCCCTGTGTCCTGCACATACCACGCCCCAGCCCCTGCCCCCCAGCACCAATGACCTGTTTGCACAACTTCAAAACTCATAGGCCCGTCTCTGTTCTCTCTTTCAGTTGAAGAGGGGGAGGCCTCGGACTTCTCGCTGGCCTGGGATTCCTCCGTGACAGCATCAGGTAAATGCCCAGGGGCCGGCGGGAAACTTGGTGGGCGTCCTGGGGGGCTGGCTCAGGAAATTCAGAAAGCCACCCAGCTGGTTATGGAAGTCATATTCTTCCTGTCACATTCCTGTCTCCAGTCCAGATTACCCCGTGCAACGTGATTTTATATCAGTTCCATATGGTCAATAAAATCTATTACATACGGAGACTAATATGCCCTTATTCCCCTGGGGGCCATGTTCCTCTCTTGTGGGCATACTCAGTTGGGCCACCGCACCCCCACTACACAGGCTCTGAAGCTCCCTGCCATGGGCGTCGCTGCACATTCATTCCAGCCTAATTGCATAAAAGCCACTCTAATAGGACCTTTAAACTCCAATCGAAATCAGAATTCCTTTATTTGCTTTCCTGGAAGTGGCCCCATTGCATTCTCGGGTGGGCAGACCCGAGCCCACCCCTCCAGGGGGAGGTAAGAAGGAGCGGTTAGAATTACGGGGGGCATGGCCTTTGGACGGAGAAGGCAATGGCACCCCACTCCAGTAACTCTTGCTTGGAAAATCCCATGGACGGAGGAGCCTGTTAGGCTGCAATCCATGGGGTCGCTAAGAATCGGACATGACTGAGAGACTTCACTTTGACTTTTCACTTTCTTGCATTGGAGAAGGAAATGGCAACCCACTCCAGTGTTCTTGCCTGGAGAATCCCAGGGATGGGGGAGCCTGGTGGGCTATGGGGTCGCACAGAGTCGGACACGACTGAAGTGACTTAGCATGGCCTTTGGAGGGTGATGGGGTGACTAGGCTGTCAGGGGACTTGGGTTTTCCTGCTCAGTTCTGCCCTTGCCTAAGTGCCTTCTGGTGCCTCAGTTTCCCCAGCTATAGAAAGAGGTGGATGAATGAGGTTTATCTCCCTATAAAATTCTAGAATCTGGAGCTGCCCCTGGAGCTTGGGGTTGCAGCTGGCTTGGGGTCCTTGGGAGCTCCGGAAGGGAGGGCACCACTCTCCCATTTGCTGTGCAAGTTGTCAGCCTCTGTTGACAGCAGGGCCCTTGTTCCCGGTCCAGCAGGCCCCAGACTCTCCCGCCTTGTCCCCTGTCCCAGGATCCTGGCCATCTGTCTCCAATTCCACGGGGGAGAACCTTGGGCCCGAGAAGACCTGTGAGGGAGCCATTTAGTTCAGCCTCCTTGTCTTTTAGGTGTGGAAATTGAGGCAAAGAGGGAGGTATGCTCTGGGTTAGTCATTGCAGAAACGAGGCGTTAGGCATCAGGCGTACCAACGCTTAACACTTGAACGGTTACACATCGAATTTGTGATTTTATGGCTGCGTGTGATTTAAGACGATGCTGAAGTCATTTAATTGAGAAAATTGTGTTGACAAAGTTTTTAAGTAATAATGCTTGGATTCAGGAAAAAATCATGAAGATGGTTCCCAGGTGACTGAAATCTGGGGAATGCTGGTACAGACTGAGCTGAAGGCAAGTGGGGAGCCAGTGCCTGAAACCAGGTTCCGGGACTCCTGGTCCAGGGCTCTCTGTAGCGGGAGCTGTGCTGCTTGGAAAGTCCGAACAGTCCTGGTTGGGTCCTGGCTGGCTCAGGTTTGGGCACTGTGGTGTCTGCAGGTGCCTGGTCCTTGGTGGCAGGGGCCCCCTCCAGGGCAGGGGCCAGGTATGAAGCCAGGGTGGGGTGGTGCTCAGGTTCTCAGGAGGAGAGCCCTGGGTTAGGGCAGGCCTTGGGGGCTACACTTTAGGCAGGATAGGGGGAGGTGCTGGATGGCCCATGCCCTGTCTCTTTCTGTGCGGTCGAGATGCATTCCCCACAGTCGGAGGAACACAGCGAGGTTGTGAAACTCCATATCTCATCCAGGTGTCCTGACGGATGTGGGGGTGCACATGCTCAGGCTTGCAGGGTCTGATGAGGGCCCCCGCTGTGCTCCAAAACCCCACACCAGAAAAGCGCCCAGCCTGGTCATGTCCGTATAAGGGCCTCCCTCCCAGCTGTGTTCCCAGTGGTGCGAGCGGCGACGAGGACAGACCAGGACAGCAGCAGCATGTGGGAGGGCGCCGACGGTGTGGTGGGCATGGAGCTCTGTGCAGGGGGTGTCAGGGCCCGGGTGTATCTCCTGTAGAAAGCAGGGGTGATGCCGAGGGCTGTGTGCGGGCCTGGGGTCCACAATGCTCTGATGCTACAGTGGGACCGCCAGCCTTAGGGCCTTCGGGCACTCTCAGGAGTGGTGAAGGTCGTGCAGTTTGCAAGTTTCCAGTCAAGAGCTGAGCGCACCCTACATGCACAGGCAGGAGGAGGTGCTCAACTCCTCATGAGTCCCTCCGGCCCTCAGGGGACTGGTGCCTGTCAGCTTTCCATCATCCGCTCGGAGGTGGGAAAGGGAGGGCCAAGCATCCTGGGCATTGGATAATCCACAGCCGGGCAATGGATTGTTCTGTTTCCTTTGGCCTGATTCTGATTATTTCTTTTTGACAGTGCATGTACGTGATAGATTTTCCTTCCCAATCCTGTTGGACTCGGGCTATTAAAGTCAGCTTGTATTCCCTGAGCACGAGACTTGTGAGATGGCACAAGTCCCTGGTGGTAGGATGAGGCTGGTGGCAGAGACAGTCCTGGACGTGGGGCCTGGCGTTTGGTGAGCACATACTTGGTCTGTGCCAGGACACAGAGCAAACGTGTTTTACCCCCCAGGGTCTCCCTGAGCCATCATGACAACCCTGGGAGCTGGGTGGTATTTCCAGCAGCAAGTCCACAGTTTCTCCATGGGCTGGTTCGGGGCTGCCATCTGGTAGAGGACGGGGCCAAAGGCCTGGCTGAAGCTGCTTTAGAATAACGTTTCTCGTTAAGCTGAGAAAATGTCACTTGGCTGCATCAGAGAATGGGGGCAGGTGCCAAAGAAGATTATGGGGGAGCAAAGCCTCCCCAAGCCACCCTTGGCACCATCACTGAGAACTGCTGTCCTCATTTGGTGGATGAGGGAAGGAGGCTTGGAACGGTGCAGTCGCAGATCCGCCGTCCCCAGCCAGGTTGCTGTGGAGCAGGGACTCGAACCTGAGTCCTCCTGCCACCAGAGCCTGGGGTGTAACCTCCATGCTGCCCGCCACTGGGAGGTAGATAGCTGAGCAGAGACCTGAGGCCTCATGGGGGCTCTACAGTGGTCCCTGGAGGCAGAGGGCCCAAGGGTGGCCATGGAGGGCCTTTTGGCTCATCAGACCGGAGGAACGCAGGGTGCGGCGAAGAGGGAGGCAGAGGGCATCTTACTGGGAGTGCAGAGCCGTGGACACCGGGCAGCTCCGCCTCCTCTCCCCAGGGTGCCGGCGTCCCCTCGCCGGCTTTTCCTGGCTCTGGGAGCATGATGGAGAGCTGCAGTAAAGAAGCAGGAGGCACAGTGGCCTCTGCTGCCTGTGGGGACCCGGTGGCCACCACCCCCAGGAGCAACCTGACCTGCTGTCTGTGCCCTTGAGTCAGGGCCCTGACAGTGATGGAGAGCCCCGCCTGGCAGGGCGGCGAGCAGTCTCCCTGCAGTTCTCCCTTCTGGCCAGGGCGTCATGGGAGGAGGGGGCCTGCCCTTGCCTCTCCTCTGGCAAAGATGGGGCTGCTGGTGGCAGAACCTGGGGGAAGGAGACTGTTTAGAGCTGAGGTATGGGGGTGCCTGGTGGATGTAGGGTTTAAACTCATTTCCCATTGCATCCTGTTTTTTCTGATCCATAAAAAGGGGGATGAAGGGATAGTATCTTGTGTGTGTGCTAAGTCACTTCAGTCGTGTCTGACTCTGTGTGACCCTGTAGACTGTAGCCTACCAAGCTCTTCTGTCCATAGGATTCTCCAGGCAAGAATACTGGAGTGGGTTGCCATGCCCTCCTCCAGGGGATCTTCCCAACCCAAGGACTGAACCTTGTCTCTCCTGTCTCCCGCATTGGCAGGCGGGTTCTTACCACTAGTACCACCGGGGAAGCCCCAAGCATCCAGTGGAAGGAAGTGTAGATTCTCTTCCCAAAGGCACAGAGCATTGCGCACGTGATTTCAGGGGCGGGGTCATAGATTACTCTCAAGCTTTTCTTCCTACCTTGCCAGGCCGTGAGTTCAAATTCCTTAGGGAACTGTGAGGGTCCTTTGTGAAAGCCCACAAGGATCCCAAGCTCAAAGGCTCACCTGGGGCAGGCTGGTGGCACAGGTGAGCGGGCAGGTGGCAGGGAGGCGGTACTGTGCACTGCACCCCAGGCCTTGCCACCGGGACAGCCATACCTCAGTGCCAGCTGATTGTTGACAGGGCACCTGGGCCCAGAATCCCCACGTTCTCTGAGTTTTAAAAAGAGAAGCCAGAGAGCTGGATTTTTATGTGGTGTTCTTAGATTAAAAAATTAGCAACTCACGTCTTTTTAAAACAGCTCATATTGAGAGATGAGGGTTCCAATGTTTCCACATCCTCATTAATATGTGTAATTTTCCTTTTTTTGTGGATTCTAGCTTTCCTAGATGTGAAATGCTATCTCATTTTGGTCAATCGGTATATTTGAAAAAACACTGCTCAGGCCAAAGAATGTCCTTCTGCCAGCTGATTTCATTCTGGCCACCATTAGAAGGTTGCCAAGCGCGTCTCTACCCAGGGGCCACTTTCCAGGCCTCTCTGCGCCCCACCGTCTGCCTCCAGCCCAGCTCAGTGGGGAGGTCCTTTTTCCCTCAGTGCTTCTTCTCTCTTCCCCCAGGCCCTTTGGAATGAACCATCTGAGTGGCAGGCACCAGGATGATAGTAGCCTGCAGTGGGGGGTTTCAGGGAACCAAACCAACCACGCTCCGCTTTGCCTCCCTTCTGCCGGTCACTAAGTCTGAGCTGGGAGACGAAGGGGCTTACCTCTGTGTAACTGCCTCACCAGAACCTCCTGCCTCCCTGGATCAGGTTTCAGGGCAGGCTGGGCTTCCTTCCAGCATGGCTGCCCTGGACCAAGCTGGGGATGGAGCACGAGGAAGGTCTGGGGCAGTCTGGTGATGGAAAACAGTTTATTTGCTGACAAACACTCACTGTCAATGCCGGGACAGGTGAGTCAACTTCACGTCTGGCACGGTGACACACACATTTGCGGTTGGAGAGAAACAGTATAATCGATTGTGTGTGAGTGGCCCAGCAGCCTGAGACCTTGCTGGTGTGATCAGAGTTTCAGGCCTTCCTGCCCCGTTGTAGGTCTCATCGTCCTGGTTAACGAAACCATTACTCCCATGCATGAGTCGCTTCTAGGAGCCAGTTCTCCTTCTTGGTGCCTTTCACATACAGAAACCGGGGCACGTGGATGCTAGTGACTTGCTTCAAGGTCACACAGCTAGGAAGTGGCAGAGCCGGGATTTGAACCCAGACAGGTGGCGCAGTTGGTTAAAGAATCCGCCCTGCCAGTGCAGGAGATGCAAGAGATGCAGGATTGATCCCTGGGTTGGGAAGATGCCCTGGAGGAGGAAATGGCAACCCACTCCAGTATTCTTGCCTGGGAAATCCCATGGACAGAGGAGCCTGGTGGGCTATATAGTCCATGGGGTCGCAAAGAGTTGGACACGGCTGAGCGTGCGCACACACACACACAGCTCCAGCATCACTGTGGCACTTAAATTGTAAATGGTAGGTCTGCCTGTGGAATCTTGGTCCAGGCTCTTTGTGTCAGAGGGGAACCAGAGGCTCAGGGCTAGGGTCAGCTTAGTGTGCAGGTCCTTCCTGGGTCAGGTGGGAGTCTTACGAGGGCCAGGCCTCCCGGATCGCTGCCGGAAGGGAGAGGAGGTGCCTGTTTAGAAGGCCTTGAACACACTTCCCATCTTCAAAGGCCAGATCTGGAAAACACTGTGGGTCATGCTGTCCATAGAGACTCCCACCGCCTGACCCCAGCCCGCCTGCCTCTAGGCCCCCCTGCATGTTGGGTGTGTGTGCAGTTTGCAGTGGGGTGGTGGGTCTGTGTTAGGGCTGCAGGCTCAGAGACCTGCTCAGAGGGGGAAGATTAGAGTGGCATCTGGATGTCCGGTGCCTGGGGGCCCCTTGGCAGAGGGAGGCTGGAAGCCTTTCCTTTAATCTGACTCCGGTTAGCTGTGGGGTGGGGGAGTGGTCAGTGCCCCCATCACAGACAGAGGTGGCAGCCTCCTCACCCGCTGCGGTCCTTCACCTCCACGTTTCCACCGTGGAGAGAACTTGACAGAAATGTCTGGAAGACCGGACCTTTCTCTTCAGGGAGTTGAGGCTCCTCCGTGCAGCCCAGCCTGCTCCTCTGAACCTTCTCGGGGCTTCCTTCCCACCCTGCCAGTGTTGTCCTAGAGCACGTATTTATTATTTCAACTACTTCACGGAGACTCCACCCACCACTCTGTGCTCCTGCTCGCTTGCTGTTTACATTTCTCTTGGCCCGCTTTCCAGCTCCATCCCTTCTCTCGAGGTGAAGAGCAGGCTGAATGCACTGGTGGGCTCCGTGGAGCCCCCGTGAGCCCCGAGCTTCTTGGAGACCTCTCGATCCACACACCCTGCCCTCAGTCACCACATCGGCATCTCTGGGAGGATGGGCAGTCATTGCCTCAACTGCCCCTCCCCGCTGGACACTTGAACCGCGTTCAGTTTTGAACTCATGAACAACACTCTTACCAATGCCTTTGTGTCGGTGGTCTTTTTCCCCTTTGGAGTTGTTCTTAGGGGCTCCCAGGACTTTTTGACTTCTTCAATCCTCAGATCAAGGCTGGAGAGACTGTCTCCCTCTCTCCTCTCCTCTCCCCCAGGGTTCCCTCACCCTGAATTTTCTCCTGAGTGACTGCCTTACCCTGGCTCATCGGTGAGGGTATCCTTACCCTTTCCCGCGATCCTGGGGCTGACGAAGGAAGATGCCCCTGACTCCCGGCTGGCTCGGCTGGTGCTGCCCACCTCCTGCGCTTGAGCCCCCAACCCAGTCATTTCCTCCACAAGGACCAGGGGACATTTTAAAGGAGCAGGAAAGTCCTAAATAGATGGAGAATTTCCTAGCATTTTAAAGACTTATGAAATGCGTTTTTATATGGGGCCAGCTGGGGAGTTTCTCATTAGCTCTGCTGGGGCGTCTGTGGGGAGTTGAGCTGAGTGGAGCCAGGCAGGCGGGGTAGGAAGATGCGGTGGCCCCGAGCTCACCGGGGGAGCGTGGCAGGCATGCGCCGACTGGTCTGTACCGTGGACCCCTGGCCAGGCGGGCCTTTGTTAGCGCTGCTTCCCCCAGCTCAGGAGGCCTCGGAGACCTTCAGGTGGTGACTGGAGCTGAGAGGTGGCCACTCTGTTACCATGGTGAGCAGTCCACGAGGTAGGGCATCTGTGCCCCGAGTGCACACGGAGGCATGCACTTGTGTGTGTGTGTGTGTGGTGTGTGCGACTGTGCCCAGGTGCCTCGGCCCTGACTCAGACTCTTGGGGGCTCTGTGGCCTCCGCACCCCTCTGTGCTGCATCCCAGGCCCTCGGGGCTGACTTGGCCCAGCTCTCCGAGGGGATGTGGTATTTCCTGCCCACCCTTTCCTCTGGCTCTGGACCAGCCAGGGGCCCCGCTGGGCTGCACTGTACATTGCTTCCTCTGTGCCACGTCTGCCGTGCACGTGTGTGTGCACATGTATGCTGGTGCCCGGGGTACGTGCAAGGGAGTGTGTGTGTGTGTGTGTGTG
Source organism: Bos indicus x Bos taurus (assembly GCF_003369695.1). Lineage (NCBI taxonomy): Eukaryota > Metazoa > Chordata > Mammalia > Artiodactyla > Bovidae > Bos > Bos indicus x Bos taurus. The sequence continues at coordinate 47,555,933 of NC_040093.1, forward strand.
TGTCTCTCTCTCTCTCTCTTCTGACTCTTTTTTTCTCTCCCCCGTGGCCTGACTGATGGCTTCGCTGGAGGGGGGTTTGTCTTGCTGAGTTCACCTCCAAGGGTGGACTTGGAGCTTCCTCGGAGGCAGGGCCTCTGTGCCATTCGTCCTGTACCCGCAGGCTGGCATACAGCAGCTGCTCTGCCATTGTACCCTTGCTCTCTGCAGTGAAGTTGCAAGCTCCCAGCCCTGCTGACTGGGGACTGTCCACTCCACGAGCCCAGTGTATCTGCCCTCACCTCTCCTGGGGCTCTGGAATTTTTCACAGGCACCAATGATGAGGGCTGTCCTGACGGAGGGGCTGGTCCTACTTTATCCAACCTTGGGTGCTCCCTAGGGTCTGGGCCCCCACTGATGGATGTTGGAAATCAGCAGTTATTTTGGTGACTTGAAGCCTGGCTATACACCAGGGCCACAGTCGGGCGTGTGTGTGGGTGTGGGCCCCGGGAGTGATGATGACATTGTTCCTCGGGATTTGGGGGAGGTCTCACCGTGGTTTCCAGGCGTGGTTTACATTGGCCCTGCTCAAACTTGACCATGTAGGCAAATTTGGTGATCTTGTTAAAACGCAGGTGCTGACTCAGCCGTTCTGGGAGGGGTCTGAGATTCTGCATTCTAAGCCAGCTCCAGAGTGGTGTTGATGGCCCACCCACCACCTGGAGTAGTGAGGGCTCAGAGGGTTTGATGAGTTAAGCCCTTTCACCCACTCCCCTTGACTCCTGTTCTGGCGGGGGCCGTCTGCCTATGGAGCTCCTCCTTCAAAGCTCAGTCTACATGACGCCTCCTCCAGGAGGCCACCACGATTGCCCTGCCATAATTACTGTGCCTGCTCCTGAGTCTTGGGAGCTGACTTCCTCCTGGTCCTCATTGCTGTCTGCTTGGTAACGACGTTCCTCCTGTATGTGCCTGGTTCCCTTCCTGTTCTGCTCACTCCCTCAGGCAGCGACCATGTCCGATTCTCCCAGAGCTGGGCCCTGTCTTGGTCACTGACAGTCACTGAGCCAATGTTTGCCAAGGTGGAGAACTTCACTTCTGCCTCTTCATCTGTGTTTTCCCTTGGCAGCACAGGGCCAGATTGTTGTTCCCTTTGTTAAGAGCAAGAATTGGGTTTGAGGTTGAAGATACTACTTGTGTGACCTTGAGTAAGTTACTCAACCTCTCTGTGCTCTCCCTGTGCTCATCTGAAGTGGGGATGCTTATCCTGCTTCCTGGGACCATTGTGAGGACGATATGAGGGGATGCACGGAGCTTAGCCATAGCCCCCAAGGGTGGCAGCTGGTGCTCTCCCCTCTTACTCTGTAATATATTGACAGCACGTTGAGGGAAGCTTGGCTTGGAGCTTAGCTCCGAGCCTTGATCTGTGTGGGCCACAGAAGGCTCCGACAGGCCCCTCCCTTCCTCCTTTTCCTTGTCTCTATCGGCAGTCTTTAGGCGTCGCCACAGTGGGCAGGGTACTCACGCCTTCACCCCCATGCAGGGTTGGGGTGGGACTGAGCTCTCAAGGGACCATCCTTTCTCACGCTGACCTTGGAGTGGGGCACTGCGTGTTTCCCCTGTGGAGAAGGCCGGGGTGGGGTTGAGGTTGGTAGGGGGGTAGTGGGCAGGGTCTGAAAGCCAGAGGCTCTGAGGCTATCGTATGATCAAGCTCCTTCCCTGGGTGGGGCTTGATGCACCCACCGTGTGGCCATGGGTTGGTGCCCGGCAGGAAATGGCCAAGGTCAGCCCAATCGTGCAGCCTGGCTGGTCCTGGCTTCCTGGGCGGGCACTCTGCAGGGCCCAGCTTCTGGGATGGGTATGTTTAGCACCGCGTCAGTCACAGTCCTGTTGTAGGCTGTGGGAGGCCTGCAGGGGTTAGGCGGTTGTCCTCTCTGCTGATCCTCTCTTAAAATTCTTGAGCGTGAGGCATGTGTGGGTACGTGTATAGGCTCTCTCTCCCTCTCTCTCTCTCGTTCCGTGTGTGTTAGGTTGAGCCTGGCTAACTGATGCCTGTCTAGTTCAACAAACCCATTACCTTGCCCACACTGATAGATGGCTCCTCTCTTGTTGTTGCGCTTGGTTGCTTCAACGGATGGCTGCTGGCTGTACTTAGTAATAGTTAGCACATCAGACTGACACTGAATCGAGTAAAAAGGAGACACTTTTGCTTCTGCTGTTCTATTTCTCTGGGCTAAATGCGATTGTGGAGGCAAGGGTAGTGCCTGCTTTGCTCACCATTGTATTCTCAATAACCATAATTATAAGCAACTGTAATAACAACAACCATGAAAAAACCCAACCATCTAGTGAGCATTTGCTGGGGCCAGGCAGGGGCCATGTATTTGACATGCATCTTTCATTTAACCCTCTTAACCACAGGTGGTAGGAAATAGTATCATGCCCATCTCATGGATGAGCAGCTGAGGCTCAGAGAGGTTGAGAGATGGGTGTAGGCTTTCACAGCTGTTCCGGGCCAGGGCAGGATTTGAACCTGGGTTGGTTTTGTCTGAGTCCAGGGTCTGTTCCTCTGGAGTTGCTACTTCACAGTGACCAGGACCCAGCGGAGATGTAAGGCATCTTTGTCGGGGGGACATCCCCAAGGATGTGCTAAGAACCCTAGAGGTCATGGTGGTGACACACACTTCCAGGGTCAGTGTGAGGGTGATGACTGCTGATGGACACAAGCCCAGGAATGCTCTTCAACAGTGATGTGTAACAGTGACAAGTCATTTTGCCTGCACGCACACACACTCATACACTTGTTCACAAACATAAGTACACTGTGCCTACACATTCTAGACACACGTACATGCCCACTTCCCCACACAATGCACACACACATACAGTGCACATATACAGACATTCACATGTTCCTCCATACCTCACATGCACACACATACACTCAGTGCAAATGTGCACACCCCCGTATATGAATGCTCACACACACATACACAGGGCACATATGCACACACTTCCAAACATGAGCACATACCCAGACATGCACACACAGGCACCACACACCCATCCACACCCCTAGGCTTGCAGATGAGCAGAAAGAGCTGCTTCCGGGATCTCTTTTCAAGGATGAGGACAGTTCTCCCCACCCGAGGAGGCTCCCGAGATGTCCAGGTCACCCGTTACTCTCACTCTGCTTTCCCTTTGTTGTACACTCAGGGCTTCAGACATTCTTTCCGACCAACGATCCACACCCCTGCTGTTGGGCCCGGCGCCGGGCAGACCCGGGTGCAGACAGAGACCCCAGTGGCCATCTGTCCGCGTGCCTGGCCCGGCCTGCGCTGGCCCACGTGCACCCCACCCCTAACTTGGACATGACTTCATTTCCACTCTGCACCTGCCGCTTTAAGAGCCCAGGGCCGGGTGGGCCTGTCCCCAGGGTCGGGCTGGGGGAGGCTGGACAGCTGCGGGTTGGGGGAAGCTTTGTTAGCTCCCAGGGGCCTCCTGGAGTCCGGGCTAGGCTGGGGAAACTGCAACAAAGGCCGACAATGGCCTCCTTCCCTCCCTGGGCGGCCTCGGAGCAGGGCCTGGCTGGGCGGCCTCTGGGGGCCCCTGTTATTTCCTGTGCTGGCTGCGGGGCTCCTGGCCAGCCGCAGTGGGCAGGAAGCGGGGCTGGGCATCTCCTCCCCACCCGCTGGGCTGGCTCTCTCAGGCCAGAGGGGCTGCTGCTGTGAGCCGGGCTAGCGCGGCCCGCCCGCCCCGCCATCCTCTGCTCGGGCCTGCTTGGAGGCCAACCCCGCTCATGTCTGCCCAGACTTCCCCGGACGGGAAACCCGAGCCCATCCCCACTGCCCTGACCCTGCTGCAGACCCCACGTGCTCCACCATCTGCCCCCCAGCCTTTGTGGTCGCAGTGCTGGCCCCACAGAACTGAGGATGGGTGGGGCTGGGAACACTGGGTTGGTTAATGCTGAGTTCATCTGGGATTGTGTTAGAAGGAAGCTTAGATTTAGTGTTAGGGTTAAGGTTAAGTAGTCGATTTAGTATTAGGGTTAAGGTGAGGTTTACCAGCCCTCAAGGCCAGAAAGAGGAGTTTTGCACAGGGTTGAAGCAAACAGACCTTTACATCAATCCTGGCTTCCCTTCCAATGTGTTCATCACCTAATCCTCAGGGGTCTTCGGCCACAGACACGCAGTGGTGACCCACCCTCCAGGCTCATATTCTAGAATGAGGAGACTGGGGGGCAGCTGAACACGCATGGCATCACTCTTGGCTTCTTAGCTGTGAGTATGGGCTTGACTCAGTTATTCCCCAGGGCTCAGTTTCCTGATCTGTAAAGTGGGGAGCCTGAAGCCCTACCTTTTGACGTTGTTATACGAATGAGAGAGGGCAAAGATGTGTGTTCACACAGTGCCTGGCACATAGCAAGCATCCAACAAACACCAGCTCTGGTGATTGTGTTTTATTCGGCTGTGCCGCATGGCGTGTGGGACCTTGGTTCCCTGACTAGGAGTTGAACCCGTGTCCCCTGCATTGGAAGAGCAGAGTCTTAACCACTGGGCCCCCACGGTAGTCCCCAAACAGGAGTTAGTTATTGTGTGTACCTTATTTTTAATTAGTTTATGACATTTTGGTCACACTGGTTGGCATGGGGCTTGAGGATCTTAGGTTCCTGACCAAGGATTGAACCTGTGACCCTGAATTGAGAGAATGGAGTCTCAATCACTGGGCCACCAGGGAAGCCCACCAGTTCTGGTGATTATTAATGAAACAAGATGAAGTGCCCAGGTGTCATTGGGCAGTTAGTAATTGATGAAAGAACTAATTATGTCAGCAGCCAAGGGTCAGGGTCACTGCCGGTGAGCTTCCTGGCAGCTGAGGCCAAAAGAGAAATAGGATGAAGTAGACACCTCTGTCTCATTCAAGTACTTGGGACTGACGACATTTATCCCTGGCACTAAATGCTGAGGAATTTACCGCGTGGATCCTCATTAATCATTGAACAAACAATAGCTCTGTCTCAATAACAATTTGGCACACAATACAGAAACATCTTTCCTCGATTTCTTTCTTAAATTGACCCTGGAAAATGCTCCAGGCCTAAGTGCACAGCACAGCCGTGGAGTTACGTGCAGTACAGCCTGGAGGGCATGCGGCAGAGACGGGGCGTCTCAGCTGGCTGCGTCCTGGGCAGCTGCTCAGGTTACCTTCCTAAGTGCCTGGTTAAGCGCAATCAGGCGGCTTCCTTTAAGGCAGAGCCCTTGGTCTGCAAGTGGTTGCTCTCAATCTTGGGGAAGACTCATCAGATTTTTTTTTAATTGAAGTATAATTGCTGTACAATATTATATAGGGTAGGTGTACAATATGCACGTGTGTGTGTGTGCTCAGTCGTGTCCAACTCTTTGGAGCCCGCCGGGCTCCTTTCTCCATGGGATTTTCCAGGCAAGAATACTGGAGTGAGTTGCCATTTCCTGCTCCAGGGGATCTTCCCGACCCACGGTTCAAACCCAGGTCTCTTGCATCTCCTGTATTGGCAGGCAGATTCTTTACCCACCTGGAAAACTGTAGGTGTATAATATATAGTGATTCATAATTTTTTAAAAGTTCTATTCCATTTATAACTATTATAAAATATTGCCGTGTCCCCCATGCTGTATAAGATATCCATGTAGCTTTTTTACACCTAATAGTTTAAACTTCCTAATCCCCTACCCCTATATTGCCCCTCCATCCTTCCCTCTCCCCCCATAACCACTAATTTGTTCTCTGTATCCGGGAGTCAGCTTCTTTTTTGTTATTTGTGTTTGTTTATGGCTGCACTGGGTCTTTGTTGGTGCTGGCGGGCTTTCTCTAGTTGTGTTGAGCGGGGGCTGCTCTCCGTTGCGGTGCACAGGCTTCTCCTTGCATTGACCTCTCCTGTTGCCGAGCAGGGCTCCAGGGTGCGTAGGCTCAGTAGTTGTGGCCTACTGGGGTCTTCCCAGACTAGGGGTCGAACTTGTGTCCTCTACACTCGCAGGCAGAATCTTAACCATGGACCACCAGGGAAGCCCTTCTTCTTTTTCTTTTTTTTTAAAATTTTAACCTCAGCAACTCCTCTCCCATTTTTGAGGAACATGTATCCCTAGCTCAGGGCGTCTTGGAACACATTTTGGGAAGCTCTGTTTACATATTTATGTTTTGAGGTCAAAGCCCAGGAGACACCTCGCCCACTGGGTCCCCACCTTCTCAGCTTGGATTATCATCAGGCTGTGGTTAGCATGTGGGGCCTGAGGGCTTTTCAACCAGCGGAGCCCACCCCTTGTTCACTTTTTGCCAGATTACTGTATTTACTTATCTGAGCAGAGCTCAGCCTTCAGGAGGGACACAGCCAGGGAGAATGAGGCTCAGAAAGGCTAAGAGGGCACACGGCTGGGGCTGCTATTGCAGGATCTGTCCATAGATGCACACGCCCAAATGCACACACGCATACCGAGACACGCTCACACTCAGCCGCTCTTTGCTTTGCACGTAAAGTGTGAACAGTGTTCTGTGCCCGAGATGGAGGAAGTCCAGCTGCAGCCCCCTCTGCCCCCTCCCCTCCCAGCTGGCAGAGTGGTGGGCCTGGCCCCGGGAAGGTCTGCCAGTGGCCACTCGCCCCTGTGTCTGGCGGGCGCCCCGTGGAGTTTCCATGGTGAGCTCTCCTTTGGGGGCCCCTGGGTGGGACTTTCCATCTGGGTGGAAACCTGACCCGCAGGCCCCGGGAAGGAGGAAATGCCTTCCCCAAATGTGGAGAGAAAGAACAGAGAGGCAGCCAGCCTGGGACTCCAGCCCGAGCCCCCGACTCCTGTGAAGCCGCAGAGCTTGGGGACCCGGTCGGATCTGGGGCCCGGCTGCTTGGGACCCACCCCCAGCGAAGGCACAGCCTAGGCGGGGTCGCAGCCTCACACACTGCGATCTGCTTGGGGGCTGACAGCCCTGTGTCCCTGCGGTTCCGGGGGCCTCGAGTGTGTGCGCATCTCATCTTCCTGGAGAGATCCAGTAGCCAATTGGTAAGTGGCTGGTCAGGATTCAAACTTGGCTCTCTCTGTCTCCGAGGTCCCCTGTACTTGTCACTCCGCCCCCCTGGACTCCCTCAAGCAGGCATTTCCACAGGTATCATCTCACTGAATCTTTGAAGCAGCGCTTTGACATTGGTATTGGTATCATTCCTATTCCCCTGTGTGAAAACTGAGCCTCAGGGAGGCTAGGGGGCTTGCCCAATGTCACACAGCAAGTTTGTGGCAGAGCCGACAGCAGTCTGTGCATGCGTTCAGATCATGACTAGCTCAATTCTCCCACTTTGTACGTGCTGAGTCGCTTCAGTCATGTCCAACTCTGTGACCCTGTGGACTGTAGCCCGCCAGGCTCCTCTCAATGGGATTCTCCAGGCAGGAATCCAGGAGTGGGTTGCTATGCCCCACTCCAGGGGATCTCCCACGTTATATGCTCATTTATCAGGAAAAGAGGGCAGTAACAATTTAAAGAGAGCTGGCAATTGCATCAATGGGGGGCTCTGTAGGTGAGTCTGGGATGCAGGTGAGGGTCTGCCTGGCCCCTTGCAGGGCATGTGGCTGTGACCCTGTCGCTTTAAGATGGGTGTCTTCAGGTCTCACGCCTGACCCAGGAGCCAAGCCCTTCCTGGCCAGCATCCTTGTGCGTATCCCATGTCATGGCATCTGCATCTCAGGGCATTTTCACCTCATAGGCTGACTTTAGAGCCTGGCACCCCCTTTCCCCTCCCCAGCCCACCCCCAGGCTGAGACACCATCCAGGGGCCAGGGACGGGCCTGAATCTGGCCCACAGGTTTGGGAAGGGACCACAAGGTGAGGGTGGAGGATGGAGCCGGGTGCTGAGTTGTCTCCATCACGGGTGTTGTCTTTGGTCCTCCCCGAGCACCATCCCAGACTGTGTCTTGGGGCCTGACCGGCTGGGAAATGCCTGTTTGGGCCCTGACAAAAGTTTCCCTAAAGGGAACTTGTCTGGTGTCAGGGAGAGATTGACCCCCCGCTCCTCCACAGCCAGCCGGTACCCTCCATCTCTGGCCTGGGAGAGGGCAGGGGGGTGCTGGGCACCTTGGCCCCCTGCTGCTATGGGGGATGGGCTCTTGTCCTTGTGGTCTGCAGCACAATGGCCTCCAGGGTTCAGGTCAAGGTTTGGGGATGCAGATGAAGGGGGAACTTGGGGAGTGCTGAACGGCAGGAGCACTAGACTGGGAGTCCAGAGCTCCTCGCTCCAGGCCCAGCTCTGTGGCTGGCCGCGTTTAGGGGCCCTCAGCAGCCTGGGCGATTGTGGTACCCCGAGGCAGGTGGTCCCACGGAGGATCTCGCTGGAGCATTTTGCTGGGAGAGTCGAGGCAGGTGGAGGACTCTACAATCCCAGATACGTTCTCTTACATATAATTGAATAGAGGTTTGAGTCCTGTGTCCTCATTTCCAGCCCTGTGCCCTGGCTTGGGCTGTGTCCCCATCCTGCAATGCCCTCCTCATCACCTACCCCAAAGCTGCAAGCCCTTCAAGGCCCAGCCCATTGCCCGTCCTCTGTGAAGCCTTTGCACATGTCTCCCGGGGGCCTGCTCTTTCTGTGAACTCCCGTCCTGCCCTTTGCAGTCTCTGAAGGACCACATGACAGCTTGTCCCTTTCCCTTAACTGTTCATAGGCTCCATCTCCTCCATTACTCCACCTCCTCTGACGCTTTCTCTCCCTCCCACCCCTAGTAATCCAGCCTGAGGCTCAAGTTGGGCTTTATTCGCTGATGGACAGTTTCTCAGAACATACTTCACCAGGAAGTTCCACTGAATGTCTAACCACCGTCTCCGTTGCTGCTGGAAGAACATCAGTGCTGGAGCTGCAGGACCTCTTGGTGGCCAGTGATGGCTGTGAGCTGAGCCAGCTCACAAGTCACCAGCCGAATGACTCAGCTCAGCAGCTGAGTCACCGCTGGCAAGGTCCCAACAGGCTGCGCTCCATCCGTCATAAATGTCACTGAGCACCTACTAAGTGTCAGGACTGTTCTAGGTGGTGAACAGGGCCAACGAAGTTCCTGCTGTGGGTCTAGTGGGGGAGATGACGCAGGCACGGTACATAAACCAGTAAATAGATCATGTGTTCTGTATTTCTGCTGGAAGGGGACCAGCAGGGTGGCCAGTTAGAGATGATGGGGTGATGGGGAGCAGAGGCCTCTGCCGAGGAGGGGGTGTTTGAGCAAAGGGGGCATGTGCCATGCGGAGTGGGTAGGAGCAGTGTTCTAGCCGCTGTTCTTCATGGGAGTGAGCTGGGCTCATTGAAAGACAGAGAAGGGAAATAGCATCACTGTGGCTGGAATAGGGAGAACCAGGCGCAGCGGAGCATGGAGTGAGGTTGGGGAGCTGAGAAGGGAGGCAGGCAGCAGCACTCACAGAGGGAAGCCACGTGGGTTTTATTCTGAGTTGAAGGGGAGCTGGGGAGGGGCCCACTGCTGTGTGGGCAGTGAAACTTACTTCATACCCATTCCGTTGAGAGACGGAGGGACTGAGACCAGGGGCAGGAGGTGAAGAGTTCAGACTAGGAATTTCTTTTGGAGAAGGTCCAACAGAATTTGCTCCTGAGTTGGATGTTGGGGATGAGAAAAGAAGGGGACCCATGGACAACTCCAAGGTTTTTGGCTGAGTGGCGGGATGGCCAGAGGGGCCCTTCACTGTGATGGCAGTCCTGGGAAGAGCCGCTGGGGTCCAGATGGTGGCCGTGGGCTCAAGAGTTAGACGGTGGCCTTAAGTTTGAGATGCCTCATAGATATTGATGAGCGATTGAATCTGTGTGGTCCTGCGATCTGGGGAGGATGATTCCAGGGGTGCGTTTGGGTGTCATGAGTGTGTCATTAGTACCTAACCCTGGAATGGATGCACCTACCAGCAGCGTGAGCCTGGACTGAGCAAAAGAGTTGAGATCTGTGTCCAGGAGGCATCAGTATCGAAGGCTGGGGTGAGGAGGAGAGACGGAGGAGAGAGATGAGTGGTCAGGGAGGTGGGAGGAAACCCAGGAGAGGCTGGGTCCTCACCACACAATGAAGACGGAGTCCCTGGGCAGGTTCAGAGCTTTACAGAGCGGGGTCCTGTGACCTTGCGGGGACCAAATCTTCTTACAGATGTGGTCAAGTTGCTTGCGATTTGTGCGAATGGGAAGGAAGACCCGCCTCGCGACTCTCACACTTGGTGGGAGCCAGAGCTGCTAAAAACAGCCTTTGCTTGAAACCATTCTGGGGCGAGCAGAGATGGGGTTCAGGGGTTAATGAAATGAACTCTCGTCTGCAGACTGGCCCATCTGGGGGTGTCAGCACTGAGCCCCCCCCCTTCCTGCCTCCCGCTTGGGAAATGTACCCACGGCTGGACCAGAGGTGGTGTCTGGGAGCTGCAGACTGTCCGCGGCGGAGTCCAGCTGTGAGCGAGCCCTCAGCGCTGAAATTGCCAGCCTTGCGCAGCCCAGAGCCAGCCCGCGGAAGTGGGCCAGCCGCACCTCCGTACAGGATTAGAGGGATGTGTAATGGATTAAAGATCAAAAATGTTAATTAAGAAATGGTCTTTTCTAATAAGATGCCTTCAAGGGCACAGGCCTGAAAAGGAGGGGATTTCTCATTTTGGCAACACGGTTTCTGTTGTAATGAAATTGGTTCACAGACAGTGGGGAGGACCCGACGTTAAGTCTCGTTTTAAAGACGTCTCCATCCAAATTAATTAGCAATAAAAAACGGAGGCCCGAATGTCAGGCTGGCAGGCAGGCATTGTGTGGTGGCTTGGCAGGAAGGCTGCATGGACTCCAGAGAATTTCCTCTGTAGCCCAGGGCCGCTGGAATGTTATATCTGGGGGCACATTCCAGGAGGCTTAGTGCGGTCTGACCGTCTCTGGGGTCGAGAAATGAAGCCTGGTTGGATGCTAGGTCTAACTTGATGGGAGCTTGCTGTGTGACTTTTAGCTGCCCATGGCCCTTTCTGATCATTCCTCTAAATTTCCTTTCTTATCAACTGTGGATGACAATGAAAACTCTCTTATCTACCTTCGTGGTCTGTTGGAGCAGAAAGATTCTTAGATTTGAAAACTCTAAACCCTCTATGTGAATCAATGAGATTATTGCTAAAGGAAGGTTTATTCTTTGTGTACCTGGTTCAGCCCTGGCCAGGCCACACATTTTGTTTGCTCATTCATTGGTCAGTGGAGACTTGGGCTATGGAGTCCCTTAGGTTGCTTGCATGTCTCAGAAGGGCGCCATAGCCTGATGGTTAAGAACTGGGCTCTGCCTGTTATACAGAGTGAAGTAAGTTAAAAAGAGAAAGACGAATATCATATATTAATGCATATATATGGAATCTACGAAAAATGCTATGGATGAACCTATTTGCAGGGCAACAGTAGAGACACAGACATAGAGAATGCTTGTGGGCCTCCCTGTGGCTCAGCTGGTAAAGAATCCGCCTGCAATGCGGGAGACCCGGGTTTGATCCCTGGGTTGGGAAGATCCATGGAGAAGGGAAAGGCTACCCACTCCAGTATTCTGGCCTGGAGAATTCCGTGGACTAGTCCGTGGGTCGCAAAGAGTCGGACACGACTGAGCGACTTTAACTTCACTTCACTTCACTGTGGGAAGTAGGAGAAGGAGAAGGTGGGGCGGATTGGGAGAGTAGCCTTGAAACATATACATATATGTAAACATTTACATATATGTAAAATGGATTCTCAATGGAAATTTGCTGTATGGCACAGGGAGCTCAGCCCGGTGCTCTGACAACCTAGAGGGGCAGGATGGGGTGGGAGTGGGAGGGAGGTTCAAGAAGGAGTTTGTGTACCTATGGCTGATTCATACTGATGGACGGCAGAAACCGAGACAACAGTGTGAAGCAGTTATCCTCCAATTTAAACAAATGTTAAAAAGAACAATAAATTAAAAAAGGAAAAAAAAAAAAGAGTTGGGCTCTGGACTCTGCTGGGTCATCAACATGTACATAAGCTCTGCCTCCTGCTTGGGAGCCCAGCGGAGCCATTCGCCTTCTGTGAGCGTCAGTCTCCTTGTCTGTGAAATGTAGCCAGTGTCTCTGTCTGCTCGCACTGCTGTGATGTGTGAGGGGAGAGAGCCTGCAGTGAGCCTGAGCGCTCGGGAGGTGTGGTGTGGTGAGCGGTGCTGGGCGCTGGGGCTTTTCTTCTTCAGAAGCCTTGGGATCTGTGGGTCGGTTCCAGACTGATCCTGAGTTGGAGACCGGCTGTTTTTGAGTTTCCTGGACCCTCCGCTGTGCAGAACCTCATTTTTACAAGAAGCCAGAGGAAGGAGAGTCCTTCGGAGCCTGGAACTTGCTCTGAAGGTTCCAAGACTTGAGAAAAGTGTGGACCCACACGTCCAGGGGAGAGTCTCCCCCTGCTTCTGATCAGAACTTGCTCTGTCTGATGAAATCGCGTGTGTTTTCTTGCCTACCACACATCTTGTTTTCGGTGGCAGTGATGTTGGGGGCAAGACAGAGAAGGGAGAGAAGTTTTTTTTTTTTTACTGTCTTCTTTTCTCTGGTTGGAGATTGTACACACTTCTACTTCTTGTTGCCACTTTAATCTTACTGTGGCTGCAAACTCTCACTTTATTTTTTAAAAAATATAAAAAAGTCTCATTGTTTTATTTAATGGTAGTTGCCTGAAACTGAATTTTTTTCTCATATTAATACCATGAATTGTTTTCCTTTTTCTTGCATCTGCCTGCCTTTTTTCAGGATTTTACTTTTTTTCCAAAAAAAGTTATGATAAAATATACACAACATACAATTTACTGTCTTAGCCATGGTCGAGTGTCCAGGTGTTGTGTCCAGGCAACATGTGACATTAGGAGGGTTCACACTGTTGTGTAATCGTCACCGCCATCCATCTCCAAAATTCTTTTCACCTTCCCAAACTGAAACTCTTGAACAGTTTTTGTCCTTTTATGTCCAGATTGTGTCACCTAGCATGTCCTCATGGTCATCGAAGTTGTAGCACGTGTCAGAATTTCCTTCTTTTTTAAGGCTGACTAATATTCTGTTGTATGTATACTCCACATTTTGTTTATCCATTTATCAGTCAATAGAGACGTGGGTTGCTTAATTTTTTTGGAAAAACTGCCAAGTGGCTTTACCATGTTACAACACCCACCCCTAAAGCTCTGTCTGAGAAGGAATGTGGAGGGCATGGACCTTTCTCGTCTCTCACCTGGATAAAGGACGCCAGTGGCAAGAGGCTCGTTGGGTGTGGCTCTCAGCGGTGAGGGGACGATGAGGTTCCCTGCGTGGAGTGGAGCACGCTCCCCAACCCTCCCAGCTCTGGCGCAGCCTCCTACCCGCCACCACCTGGCCCCAGGAGCGGGTGACCCTCAGACACAGCGTCTTCCTGCCCTCCCCGTCGCACCGAGGCAGACCGTCTCAGCGCCCGTGGCGCTCGGAGGAGAGCGGGAGCTCTCTGCTCAGCGAAGCGTGCTTGCCACTTGTGGGCATGGAGCTGCTTTAAACCTCAAAGCGGCAACTGGACAAGGACAAGTGGCAGAAATACTGGGATGAGCTGCCCTGTGGTCTAAGGTCTGCCCTTAGTGACACCGACCGTGGAGAGAAAGGGCAGGACTGGACCTGACCTTTAAGAAAGCAAAGCTGAAAAGTATGGCCCCGGCAATGAGGACACGTGGCCGAGTGCGGTCCCCGAGTATTGGATGAATGGCCCAGACACAACACGGAGTGAGAGGAGCCAGACACAAAAGGAGCGTGCTGCATGCGCCCGTTATGTGGCATCCAGAACTGGGCAGCACGGTGTCTGGTGACCGAGGTCAGGCAGTCACTGGCCTTGGGGCACGGCTGGCAGGGGGTGTGCCGTCTGCGGGGCCTTGGGAAGGTCTTCTGTAAAAATGTGCCGCCCAGTTTGCTTAAGATTTAAGCACATTACTGCATCTAAGTTGTTTCAATTAAAAGGGGACATGAAAATAAAAATAAAACATCTTCATTTCAGAGATGTGGAGGCTGTGGGCTCTTTACTTAATTTATTTCCCCATGAGTTTATTAGGGTCTGTATTCCAAGATCCACTGCTGGGTTGGACTCAGCCAGGCTTTTACGCTGAGGGTGAAGTTCCTGAGGGCGGAGGGTACTGGGGGACCCGGCCTGTCCTGTTAACATCCTGTGTCACAGGGGAGGGGGCTGCGAGCCCTTCACGGCTCCCTACCATTCTTGGAAAGTAGGGTTCAGACCTCAGGCCAGGAAATTGTTCTAGCATGGGATCCAGGACGCCCATCTTTTCTCTTCCTTCCTGGCCTGACCTCGGGTGAATTGCCCGCCTCCTGTGAGCCCCGGTTCTCTGGCCCAGATGCCAGGATGGCTTCAGTGTTGGGAAAGCGTGTGGGGCATCTGTGCACCTCTGAAGGGCTGGGCACAGGCTGCCGAGTGGGGAATCCTGTCCTGGCACCTGTGTGCCTCCCACAGCCAAGGTGGGGGGAGATGCGGGAGGGATGCCGCCCAGGCGGTGTTCTCAGTGGGGATCACTTCCGTGATGGGCAGGGCTGGGGGGGAGGTTTTGATTCACAGGGCTGTCCTGCCATAACTGTACCAGCACTGCCCCTGCAGGAGTCAGGGCCCCGAGGCTCTGCTTCTGGATCTCAACTCCGTTGCTTAGTGGTTTTTCAACAGGGGTTTCTCCATTCATTCATCTCCTCATTAAGCCTTATTTGAACACTGTTTCAGTGCTTCCGGGTGGGGGTTGTGTCCCAATGAATACTGTTTGGAATTAGCCAGTCATGGGAGGAGAGGAGGGGGGATCATCTTCTTAGCGTCCTCCACGTGCCCAGCTGACCGCCAGGGGTTTCTGAACCCGCGTTGCCCCATTTAATCTGAGTGACTACTCTGTGCATTGGTTGTTATCGATTCCACTTTACAAGGGAGGAGACCAGGTGTTGGACTAACTGCTTGCTACTCAAAAGTGTGGTCCACGGACCGGCATCACCCATCAGCTGGTTTGAAATGTCAGCATCTCGGGGCCCTCCCTAGACCTGCTGAGTCAGACACTGCCTTTGAACAAGATCAAAGGAGGTCTGTGTGCATGCCCAAGGCCCTTGTTGACGAAGCGTGAGCAAGCTGGGGACACACTCGGCTTTGCCTCTGCCCTCTTTAGCTATAACGATGGCAGTCAGAAGGAAGCTTTTTGAGGTGACAGTAGCCAGCGCTGCGCTGAGCTCTTGCCGTGGTTTATGGTCTGTTATCCTCTGATAGCTCTGTAATTCAGGCCCTGTTGTCATCGTCTCCCTTTCACCGTTGAGGAAAGGCCTCAGAGAAGTTAATAACTTGGCCTAGGTCATGCTGCATTTGGCAGGCCAAGCGCCTTCTTGGGGTGTGTGTGCGCGTGTTTTGGAGGGGAGGTGGTGATCCTGGCATGATGTGAGGATTTGGGGATGTGACTCCTGGTGGAATCAGCAGACAAGGCAGATTCTTTGGGGAGACCCTGGACACTTCCTCAGAGGTGCTGCTGGCCTCCCAGGGGGGAAACTTTCTGGCTTTTCCTTTGAGAATCAGCTCCGTGTCCTCTCTTCTGAGAAGCCCTTTCTGATTTCCCCCTCCTTTCACCCTCCGCTTATTTTTGGCCGTTGCCTTTATCACATGGTCTGGTTTGTGCCTCTATTTGCTAGATGAGGAGGTCCTTGATGGAAGGACCATGTCATGTCTTGGTCAACTTTGTATCCTCTATCCCTAGAACAGTTTTTTTTTTCCTTCATTTATTTTATAATTGGGACCTTCTGTGTGCTGAGTCCTGGCTTAGACACTGATGTGTGCATGGTAAGTAAGGCAGGTGTGGTTCCTGATCTCTGGAATGTAATAGGGGGGAAAGCTCTTGTGGGAAGCCTGACTTATTCATTCATTCATTCATTCAGCAAACACCAGACCCTGGCAGGGGGTTACAGTGCATGCAAGTCAGAGTGATCCAGGCCCTTACAGAGCTAACAGCCCAGTGGGGTGTCGCTGCCAGAAATCTGTCTTTATAGACTCAGCACAGTGAAGAGAACAGGGCTAAAGGGCAAGGCTCCCGGCCCCACCTAGGCAGGCAGGGCACCTTCCCTCGGGGAGCCCTGAAGCCTAAAGGGACACGTGAAGGAGATGTTTGGCCCCTCATTCTTTCCAGACCAACATACTTACCGAGTTTGGGGATCTTAACTTCAAACGAGCACAGTGAAAACAGGCAGGTTTGCTATAGCAAAGGTGTGCGTGTTTGTGAAACTGCAGTTCCAAGCCTGAAAACAGCCAGTGCCCAGCAAAGCTTGCTCTGAACTGAGGCCTCTCACACACCACACGCTGGTGGCGAGTTTGCAGTGATCCCCTGTAAGTCGACCCAGGGACGCCTTCTTGTCACCCTCCAGCCATCTGCTGGTCCTTGGGTTGCATCACCTCCAAGGCATATCTCAAGCTTGCCTTTTTCATTTTTGAGCCTATCTTATTGTAAAATGAAACACAGACACCTCGCAAAACAAATGTGGAAGTGAAAGTCGCTCAGTTGTGTCCGACTCTTTGTGACCCCGTGGACTATACAGTCCATGGAATTCTCCAGGCCAGAATACTGGAGCGGGTAGCCTTTCCCTTCTCCAGGGGATCTTCCCAACCCAGGGATCGAACCCAGGTCTCCCACATTGCAGGCGGATTCTTTACCAGCTGAGGGCAATCACAAAGCAAATGTACAACTTAGCAAATTCTTATAAGGTGAGATATCATTGAAACCCCCCATCTGTGTTCTCCATCCGAGACACAGCCCCCTCCTCCTTTTAAAAGTAAGCATTCACCTGACTTTTATGGCCATAACTCGCATTTCTTTAATGTTGTCACCTCAGTGTGCACTCCCTACTGCTACAATTTAGACTTGGAGTGTCATTCTTTAAGGAATTGTTGTGGTTTAGTCACTAAGTCATGTCTGACTCTTTGTGACCCCATGGACTGCAGTGCACCAGGCTTCCCTGTCCTTCACCATCTCCTGGAGTTTTCTCAGACTCATGTCTATTGAGTTGGTGATGCTACCCAACCATCTCATCCTCTGTCGTCTCCTTCTCCTCCTGCCCTCAATCTTTCCCAGCATCAGGGTCTTTTCTGATGAGTTGGCTCCTCTCATCAGGTGGCCAGAGTATTGGAGCTTCAGGTTCAGCATCAGTCCTTCCAATGAATATTCAGGGTTGATTTCCTTTAGGATTGATTTCCTAAAGGTTGATTTCCTTTAGGATTTAGGATCACCTAAGTTGTGTACCCCCTGCCACTACAATTTAGACTTGGAGTGCCATTCTTTCAGGAATATGAGGGTGTAATGTTGTTAGAAAGGATGCTTATTTTAAGCATCCTTTAAAACAAGCCCCTGCAGTGGATCCTTCTGATGTTTAGGCTCCTGGATAAATCATTTTCCACCACTGGCAGGTGAAGGTGGAGCCAGAATAACATTCTAGTGCCCACCACCTAGCAGCTGTCCCCTGAGGGTTTGATGAGTGGCTACACAAGCCACCAGAGTTTGCGGTCTTTAGGGGAGGGGGTGACCCAGTCCTGTACCAGGGTGATGACGGCTGGAATGACTAACGTTGTGGAGGGGAGGAGCTGCTGAACTGTTCTGAGTGAGGAGTCATCCATCAGTCTTTCCTTGACTTGTCATTTGTAACATATTTTCTCTTCTGAGCATTTGGGGAATTAATCTCCTCACACCTGCTGCAGCAGGTGAACCCGAGTTTGCTGTTGGGGTGTCCGGGGTGCGCAGGTGTGTGTCTTTGAGACCATTCTTCATTAAAATTAATGGCAAGGGGGCTTTTCCTGCTGTGTCAGGCTCCTCAACACTCCCTCCAAGGAGGGACTCTCAGGCAGGTGGTCACACGTCTGGCTTGGTTTGAGTTCCCAAGAGTCATAACTTGCAGAACTGTGTTGAGTTCTAGAATTTACAGGCATGAGTTCTATGGGATTGGGCTAAGGTGATTTAAAAATAATGGTTAATTAAACAGTGGGCTTCCCTGGTAGCTCAGCTGGTAAAGAATCCACCTGCAATGCAGGAGACCCCAGTTTGATTCCTGGGTCAGGAAGATCTGCTGGAGAAGGGATAGGCTGCCCACTCCAGTATTCTTGGGCTTCCCTGGTGGCTCAGCTGGTATAGAATCTGCCTGCAATGCGGGAGACCTGGGTTCGATCCCTGGGTTGGACAGATCCCCTGCAGAAAGGAATGGCTACCCACTTCAGTATTCTGGCCTGGAGAATACTGAAGTCACAAAGAGTCAGACACGACTGAGGACCTTTGACTCACTCACTCAGCCTTTGATGTGGGCCATGCAGTCCTCAGCATGTAGGGCTTCCTCATGTCCTAGAAACTTACCTCAAGCAGGTGGATGACAAAGCCATCCTCTGACCAGGAGCTGGAGCTGTTCACTTCACAGACACTTGCGGAGCCGGCATGGTGACAGTGAGTGCGTGAACATCTCATAAAGGCTCCCTTGGCTGCAAATTCATGAACTCCTGAGGGTAAATAGAAGGAGAATGTGGGAGGTGTTAATGTAGCAAGTCAGTAAGCTGAGTGAATGGTAAGCATCACAAACCCGTGGAATCTGAAATATGATATTGAAAGTCAAGGAAAATGTGATTTTTGAGACTAGAAATTCTTGGCCTTGTTTGTTGACCCTCCTGATGGGGAGTCGGTTTTGTCTTTGGCACTGAGGATGCTGCGGGGCTGGATTTGGTCCCTCAAGGGGCCACGTGCCCCTTGCCCGTTGTTACACAGTCTAAGAGGAAAGAAATAACAGTCATTGTACAGTATGGCAAATACTTTAGAGAAGAAAAGCAAAATACCCAAGCACAAGATAATTTTGTTGTGTGTTGGTGACATGGAATGAGAATTGTCCTCTACCTTACTCTGGAGCCTAGAGCTGTGCTGTCTTTTGGCTGGACTTAGGCTTTTAAAAAGTCTCAATGTTTTTTAAAGTTTATTTTAAAAATATTTATTTACTTATTTTTGTCTGTTTGATTGTGCCAGGTCTTAGTTGCGGCATGTGGAATCTAGTTCCCCAACCAGGGATCGAACCCGGGCCCTCTGCATTGGGAGCCCAGAGTCTTAGCCACTGGACCACCAGGGAAGGCAGGTCTTACATACTTGAGAAGAAAACTCGAGAAACTGAACAGCTCCATGGATGAGGGCTCCGAAGCACGTTCATGCCTGCCCCCACCACTCCCCATCTGTCAGAGGTGCTCACAAGTATCCAAACTCAGGATGGATGTTGTCCCCGTGTTCCCAACCCATCCGTGCCCCCTTTCCTCCATCATCACATTCCATTGCCTGGCAGTGCCCTGGGAGGTGGTGACTGCCCCAACCACCTCCTTTCCCTGGAGGTGTACCAGCTGGCCCTGGAGAGCTCTCAGGAGGGATGCTGGAGGGTGTGGTGTTGACCAGGTAACAGCTGGGTTGGATGAAGTAGTCTCTGAGGTGGATGAAGTGGTCTCCGAAGAGATGGGCAGGGTTATACAGCTGGAGGGGAAGATGACCCTGGGATATGGCTGTACCCAGAGATGGCTGTGACTGCCTTGGCCATTGGTAGGGTATGGGGATGGGGAGTAGGGAGCTTGCCTGCTTCTGCTTATTTCAGGTAGGGTCTGGCCTCCTGCAAGACTGTCTTCTGAACACTTGATTATTAAAATGCTTTGATTCTAAGACGTGCATTTTATCATTGTCTAACATTTCTGAAGTTGGAGGGGCATATTAATATCCATGCTGCTGTTGCTGCTAAGTCGCTTCAGTCGTGTCCGACTCTGTGCGACCCCATAGACGGCAGCCCACCAGGCTCCCCCATCCCTGGGATTCTCCAGGCAAGAACACTGGAGTGGGTTGCCATTTCCTTCTCCAATGCATGAAAGTGAAAAGTGAAAGTGAAGTCGCTCAGTCGTGTCCGACTCTTTGCGACCCCGTGGACTGCAGCCTACCAGGCTCCTCCGTCCATGGGATTTTCCAGGCAAGAGCACTGGAGTGGGGTGCCATTGCCTTCTCTGATTAATATCCATGTGTATGTCTAATTCAGTGACTCTCCCTCCTCCCAAGAAAGCTATCACTGAGTTCATAGGTGTCAGGCATTTGGTGGCCTCTTGGACCCGAGGGACTCTGGTAATGGTGGTGGATGCCCTTGTCTGATGCAAGCAGATTCCTGGAAACCAGGGTCTGAGAACCTAGGCCTTGCAGACGTGTATGCCTCATCCTGGACCTGCGTGCTTCTAGGCCTGGCGTTCCTGGCCTCTTACCTTCCCACACACAGCTGCCCATACCACACAAGGCAGAGGGAGCCGTCAGCCATAGGCTGCAGGTCTAGTCTGCAAATCCTCCAGCCGCCTCTGTGGACTCTGCCTGGACCTTGCTTAAATGCTGCATCCACTTCTTCCCTCCCTTACCCGCTCTTAGCCTTGCTGTTTCTTCCACCTCAAATGTTCCCCGGGTTCCTTTGCAATCCTCCTAACCTCCTCCGAGGCAGGCCTGTCTCTGGCTCCACTTCTGATCCACGGGGTACCCAGACAGGACCTGGCTGGGTGCAGGCTCTCCTGTAACACTCGTTGCCTGATAAATTGAGGTGACTACAGCCCAGCACTGAAATCTTGCAGGCATTTTATTACTGTCAGCATCTGGGCAACACAGCTCGAGGATCAAAGACAGTTACGGGAGAGAATGAACTCTTAAGAATGGCTAATTATTATTATTATTATTTTTAACCAAATGCAATTTACTAAAGGGTGTGGAGAGGGAAGGAGGCACAGAGAGCACAGCCTCTAAACGAGGGTTAATTAGAAGTCTTCCGGATAGCTAGTGCTTCATCAGCAACAGAGCAGCATGTAAATAAATCTAATTTCCCTCCAACTCAACTCGTCACAGGCTTAATTACAGCAGTCACAATGTGTGCATGTGTGTGTTTTTTTCATTAGCGCAAGAGGGTCATTATTAGCCACGTCTGCTAAGAATTTTTATGAAGAGCCTGGTTCCACCCTCGATAGGTGTCCTCAGAGAGCAGAGAGGAACTTTCCGTGTGAACGAAAGAGTTTCCAATTAAGGTGGCTTGGAGGAAGCAGGAAGCGGCAACGCAAATTAGAAAAAGATTACAGAAAGGGAAAAGACTGCGAGTGCCTTGCTTGCTGGCGGAAAGGTTCTGGGAACCTTGGTTAATTACCGAATGGAGGAAGAGGTCCTTCCAGGGGGCTGGACTTTCTTTTTCCCCCCATTGTCTCTGGCCTGTCCTGAAATCTTGGGGCTGCAAGACCCCTCTGGGATCCTTTCTTACATTCTGGCCCTAGAGAGCTGAGAATGAACTTTACACTTGGGGAGGACAAGGCTTGACCACTTTCCCCCACCTCTTTGAGATGACTTTTCACACCCCTCACCCCCCACCTCGGAGCAAAGCAGCGGAGACCACACTGTCCCCGCCGCCAGGAAGATTGCCGCACTGGACGGCTGTTGCAGTGGGCGGTATTGTTCTAGAAATAAATAGCCGAAAACCCCGAGTCAGAAATTAGTTAACACAAAGGAAGTCGAACCCAACAGGCTGAGTTCCAATTGTCTGCAGGAAGTGCCCTGCCCAGGGGGGCCTTTGAGGGAGGATTTCAGTCCATTTCTCCTGGCACTCAACTCACAATGTTGGCAAAAAAGTTTTTCTTCCCTTGCGACCCCTGCCTGCCCGCCCCCAGCCCCCCATAATGATTACGTTTCTCATTAAGCATTGTAGGGGCTGCGCTTTGTGGTAGTTAATAAATCTCTAGTGACTTCGAAATCAAGGCGGCTGTCCGAATTCCAGGCACACGTGTCCGGCCTCAGAGACCACGTCTGTTCTTGGCCATCCAGCAGTGATGGGAGCTACTGCGCTCCCTGCCGCCACCCAGGCACCCAGCAGAGGGCAGATCCAGCAGCTCTTGGTATGGGAGGGAGCCCAGAAGCTCCCATCATCTAAGCCCCTCTTGGAGTCAGTTGTCCCCAGCATGTTTTCTTCCAGGCTCTGCTTGAATGCCTCCAGGAATGGGAGGCTCACCTCCTTACAGAGCAGCCTAGACCCTAGTGGCAGTCCCAGCCGTCGTGTGTATTGAGCACTTACTAAGGGAACCTGTTTAGTTTACTTAGTTAGAGTGAGTAACCATGAACTAAAAGTAGATAGGGTGAGGGGTGAGCGGTGCCGTGTCACTGTCCTGTTGGACAGGGAGGTTCAGAGAGGTTAAATAATTAGCCTGTGGTCACACAGCTTATGAGCTGTGAAGCGGGGTACATCTCCAGCTTGTTGAAGGTCAAGCCCATGCTCCCAGTCCTCGCGATGAACCGGTGCCGGTTTCTCCCCCTGTTCAGCCCCGTGGGCTCGGGTTCTGTGCCTTGTGATCTCCCAGAACAAGCCTGCTCTTCTGTATTCTCCTCTTGAGTGGTCTGGGACAGCTTTCCTGCTCTGCTTCCCCCCGCTTTTTTTTAAAGGACGAGATGCTTGGATTGATATCCCTGGCTAGAGTTCTCTGATGATGGTGCCACTGTCAGAGTGGGGACTGGTTCTAGCGGGGACTCCCAGGCCCTTGGATCTGTCAAGCAGCTGGTGCAGGTACTGAGAAGGCCAGCACAAGCTGTGTGGACAGGAGCAAGCATTGCAGCTCCTGATTCAGGGCTGCTGAATGCCCACCAGGCCCGAGCCCAGTAGAGCAGGGTCAGGAGGGGCCAGCGATGTGGTCCCCCACGTGTACAGTTGTTGGCTGGGTGGACGCTGGGTGATGCACCAGGTCATCTGTTTTAAAGGCTTTCCTGGGCTAGGTCACGCCTACATGGCTCCAGTTGTTTGATTCCTGGGCTAATGAATCGTGGGCAGAGGGGCTGACACTGTCACACAGTCATGGCCCCCTCAGTCCACCTTTCTTCTCCAGGTGCCCGATGTGGAGGCGAGCATCCTGATATGGGCTAGGATCGCTTGAGGGGGCAAGACGAGGAGTCCCACAATGAGCCTGCTGCTCTTAATTTGCTCTCTCCTTGCTGTGGGGTCTCGGCGAAGACCCTTGCCCTTAAGGAGGGGCAGAAGCCTGTTCACTGCCCTTCTTGGGTGGCACCTTGGCACTTTTATCTTTCCAGGGCTGAGTCAGTGGTTGAAAAGCTCAAGGTTGGGCACCCCCCCTCCACCCTCCTGTCTGGCACAGTTGAGCTGTTGAGGCCCATCCTGTCTTTGTGTTGGTAAGCAGAGGCCGTGTGTGCAGGGTCTGACACTTGGAAGAACCAGCATGGTTTTGAATATATTAATGATTTCATCTTTGATAAATCAGAAGACTTGTCTGGCAGTGGTGGGATTCAAACTCAGATCTGACCTCATAGCCTGTGTCCCAGCCATGGCACTTTGCATGCTGTTGACATGGCCCTCTGATGTTTGAAGTGCTCATCAGTAACATCTGACCACGTTGAATTAGTCCGGAGGCTCTCACACGATCTTTAATTTGTACATGATCACCTTCATTCAACCTGAATCCACTCTGGATTTCTCACGTTTGCTTTGAATCAAGGGACTCACACTGACTCTGGGCTCCCTCCAGTCTTGGTCTGAGTTAGGATTTGATGGCTGTCCTGTGCCTTCCTCAGGCCCAACGCTGAGCTGCCTGCTTCCACTGTAGGCCCACTGACGTCCTCTTGCTTCTTGGAATGGACCCGATGCTTCATCAGAATCCTTGGTGTTCACTCTCCTCGCCCTTTTCCACGTGTCGATGGGCTGGTTCCTTCTGGTCCTCCAGAGCTCAGCTCATGTCCCCAGCAGAGGGGCCCTCCCTGCCACCCTGGCTAAAGCTGGCCTCCTCTAGTCCCTGCCCCGTCACCTGTTTTATTTCCTTCAAAGTCCTGACTTTGTTTCTCTGTGTATCTGCTGTCTTTCTCCCTGATGAGAGGGTAAACTCCCCAAGAGGGTCTGCCCGCCTCCGTTCCCGCTGTGTCCTAGGACAGTCCCTGGTGTGTCGTGGATCTTGGTAAGTGTTTTGGAAATAAGTGGATGTGTCTTAAATGCCCCTGTGTCTCTCTTCTGGAAAGGAGTATGAGGCCACACTGGGGGCTTTGACCCTCCTTCCTGTGACTGTCTTCTGTGATTCAGAGCCGGCAGCTGGCAGACAGAGGGGAAGGTGTCTCCCAGGGGGCCTGTTTCCCAGAAGCATCCAGCTCACTTCCCTACCTGGGCTCCTCCAAGGGCAGAAGAATGAGGGCCTTCCTGGAAGCCCTTGTGGCTTGGCCTTTGGAGGGTGGGAATGACTTGGGTCCCATGCTTAGCCATTAGTGACGAAACCCAGGAAGCATCCTGATTTCGTGACGAGAAAGGGAAAAATCTCCTCTTTCTATTTGGTAAAGAGAAGAAAGGAAGCCGCCAACTGAGAATTCCCAGAATGGGAATTTCCTAGACTTTCCCTGGGATCAGTGGGTGTAGGAAAAGGCGCCGACTCCACCCCTCCTAGGCAGGAGTGTGATGGTCAGTGTGTATGAGTGTGTGTGTGTGGGCACACACATGAGTGACACCCAGAGACGGGGCTCGTGGGCCACAACACAGGCTTACAGGCTGAGGGCATCGTTCCTTTCAAGGTCAGCTGCCCAAACTGGGCAGCGCACAGCCACTGTCCTCCGCACAGGTACGGTGGGTAGTGGTGGGCCTAGATGGTGTGGAGAGGGGAGGGCTGGGCGCCGGGGAGCACCCCGACTCTCAGCCTCAGTGTTGCTGCACTGAGCAAGTTCTTTTTCTTAAGAGTCATGGTTGGCCTTTGGTCCAGTGTGGTGATTGAAAGACTGTGTTAGCGAATCAATATTACTTCCATTCTATTTAAAAGACATTAGGACAGTGTCTAGGGGGGCGGCATACAGAGGCTTGTTAGGCACAGATTTCCAGGCCTCATATTCAGAGAGGGGTGGCTGGTATATCATCTGGGATCCCCCTCCAGGCGATGCTGGCCCAGGTGGCCCTTTCACCCGCATCTCCAGAAACTCTGCTGTTAACCCGAAGACTTCAGGCTAAACCCATTTTCAGAGCAAGGAAATTTTCCAAGACAAAATAAGCCCACCTCTCCCTACTTCTTTACCGGGACCTGTTTCCACGTACCGAGAAGCTGGGGACTGTGAGATTTCCCTCTAGACGAAGCTGTAGAGGCAGACTCAAAGAAGTGGTCCCTGGAAGAGAGGATCTCGGCACAAAGTGCAAAAAGGTTCCAAGCGGGCGTTCGGCTCAAGATCCCACTCTTATATTGCTGCGTGAGTACGGAAATACGCGATCTTGTTCATCAAAATGGTCACAGCGCAAACGTCTGCGTGTGAGATTTCAGGTGATTTTTACTATTTTCCTTGTACTTTTCTGTGTGACCCTCATCGCAGTTATCTCTGTGCTCAGAGATAATAGTAAAAGCTCATTTTGTGGAAAAGAAAGATATTCAGAAACACAGAAACAGACCCAGGGAGAAAGGTAGGTGGGACCACTGGCTGGTCTGACACGTGGCCAGCCAGTCCCCCAGGCAGGCATTGTGGATTTCTGTTGGAAATATGGGCAGAGCACCCAGCTTGGGCATTTCTGGGCCGGCCTCAGTCTTTCTTGCCTCCACCCGGGGCCCCTGTGCCCTTTGTAGTTGGGGTCTCCCATGGGACCTCACTCCCTGGGCCCCCTGCCTTTAGTGGATCTTGTTGCTACTGCCCTTCTGGGGTAGTACCTTGGCTTGGGAAGGAGGTGACATTGCACCTGCCTCATCTCTTTATTTAAAATTAATTTTATGTATTTATTTTTCGCCGCTCTGGGTCTTTGTTGCTGCGCTTCCGCTCTCTCCAGTTGTGGCGAGTGGGGGCTAGTCTCTAGTTGCGGTGCATGGGCTTCTCACTGCAGTGGCTTCTCTTCTTTCAGAGCACAGGCTCTAGAATTCGGACTCAGTAGTCGTGGCGCACGGGCTTAGCTGCCCTTCAGCATGTGGGATCTTCCCGGACCAAGGATTCAACTCGTGTCTCCTGCCCTGGCAGGTGGATTCTTTACCACTGGATCACCAGGGAAGTCCTCGTCTCTTTATTTAATGTGGCAGAGATGGGATGGCATCTTGGAGCTCGGTGTTCTCCAAGTGGCTTGGGCTTCTGTGTTCAGCAATTTGTGCACCAGAGGAGTGAACCCAGGGGAGCCCAGACCCGGCATGCTGGGAAGCAGGTCTGTGCTCGGCAGGAGCTTCTTGGAGACTAGGATCCCTGCTATGTCACCCTCTGGCTGTGTGACCTCACCCTCTCTGTGTCTCCGTTTCCTTATCTGTAACTGAGGCCGCCGAGTCCATACCTCATAGGGTAGGTGTCACAGAAGGTCCCCAACAAGATGGCTCCTTTTCCTGCCCTCCCTGTGCAGAAAAGGGGATTTTTGCTGGAAAGATTTCCAGAAACTGTTTTGGACTCTGACCCTGGCCATATCTTGCCTGTAGCAAGTGATCATCTGACGTCGCCCGGTGTGATTTCTTAGCAACCGGTTCCTTTTGGTCGGCCCAGCCATCAGACGCTCTCCAGCAGAGAGAGTTTGAGTAATTTTTTCCATTCAATGTGCATTCATGGAAGAGGGGGGAGGGAAGGGATGCATTTTAGGCAGTACCTGGCTCCTCCTTAAATTAGACTGGTTTTCATTCTCATCTCTCCAAGGTGGCTTTCCAGACTGAGCTGTGACTCACAATCTCAGCCTGCCCACGGGAGGGTCAGAAAATTGGTGAGAAGTCAGAGTTGAAGCATTGATTTTTTTTTTTTTTAAGACATGAAGGTGGAAAATCAGCATTTGCTTAAAAACGACTGCCGTGGTGTGGTATGGCAAAGGGATTCTGTCCAGGAGGGTCTGCTCTAAGGAGTGGATGTACATGACTTCGGTTCATCTCAGTTTGTATTCATCCATTTATCCATCCATCCATCCATCCATCCATTTGGCACATGTGGTTGTTACTGTGTACCTAATATGTGCCAGACACTAATTGCTGGGGATTCTGCAGCGAACAAAACAGAAATTCCTGCTCCTGTACCAAGTCGTGGGGTACCATTTATTTTCTCAAGCCAGAAACTCCCTTCTCTCCTCCCTCTCCACCCCTGTCACATTGGATGAAGGGGGCGGAGCCCAGGGATGAGGTAGAATCTGGGGACCTGAGGACTAGCCTTGGCTCTGCCACCAATTTACCACGTGGCCTTGGAACAGTACCTTGAGTCTTAAATTCAAAAAACCTGGGCTTTCCTGTCCTTTCTCTGAAGGCTTCTCCATCTAAAATTCAGTGCTTCCTGTGACTCCCCAATTCATTCACCATCTCCTCTTTTAAACATTTTTAGTGGCTCAATGATAGTTTTTTCTATCATGAAATAGTTCAGATACATAAAAGAGAATAATGACCACTCAAGTACCCTTCAGCAAGAGAAACAGAGCTCCGTTCATCCAGTGAAGCCCCCAGTCATCTTTCTCTTTCTCCCCACAGGGCCTGGCATTTATCATTTCTGTATTTGTCTTTCTTCTTGAAAAACATATGGATGGTATATCGATACTATTGCTATATATGTTTTAGATGTTCTGTAAATGTTCTATAGATATTCTAAAATGTTGTATTTTATCGTATCACCACAGTTTATCTTTTGCAACTTGTGTTCTATCTCTGTCTCTGTTATGTTTGGGAGATTAATCCTTGTTCATATGTGTAGCTCTGTTTTATTGGTTTTAATTGCTGCATGGTGTCCACTCTGCGAATGTACCACTGTTTATCTATTCATCTCTTATTCATGGAAATGTAGATGTGGTCTGATTGTGTGTGTGTGTGTGGCTATTACAAAGAATTCTGGGGTGGATATTCTCACAGTTAACTCTCAGGTACAGTTTTCTAGCAGGTAAAACCTTGATGTGAAATGACTGGGTCACGGGGCATGTCTCAAACACCATTTGCTCCCTCTCTCCATCTCTCAGCTCTGCTTGCCCCCATTCTAACACTGCAGGTAACTGCTCTCCCAGTGGTTCCAGAAAATGTCTTGAACTGTGTCTCAGTAGCCCCACTTGGGTCACACGTCCATCCTTGGATGGAGCTTGGAGGCGAGACCAGCCCCAAGTGAGCCTCAGAGTGGGAGTTAGGGAGGGTTGGCCCCATGGAAGATCAGGGTGCTATGGCTGGGGGCAGGAGAGCTAACTGTCGGCACTGCCCAGGGTAGCTTGGCCCCATGGTGTTAGGGGAAGGTAGTTCCTTTGCCTTTTGCCCTGAGTTTTCTTAGAAAGCACCTGTCTCTTTGGCAGCGACAGTGGGCAAGCAGATTGAAGAAGCCTCGGTTTGTATTTCACACTTTGATTTCTGAGCACAGCCCAGGGCAGTGATCTTCAGTGTTTCCTTTTTAAAGATGGGGAAGCTGAGATTCCAGGGTCTCAGCAATCCCCCGAGGTGTCTGTGGGACCCAGCAAACTGGGAAGACACTCTGCTCTCCTCCCCATTCTTTATCCCCACACTCAGAGGTCAGGTGGCTCCTTCAGTGGCTCCAGACTCAGTCTCGCCATTTCACAGGTGGGAGAACCAGGCCCTGAACAGGACGGGGGTAAGGCTGCAGCTTCTTTGTTTCTAGTCACTCAGTTAATATGCTGAACACAGTGTTGATGCAGGATGGTGTTACAGATGGGGAAACTGAGGCTCAGAGAAGGGAGGTGACTGGACTGGCCCAGGGTCATGCCAAGAGTTGGGCGTAAAGCCCAAACAACAGTGTAGGCTCCTCCTTGGTCCTCTCCAATGCTGCATCCATGAGCCCTCCTTACTTCTCCACCCCAGAGGGATCTGCGTTCGCCACCCAGACCCCAGTTGTAAATTCAGTGGTGGGAGGAGGTACTCCACTGGGTGTCCTCAGCTTCATCCCTGTGGACTCCCCACAGAGAGTCCTTTCCTGCCTTCGATGCAAATTCTTACACTTTCCTGATAATATTCTGGGCTCTTCTTAACGTGAGGGGGTCAGCTGCGAGGCATCTCGGCAATTTATAATTCTTGAGAATTCTGTTTGGTGACATGAGTTAGCATTTAACAGACACCCTGCCACCTCCTCTCTCCCTATTGTGACAGGCTCCTGGCAGAATCCTTTTGAGACTCAGGGTAATTGCACCACGCTGGGTCTGGGAAGACCACGTTGCGCTTGAGTGCGTCTCAAAAAACGTCTCCACAATAGACAGTCAGGTACGCGTTTGCTTGGCTTCAAGGTAATGATTTAAACTTAATTTGACCCTTGATGAGGGAGCCCAAGCTTCTGGTCGGGCGCAGCCTTTCAGTGTGGGCTTGCCTGCCATGCCTTCAATGGTTACACAAATAATTCCTTCATAACAAGTGCCTTTCAGAGGATGTCTGCTGCTGACAGCTAATATAGAATTATTGCCCCTGAATGCATTTCTGTAATTACTTCCCAGAGATCTGTCTTTGTGTTATAAGACATTTCACACTTTAGTAACATAAGTGTTTGGGGAGAGTACGAGCAATAATTATGAATAGTCTTTCCGTGAAAATAAACCTAAAAAAATTATAAAAGCAAATGCTAAAATTGGTTAGAGTCAGGGAGGAATTTCATTTGAATTTGACTCATGGATATTTATTCCAAGTATAATAACCCTTCCTGTATGGAAACCTTTTTTTTTTTTTTTTTAAACAAAAGCAGTCATGATACAGAGATCCCACTTTCTAATTTTTGAGCAATACTGAAACCAGCAACCTGATTAAAAGTGACAAGTTGCTTGAGACTGAATAAAGAAGCGTAATCGTGGAGCGCTGATAGGAGACGTTTGTGGTAATGGAAAATGAAATGATTCACAGTGTGATCAATAAAAAATTAGCAGCATTTAATAAAAGGTTTCTGCCTCATGTTGACTAAAGAACATCGCGAGCAGTTTGAAATCCGAGTTAAGTGACGGTTTGAGGATGAGCCGGGGCTGGTGGCCGTGCGGAGTGTGGGTGTGCGTGCGCATATAGATCACGCGGATATTGGCCATCCGAGGAGGCCACCGGGCCCCTGGGGTGGGTCTGGAAGTTTCCTTTGCGCTGCCCACTTGACCTTTGATCTGTGGCTAATCCTCTCCAGGTCTGCGCTCCTCCTGGGCTCCATGCAGCCCTTGCTCTGATTGGCGGGTGTAGATCCGGCCCACTCGCCGCTTAAATCCATCCCCTGGGAGGGGGCTCCCGCCTGAGGGATGGCGGGGCTTTCTCTGAGGTCCCTCCAATGCTCTGTGTAGGCTGTTGGCTTTGTCCTGTCAGCTGCGCACAGGTCTAGATTTCTCGAGGCTTCCGGGATGCCTCAGAGTCCACTTGTGGGACTGGGCACCCTCCCGGAGGCTGGAGGGAAGCGGGCAGAAAGCAGGCGGGCTAGCGCGGGCAGATGCAGTGAAGTGGAGTGAAGGGTCTTGCAGGGTCTTGCAGGGGGCGGGGCCTCCGCGCTCCGGCGCGGGGTGGGGGCGCTCTGTGGCAGCCGCTTTTGGGGAGCTGGCTGTGGCCCGCCCTGGCCCCCCGCTTCTCCCTCAGCAGCCACAACGCGGTGAAACAACTCCATCAGACATGCTCCCTTCTCTCCAGACGCCACTTCAGTGTTCCCCGGGACGCACCACACACCAGGCCGTCTCCATGCCCCGCCGACTGCTAATTTTTAAAGGCTCTGCACAGCTTCTCCGCTGTGGCTGGAGGCTCCTGGGCTCCTGGCCTCCCAGGCCCTGGGTGCGGGAGGCGGCTGGACCGGGAGACCCTGGGCTGGAGGGTTCTGGCAGCGGCTCCTGAGGACCAAGGGCAGCGAGTCCTTCCTACTCCCAGAGCCCTGGGCCGGCTTTCTGTCTTTGTTCCCACTGTCTCCAGTTTGCCCAGAGATGTCCAGACCCATGGCTGGACCTTTAGGTGTTAGGGTGGGAAGGGCCGTTTCAAACTGCTGGGCTCATAGACATTTATTGAGCACCTGTTGTGCGCCAGGCTCTATACTGAGGGCTCGGTGGGGGAAGGGAGCCGGATGAGCAAAACCGATGCTGATCCTGCCTGCACGGAGCCGGCTCACTGGCACTCGGACAGTGGGATGTTCTCTGAGAGAAGGACCAGGGCTGCTGTGGTAAGAGCGAGAAAAAGGGGTGCCTGGCGAGCACCCAGAACGCCATGTGGGGCCAACCCTGTGGGGTGAAGATTCCTTGGGCTGAGCCATGGGCAGCGAAGAGGAGTTGTGAGGGTGGACTTTTGCCCACTTCTTGCTCAGTGGTACCCCAGGGTCTACAGCAGAGGAGGGCTTCCTTGGTGTGGAGGTGACCCTTGGCATTCTGCCCTCGGGCCTGCCCCTGGTCCAGCAAGGAGTCACTAAGGTGCCCTGCTTTAAAAGTAGCTGCTCCATGGCCCATGCCTTCATGGGCAGATGGAGCCATGAGGCCAGAGAGGGTGGGACCTGCCGGTGTCCCGAGCGACCCTGGCATGGGCTGGGGGCTGTGGCCTTCATCTGCACTGTTTGCGTTTGCCTTTGGCCCTGAGCCACTCTTACTCAGCCCTGCCTGGGGGTATGCTTTGGTCCCCGGCCCCCTTCTCCACCCCCACAGGGCTCCTCTTTCTGCCATGGCCCTCCGGGGGTGATTTGCGCCCCAGCATCCTCACCCTGAGTGCTGCTCCTGGACCAGGGGCAATTAGGAGCGCCAGGCCTCAGTGCTGGCCACAGATTAGCTGGATTTATCAAGCTCCCCATGCCACCCCATGGCTGCCCTCCACTGCCTACCTCTGGTTCGCTTCTCCATCTTCTCCTTCCCAGCGGCCGTCGGAGACAAAACATGACAGCAAGGAGAGGGCAGTGTGGTCACAGCCTCAGGAGGTCACAAGGCGGTAACAGCGTACAATTTTCATGGTTCCAGGGTGGCTTTGTCCGACTGTTCTTCATTACTGCATGCGGCGAGATCAGTTTTATTAAGATTGTGAGGCTCGGAGGAGCGACACTGTTCAGGACTGACTAGAAAAATATAATTTTTTTTTTTCCTTTTTGGTGGGGGTGTTTGCTTCTCTCCCCTCCTCCTGCTTTCCCTCCCTCCCATCCATCATCTTTTCTTTCCGCTTCTTCGTTACCCATCGTAGCTGGGAGCCGGGCGCGGAGAAAGCTGCCATCTCTCTCTGCCTTTATGGCTTGAGCTAGGCACTTGGGAGGGGAGAATCATGCTTTTGTTCAGCAGGATGTGCCCACACATGGCAAGGTGCTCGTAACCCAATGTCAGCCTCAGCAGCATGAGCAACTTCGCTTTGTTCTTTGGTGCATCTACAGCGCCTGGAGCAGTGGCTAGCACATAGGAGGTGCTCAGAAGAATGTTCGTTGACTGACTGAGATGTGGAGAATTTGTGTCTGATAATGGCTCCAGTCTGGGGGGACCTTATTGCTCACCGCGGCTTGGGTGGCAGAGACCTGGGGCAAGGTCATCTGAATGATAGTCCTCAGAGGAGGCTTTTCCAATCAGAACTTCAGGGAGTGAAATCTTCATTTTTAGGCAAGGAAACCAAGGTCTAGAAGTCTAAGCAACCAGAGTTGTGCAGGGAGGAACTTGAACCCAGCCCTAAATCTCCAAAGAAAGGGGCACTTTGATTATTGCACAGCTAAACTTCCTGTCTAGATAAGGGGCCCCAGAGACTCTTGCTGGGTGTGTCCCACGGCAAAGACCCCCCCACCGCCCCCACCCAGGTTACCTCCAGCCCTCCAAGGCCTATTGTTTCATCCACACCTGATTTCTTAAAATTTGAAGTCAACATTCAAAAGTCCAGAAACGTCACAAAAAATACGGATTTCTTAATTGTTTTTCTTTTAAAAAAGAACAAATAATGTCTGTACTGAGCCTCACTTTTCTGTATGGTGATTTTGTAGATGATTTGAGCAGGGACCACCTCCTTGGGTGGGTGTATAGTCTCCCCATAGACTCCCTCAGCCCATTCTACTCGTTTGTGTAAAGGTGGGGGCCTTGGAGTTGTGCGCTTAGGCCCACTTATAATCTGAGTGACAGAGTGAGCTGTCTGAGCCATCTGAGCCTTGGTTTTGCCCTCTATAAAAAAGGTCTAATGTTATATCTCCCTTATGGGGACATGGGTCAAGGGGTGAAGGATGCAAATTAATCGGAAGGCCTGGTCTGACAAAAGTGAGTGCTATTACATTTTGCCATCACACTTTGGCCTTGGCTTCTAGAATTCTTGTCCACTAGAGAGACGTTCTCTGGAAGGTTTTTGTCATTTTCCTGGTCAACTGCGGGCCTGTGGAGAGGGGGGCCCTGTACCCAATCTGGCATCATCAGCCAGGATGGACCATTCTGGCTTGTGTGGTGCAGCCTCAGGTTCAGTGTCTCACTGACCGTGGCTTTGAAAGCCCATCCGCAGAGCCATCAACATGAGAAGGGAGTGATAGGCACTCCCCCCGAACCCCTAAGACAGCCTGTGGAAGTTGCTTCCTTATTTAAGAAGTGGAACTTGGACAGCAAATTATGTGTTAAAATATTTGCCTACAGCTCTGCTGTCAAGGGGACCCTTTAGGCTGAGTGTTAAATGTTACCCTGCTGCCTGCACTGCAAATATTCTAAACCTGAAGATAAATAGTGGCTGCCTTGTGGAATTTGGGGCCAGCAGCGGATGCACAAGCAGAGTGTCTAATTGCGGTTGGCAGGCTCCTTGCCCGGCCCCGGCCTAGTTCCTCCATTTCTTCGTCCCACCCGCCCAGGCGTGCGTGAGAAAGTGTTCACGGAGACGTGTCCTTCTCTACAAGCCGGGCCCGAGCGCCGAGCTGAGGTTCAGCCAGGGGTTTGACCTCTTGCCCAGGTTCCGAAAGTGCTTCCTCCCACGCTGGCCCTCAGGAAACATGCTGCCGGGGAAACTGTTTGTAGGAAACATAACGGGCTGTTAGGACGGAGCCTGTGTTTGCTATTAAAGGAAAATGTTGCTCCAGGATAAACACTTTGGAAGTGGTAGACACCTGCCTGGACTGTGAAGTCTGTCTGGAGGCTCCTGAACGGCGTACAGGGGGAGAGCGCAGGACAAGCGGGCGTGTGAATTGTAAACACGTACACATTGCCTGCCCCTGGGGCAGACCCTCGGCAGAGGTCACGCTGTTTCCTGGAGGAGGTGGGCTTGTCATTTACTCAGGGTCACACAGCGTGGAGTGGGGGAGCCTGGACTCAAGGCCAGGACTTTCCTCTCCTGGTGCAGTGGATTCTTTTGGACATTTTTGTGTCTTCCATGGGGCATGTACCCTGACATTCTCCACCCTCAGGAGCCTGTGAGGTCTCCTTCCAGAGTCTCGTGTGGCATGGTGTCTCCACCCTCCTGTCTGAGCAGTGATGCTGCCTGTGTTTGAATGATGACAGCAAAATAAGACAGTAACTGTGGCTACTGTTTTCGCAAGCTTCCTTGTGAGCCAGGTGCCAGGCTTTGTATATACTATCTCGTTAAAACAGTAACGTTATTAAAATTTTTCTCAGAGGGCAAGTGACTTATCCAAGGTCTCCCAGCTATGAAGTGATGCCTGTGGATTTGAACCCAGAAATGCTGGCTCCAAAGTCTGGAATTCTTTCTGTTGTTTTTCTATCATCCCATCAGGCCCTGGAACATGACTCCAGCTCTCTGCTGCTCGTGTGTGTCGTTGCTTCATAACCATCTTTCTGCAGGAACAGCATGGTTGCCTCTGCCCTGCTGATTCCTCTGCACTTGTGCTCCTGGTGCTCCCTGTGCAGTTGGGTTTTCTCGTCAAGCCCTGGACATGCCTAGAATTCACTGTCTGCTGATTTCCACAGAGATGGGTGGTGTGGTCTCCTGTCCAAGTCTGATTCGGGTAGGAGATGGGGAGGCTGGCCTCCAGGGATGACTCTCCGCCTCCCACTGTCATGGGGCACCATCCTGGCCCTCACACCCCTCTTTGCCCCTCCCTGGCACCCTTGTCTTGCAGTTTTGCCCACATCTTCCTCTGCCCATCTGCTCCTGCTCCAGCCTCCCCTGAGCTCCTCAGAACCCTGCAGGGCTCTTGGCTTACCTGTATCTGTGTGTAGCTGTAGGCGCAAGTCTTCTCAAATCAATGGCCATTCGTTCATCTCCATCTTGTGAAGCAGGAGAGGACCGTGTCCATCACGATCAGGCTTATTGACACGTAGGGACTCAGCCTTGGATGGGACAAGTGACAGAGTCAGAGTCACTCATGGGCTGAAGTGGGTGGTCCTAGAGTCAAGACTGGAACCTGGGGTGCTGAGTGACCCCAGCCCAGGCTGCAGCTCTTAACCACCTATACCTCCCCTCGGGCATTCCATTTCTTCACTGGGCACTCTTTCACCCACCTCATGTTGATTAACTATCTTTTCTGTGCCAGGCATTATATGGCTTTCAGGCCACTGAGATGAAAGAGACTGTATGTTGTTGCAAATACATGTTTGTTATGCCTGACCCACAGTAGCTGCCTAATCAACGTGTCTCAGGTGGATGAAGGAGAGCAGAGATGAACGGGTGTGATTCCCTTGTTTTCTGTATCCTGGGCATGTGGGGGCTGCTCGTGGCCCTCCGCCTCCATTGGGTGGGTCCTCAGCCCTGGGACCCCTGAGGCGGGACCCTCAGTGGCCCCTGGTTGGCTTTCAGGGTGCCCAGGACCCTTGATGGCGGGTTGTTCCCCACAGTCGGTCCCAGGAAGGAGAAGAGGCAGCGTTGTTGCTGAGGTTCTTTCTGACTCTCATGCTGGCGGGGACTGGGGCCAGAGGGAAGAGACCCTCATGGGTGTTCTCAGGCTGAGCCTCTCTCAGCTGGCCCTGGGGAGCGCTGAGGCCCTGACAGTCCTGACTCATGAGCTCGAGAAGCCTGGCTGAGAAGGTAGGAAAAGTCCTGTTCCCAGACCTGGCAGCATGTGGGCAGCCTGGCCCCCCGGGGCCTCTCCCCTTTCCCTTTTTCTGGCAGGGGACTCAGCCAGCTGTCCCCTGCTCAGCGCTTTCACAGGCAGTCTCTTTTTCACCCTCCCGTGTAGCGGTTAAGAGTCAAGATTATAGGCAGAAGACCTGAGTTCGAGTCCAGGCTCTGCTCTTCCCAGTGTACGTGATTGTGTGTGGTCCTGAGCCTTGGCTTCCCCCTCTGGAGAGGGGAGATATCAACTATATCTCCCCCATAGGCTTACTGTGATGATGGGATGGGAGGATTCAAAGGTAGAAGGTACCTGAGGTGACCACCATCACTCAGGGTGCCAGGGGAGGCAGCACCTGGCTTGGGTGGGGAAATGCACTATTCTCTCATCATAGGCAGCAAAGATGGAGTGTTTTGTTACTGCTGCTCTTTGCTCATAGAAGGTTCCCCAAGCCCATATCTTGGACTCAGGGACTGGTGTGGTGTAGAGGGATTAGCCTGTGTAGGTGTACCATCTTCCTCTTGCTTTGAAGAAGTTGGCAGAACAGATTGGTCCCATCATATGTTAGGTTGAACCATTTGAGATTGCCAATATTTGGCATTTTTGACCCACAAAGATGGCAACTTCATATGATTGAACTCAATACTTACCACACAATAAACAGCCCTGTAACCACTTCCTCTTCCCTTGCTTCTATCTGTATTGACATTCAGAGTCTTGTTTCTTTGAAATCCATTCATTCATTCACCATTTACTGAGTGCCTACTATGTGTCTGTACTAGGAGCTGGGGAGATAGTACCTAGCGAAACAGACAGAGCTCCTGCCCTCATGAGCTTATGGGGACGTGTTGCAGCTATCAATGGCTATGTCACAAGGTACCCCCAAACTCAATGACCTAAAGCAACAGTTATTACTGCACACAGTTCTGTGGGTGACTGGGCTTGGCTGGTGCTTTCACTTCGTACAGTTGTTATATGATTGTAGTCATGTGGCTCTTGGGGCTGCTGCCTTCTGAAGGCTTGTCTGGGCTAGGTGTCCAAGATGCTGCATTCCCGGGACTGGCAGTGGGTGCTGGCAGCCTGGAGCACCCACCCTTTCTTCATGAGGCTTTGGCTTCTCATAGTAGGTTAGCTGGGTTCTCAGGAGACCCAGGGGAGGCTGCATTCTAGTTTCTGTGGCATTCTAGCATTTGGAGGAGCCACCAAGGCCAGCTGGGCCAGAGGGGAATTGTGGAGGGGACGTCAATCCCGCTTCTTCTTTTTTAACTTTTATTTGTTTATTTATTTTCGGCTGTGCTAAATGCTGCATGGACTTTTCTCTAGTTGCGGCGAGTGGGGGCTAGTCTCTAGTTGAGGTGCATGGGCTTCTGGTTGCGGTGGCTTCTCTTGTTGCGGAACATGGGCTCTAGGGCACGTGGGCTTTGGTAATCGTGACTCCTGGGCTCTAGAGTACAGGCTCAGTAGTTGCAGTGCACGGGCTTAGTTGCTCCGCAGCATGTGGGGTCTTCCCGAATCAGGGATTGAACCCGTGTCTCCTGCCTTGGCAGGTGGATTCTTGCCCACTGAGTCACCAGGGAAACCCTGGGTCCCTCTTTTTGATGGGAGAGGGCAAGGTCTTCCTCCATAGTAGCACATGGGATGGAAGTCGTTGCTGCCGTCCAGGACAAGTGCAGCTGCCATGGGAGGCGGAGAGTGAAAAATCAGCCTGTGAGAGAAGTTGGAGCTAAGTGTGCTGACAGGGAAGGAAAGGGGAACTTGGGGAATGGATGATGGGAATCTGAGTGGCCTTGATACTCAGGCCCGTGGGGAGTGAGGTGGGTAAAGAGTTACAGCGGAGCAGGAGTGTGAAGCCCTTGGCTAAATACACTTGAAGTTAAGGGATGGAACAAAGCTATGTGGCTGTTGAAACCATTGGAAACAACCAGAACCTTTGCTAGTCCTTGGGGGCCGTGAACAGGACCCTGCAGGTGACTCTGGAGGGTAGGACGGTTCCTTGACACTGAGACTCACTTTTCCACTGAGGCTCTGCTGGGGGGAGACCATGTAGTGGAGTGGTTAAGAATCAGGCACAGCTGGAGAAGACTCTTGAGAGTCTCTTGGATAGCACAGAGATCAAGCCAACCCTGAATATTCACTGGAAGGACTGATGCTGAAGCTGAAACTCCAATAGTTTGGCGACCTGATGTGAAGAACTGACTTATTGGAAGGTCCATGGTGTCGCAAAGAGTTGAACGTGACATAGCGACTGAACAACAACAATAACAGCTGTTTTTGAAATCTGCCCCTGTGGCCTTGGTGAAGCATCATCATCTCCCAGAGTCCCAGTTTCGTCAGCTGGAAGATGGGGCTGTGATGGTGCCCAGTTCATAGGGCACCAGGTCGGCTGGTAATGCTCGCTGCTGTGGGTGGACCCCTGGGCAGAAAGATGGTGGTGTGTGCACAAGAAAACACCCCGCTTGTGAGCTAGCCGAGGTGCAGTGTGTGCCCGGCAGGTCGGGAACTCTGGCAATGGAGGGAAAGGCAGCCTGCATGGTGCCGATTCTGTTTTCTGTCCCAAGCTCATGGCCCTGGGAGAGGGCCCTGTTGGAAATTGTGTAGTTTAGGCCTTCCTTGGTTGTCCCCTAGAGAACTTGGATGAGGCTGCAGGGAAAGGCCCAGCGGCCCATTTTTGGGAAGTCCTTCTCAGCTCCGGGTGGGGATGGGCAGAGAAATGAGCTGTACTGACCTTGCTTTGGGGGCCCTGGGGGTTGCAGGGACCTGGGGTCAACTGTAGTTTAGGCTCAAGGTTTCCACGATGGAAACCCGAGGCAGCCCTTGGGGTGGGGGCTTGGGAGGGCTGATGGCGGCTGCTGGGCCCTGCGTCCCCTGTGAGCTCTCAGTGAGGACCCTCGGGGGCCTCTGGCTGGATGAGGGAGGGACATGGGCCAGCAGGGCTGCCCCCGAGGAGCCAGGGCCGGGTCAGGGGAACAGGGCAGGTCCACTCCTGATGGCCCCAGGGGCTCTCTGAGCAGCTGCTGAGGGTGGGCCTGGAAAGAAGAGACCCAGAGGGTGCCCCAGGGGCACTGGCAGCCTCAGCGCTCTCGTCTCCTGGCCTTGGGCGTCTGGGGTCCAGGCCTGGAGAAGGGCGCGTGACACCACGTCAGAACTTGTAGGTTCAGTCTCTTATGTGGCTCTGGGTGGCCTCTCAGAGCCTCAGTTTTCTGAGGAAAGCTGGAAAAATAACACCATTTTTCCCGATTGTGAGGCTCAGAGGCTGGGTCACACGAGATTGCCTTACAGAGTAAACCTTCGAGCAGGATGGAGGGCTTCCTGCTCTCAAGGTCTTGATTCTGTTGACGCAGCAGAGGGGCCCCCGGGGACTGGATCTCCAGGGAAGTCCTGCTTCTAACAGTTCTTCAGGCTGTGTATGAGGTCCCCATGTCGCTCACCTCCCATCTTCTGTCCCTTCCCATGCAGCCACCTTGCCTTCCCATTTAGGACACAGCGGCGGGGAGGTGACAGTTCCTTAAAACAGATTTATACTCTTGGATGACTTTATGGGTTTTTGCCTTATAAAAACCCACGAGTTGACATTCTGATTTATCTGCTCCTGAGTCAACAGGATGTACCAGATTTAAAGAGATCAAATGCATTGTAATGTTTGTGGTTCCAGTTGTGGATTAGATGAGCTATTATGGAAAGTGCTGCCAAGTAAATATGGCAAAAAAAATATAACAAGGGGATAATTTAAATATGTCTATTAAACTGTGTGTTAAGTAAAGTAGCACCGGCATGCTGCTGAATGTAACTTATTATCTGGAGACTTGGTGTAGTAGATAAAGTGGGAATTATGGTTCTTTTTTTCCCCCTTCAGAACATTTTTTTCTGTTAAAGGAAGAGACTGTAAACTAGGAATTTCAGAGATGGGCGCTTGACTGTGTAACCATGGCTGTGTGATGACTTATAATATTGAAGGCTCCAAATGATATTTCTCATTTCTTTGCTTTCTATTTCTTGCCGTCGCCACAGCAGCAGATCAGATTTCCTGAGATAAATATGCTGCCTGGCTTTTAATGGGATTTCTGTATTGCTGGGAGTTGGCGTGTTCTGATAATAAAAGAACCTAAAAATTGTACATCCCTTAATTGGTAAGAAGAGAGATGTTTTGATGGGCCACAAATGGAAACATTGATTTTTACTGCCTCCGCGCAGCTCCAAGCGGCGTGTCACGCCACGTTCCCCGCCACGGAAGGCGGCAGCTGGCTCTCCAATGAGCTGATTTGTGTTTGTAGGTTCTCGATGTCGGGTGCTTGGAAGTGCGCGTTCTGTGTGGACAGGAGAAACGGAGCCCTTATAACATTATCTATTTATAAATTGAAATATTTGTAGGACTGTGGCTTCCACCTCAAATCGAATGCATTTTTTGCTTTGTTCCTCTTTCTTCCTTTGGCGACCAATCCTTGGGGGTTTAAAGGCTGTGTGCCGAAGGCTTTTCTGTAACTGTGATGTTATGGGCAATATACACACACACTCATGCACACACACATACATGCACATACACATACACACACCTCTGCATATGAGTATATGTTTGCATCAATATCTTTACATGTAGTAGAGATTTCTCTCTCTAGTTTAAATAAGCTCTAGTTTCTGCACAGGTTGATCTGTTTCCCAGAAGAGACTGTGGGAAGAGATGACAGGCACTTGGATTTTTGGTTCCAAGTCTCTGTATTTTAATGGGCAATTTTAATCCACTGACATTTATTGGGATGACTGATATATTTCGTATGTAATATTTGCCATGGATTTTTTTGCACTTCAGTTTACAAGTTCTTGTTGGGCCCTGTTTATCTCTCAGATCGAGTCTGCTCTGTGGGGAAGTGCATGGGGCAGGAGTCAGGATGTCAAGGTCAACATCTGTCTGGGGCTAGGGATGTTACAGCCCCCTGGCTGGAGGCCAGGTGTCTTACCTGTGAAAGGGGAATAACAAAGCTGTCCCTCTCTGCAGGGAGGGGCGGTGGCAGAGTGGAGCCAGGTGATCACTTGAGCCCTCTTTAGCTCTGGGATGTGTAAGACTGAAATGGGGCTACATGTGTGTATTTGTTACTTTGAAAATGCACAGAATGCTATGCAAAGCCAAAGCATTGTTATCATGATCATTAATCATGAGTTCAGTTTTCTGTACAGTTTATCTACTGGTTTGCATGGTGCTAAGCATAGAATCGGAGAAGGCAATGGCAAGCCACTCCAGTACTCTTGCCTAGAAAATCCCATGGATGGAGGAGCCTGGTGGGCTGCCGTCTATGGGGTCGCACAGAGTCGGACATGACTGAAGTGACTTAGCAGTAGCAGCAGCAGTAGCAAGCATAGAATTGGTATTTTATTTTAAAGAAGTTGGTCAAATGATTCCAAGGCTGGTTCTCACTCTCTAGGCTGATACTGGGGTGCAAGTGAGGGCTCAGGTGCCTTTTAAGCAGCAATTTGACTGTCCTTGGTCCTGCAAACACATGCGCTTCTTTGATTCCAGAATCAGGACATCTTTACAAAGAACTAAGCCAGCCTCTCACCACATTGACAGGCATGTTGTGTGGAGGGTTAGTCTGGCTAAGAGATCTCTCAGCTCTAAACCACAGGGCTTTCGGGGAAACTTAAAGCTTGTACATTAGGAATAGCTGATCAAAACACTGGAGAGGTGTGTGAGAGAATTGAGTTTTTAGGAGACAAAATGCTAAGGCATTTTCACCTCCCTGATGGGTCACGACCCCCAGTATCCACGCACAGAGGGAAGATGACAGGAAATCCCTCTGGAAGATTTGCACCAAGAATTAAATAAGCTAGCTGAGAATTATGGCACCACATGCTACAAAAACCCATATATTAATATACTGAGAGGTGTCAAGGATAATGGACCCTGGGAGGTAGAGTAATTAAATGTATCTTCATAAATGCGGGGCGATTTCTTTTACAATGCTTTCCCCAGACCCCGTCAGCTGACATGGACTGTATTCTTCCTGTTGGCAGGAGGCCTAGAAGGAGAGCCGGAGTGTGATCGAAAAACCAGCCGTGTGCTGGAAGACAGGAACAGCGTGACAAGTCAAGAGGAGAGGAATGAGGACGATGAAGACGTGGAGGATGAGTCAATTTACACCTGCGATCACTGTCAGCAGGACTTTGAGTCTCTGGCAGAGCTGACGGACCATCGGGCCCACCGCTGTCCTGGAGGTAATGTTAAATAGCACTGGGATTCTGACAGGTGGTTATACGGGTAATTGGACATAGCAACAGCTTGAAGCCTCAAGTGAGATTAAAGAATTAATAATGTAATTTTACAGTTAATGTCATTTTATTGTGGTGTCTTGGGTACCCTCTTCAATAAAATTAAAAATAAAAGCAACAGCTTTGTGGCAAGCAGGAGTTAGGTGGAGGAACCCTGTCCTTGCTCCCCGAAACTGCCGTCTGTGGCCCGTGACCCATAAGTGGCTGGGTCTGCACCCTGGATTTCTGGAAGGCCTTTTGGAAACCCAGCAATTAAGAGGTTATTAGTGCAAAGTTAAGCAGCTTAAGTGTGGAAAGCTGCGTGAAGGAGTGAACTCTGAGGCAGGGCTAACGATGGGATGAGGAGAATTTCAGAAGCCAAGAAGTACGCCTGCAGAAAGGGACCCAGTTCTGCCTCTGCACTTGGCCTCTGCTTCCCTGGGTAGGAGAAGGGTGGCTGGGAGCAGTTTTTGCTAGGCCTGACGATGGCCCTGTGTTCTGTTACCAGCTGCCTCAGAGAAGGTGGACAAGGCCACAGTTTCTAGGAGCGATTTAAGACTTCACGAGTCAAGTGTGTCCGTGTGTCTGGGATATATGGGGTGTGAGGGGTAGGGGAATGGGGACATGTGTATTCCCTGGAGTGTGGCAGCCATGCTATCCCATTAGGGTTGACATCGTTCCAGACTTTGAGCAAGGAGGTCAGAGCATCCGTATTCCTTACATAGCTATCCTGAGACACTTCCTTGTATTGTGACTGTTGATGCAGCCCCTTGGGTGCCGGTTTGTGGAAATAGGACCTAAATCTCCAACCAATACTCAAAAGAGGCCCTGACATCTGTTTGGGGAGGGAAATTTGCTGGTAGGAGATAGGCTGGGACTCAAAGTCTTATTTCCTCTACCTGTGAGGCTGTCTTGGAAGTTTGATAGCCAAGTGTTTGGGGAACTTTGCTATGACTTTTCCTCTAGTGACATCTGTACCCACACAGCCCTGGATGAGCCAAGTCCTCATTCTCAACCTCTAAAGGGAATCGATATCAAAAACAATGGACCCAGAAAGACTCAAAGTTTTGAACTGTTTGGGAATCAGCAAACCAAACCCCAGTCATTTTGGAATTTGTTAATATTCCCGTCATTGGCAGAGGAGATGGCCAACTTAGATGCTCAGAAGGGATTTATGCGGTTGGCTTTTCCAGTCGTCTTATTTCCTGGGGGGAAATATTGAGGGAGACAGAAAGGTGATTACTTAACCCGGGTCACATAGCAGTTTGGTGATGGAATCAGGACCTCCTCAGCCTTGTGGGCTACAGACTCTCATTCTCCTTGAGAAAACAGTCGATGCTGGTGTAGTTCTTGATTAGCTACAAACTGAAGTGAAATCTTAACTATAAGAGAGTGAACTATTGGTGCATATTTTAAAAACAGTCAATCGATCTTCTACTTAAAAGCTGTTCTCTTTATGTCCTATCACACT
The DNA here is from genome assembly GCF_003369695.1 of Bos indicus x Bos taurus. Lineage (NCBI taxonomy): Eukaryota > Metazoa > Chordata > Mammalia > Artiodactyla > Bovidae > Bos > Bos indicus x Bos taurus. The sequence continues at coordinate 47,599,424 of NC_040093.1, forward strand.
GCTCCTGTGCTGTTGTTAAAGCAGGGCTTCTCAGTTCCACTGTGGAGTGATGCTTTGATGGGTGTCTGTAGCTCTTGGAATGAGGTGCCATTCCTGGCACTACAGCTCTTCAGCATCAAGGAGATTCTTTCGTCTGTTACCACCCTTTTGAGAATGGTGGTGCTTCTAGGTGGAGAAGGGAGATTGGGAGGCTTTGGGGCTATACGGGGTAGTCTGTATTGGAAATTTTAAATGGTAGCTATCTGTCCTTTGGTCCTGGGCAGGACTGTCTTCCCAGTGGCAGCCTCTTTTCTTCACAGCCTCAGACTTTGGCTGAAATCACGGCAGCCCCATTTGCAGGGTCTCCAGCCATCTTTATCGATGCATCTTTATCCACCAGCTCCTCTGCCTGCTTCCTGGCAGGACCCCACTAACGACCTCCACTGGGACATGGGAACCAGGAATACCCCCAAACCCTGGAGCATTGGACAGGAGTCAGAGATTCCTTGAAAGAGTACAGGAAACAACCTCGCCTAATAGCATCCCTGAGAAATTCATTACCACCCAGTAAAGGCATGACCCAGCCTGGGCAAGTCCCCCGAACATGGAAGAGAGATGTGAGGAGTTATTTCCCCCAGTTCTTAGGACTACTCAGGGACAGGATACACTATTGGGAACTGTGTGCATATTATTCAAAACAGGGCTTCCCTGATAGCTCAGTTGGTAAAGAATCTGCCTGCAGTGCAGGAGACCTTGGTTCGATTCCTGGGTCAGGAAGATCCCCTGGAGAAAGAATAGGCTACCCAGTCTCGTATTCTTGGGCTTCCCTGGTGGCTCTGCTTGCAAAGAATCCACCTGCAGTGCGGGAGACCCGGGTTCGATCCCTGGGTTAGGAAGATCCCCTGGAGAAGGGAAAGGCTACCCACTCCAGTATTCTGGCCTGGAGAATTGCATGGACTGTATAGTCTATGGGGTCACAAGGAGTCGGACACGACTGAGCGACTTTCACTTTAACTTATTCAAAACAGGTCCCTACCTAGGACGCCTCCAAACATCCTTAGATTGTGTGGTGGTTTTCAAACTGTGGCCTCAGAGGTGTCTCTGGGGCTGTCTGACTGAGGGGCTCTGAAACTCACTCCAGACAGAGCTATTACCTTAAAAAGTTTGTTTTATACATTGAATTAGTTTAACATCTTCAAAAATTGGCTTCTGCTTTAAAACTTTGAAACTAGTACAAAAATGCAACAGCAGGCCCTCCTAGGCCAGCCTCAGGGGTCTCTGCTGGACGCTCATCCTTGGTCACCTGGTTGCAGTACTAGGGACAGTGCAGGTGGGCATCGCTGCCCCGTGGAGCAGACTCTGGAGGGAAAGGTGGACACTTTTCAGCCCAACGAAGACGGTTTCAGACAAGGATTTCAGAGAGGACCCTGCTCTGTGAGGCCCGGCGGGCTCTGGGTGCTCCGCAGACGCTTCTGAGGGAACAGATGAGTCTTGTTTTGAGAAAGGGTGGAGCTTCCCTGCTGTTGAGGATCTGGGGCCTGAGGGCAGTGCACCTGTCCATTGGAATCCAGCTTTGGGTGTGAACAAGAAGCTTTCCTGCAGAGGGCTGTCTGTCCTCCTGGAATGCGGAGGCAGCACAACCTTCCCCAGCCAGGGTGCCTGGAAAGCCCAGCCCAGGGGGCAATGTTTGTGGGGTTCATCTTGAGTGTGGCCCTTTCTATTATTATTATTAATTTTTTACTGAAGTATAGTTGATTTACAATGTTGTGTTAATTACTGCTCTACAGCAAAGTGACTCAGTTATACCTATATGTGCATTCTTTTCCAGTATGGTTTACCATGGGATATTGAGTATAAGTTCCCTATACTGTCAAGTAGGACCTTATTGTTTATGTATTCTGTATGCACGAGTTTGCATCTGCTAATCCCAAACTCCCAATCCATCCGTCTCTTGGCTCCTACCTTGGCAACCGTGAATCTCTTCCCTAGGCCCATGATTCTGTTTCTGTTTCATGGAAGGTTCGTTTCTGTCATGTTTTAGGTTCCTCGAATGTGGTCCTTCTTTGAACTGCTCTGGCAGAGTGAGCTCTGGGCTCTTGCTATGGCAGTTGGGCGTGGGGGCACGGCCTTGTTCCATCAGACTCCGGGAGAGTGGTGTGAGGTCTGGACAGTTTCTGGGGTGGGGATGCTCCTCATGGAAGGGGAGCCTCCTACCAGAATGGTGGTGATGGCATTCACCAGGAAGCTCCCAGATCCTCCACCCCGGAGCCAGAACCGTCTACACCGAGGAACCCTGGCTTCCAGGGGCTTCCTTGTTCCTCAGCAGAAGAGGCAGTGCTGGGTCCAGGAGGGGTTGCTGAACCGTGGACTTCCAGAACCGAAGGCAACTCCATTGAGACCTGTTTGTATTTCTCTCTCCTTCTTTCTCGCTCTCCCTCTCCCTGCTTTGTGTCTGCAGAGAAACCGACTTTTAAACCCACACGCCAACAGACATTGCGTCTTTAGGACACGAAGTGAAACAGGCAAAGATCCGGTCCTCTCTGCCGATGCTCCCACGCCCAACAGCTGTCTGAATTCTCTTTGTTCCCCTCTAGTCCCTGCCCACAGGATAACAAATGTTTACATGCTTGGAGTTGTGGGCACTTACCACCTTATATTTGGCATTTGTTACTGAACATTTTCTGAACGGATTCCCAATTTGCCATGTCGTCTTCTGCATTATCCTTTCTGGGGAGCCCTTCTTGTGAAACTGGGTTGCTGGTACTGGGTCCATATACTGTAAAAATGTAGACCAGTGTGCCAGTAGGTGAGGATTTTTGCAGCAGAGTAGATAGAGGCTGACTCAATTTGTGATGGACTTGACTGTTACTGATGGAGTATCCTTTGTGGGCTCCGAGTGGGGAAACAGCTGGAGTGTTGGGTGGCCGTCTGAACTGATGATAGAAAGTCCCCATTAATTTCGGTCCCACCACAGCGAATAACATGGGGAACAGGGAGTAAGCTGAAGTTTACGTTATGCCATTTCTACAGTGTTGACCAAGCATGTCTGGGCCCTATAAATGGTTGAAGGGGGGTGATTTCCATCATTTTTTAGGAACCAGGAGGATATCAAGTGCCTTAGAAAGTATCTCTAAGAACTTCCTGGGGCACCATGGAAGCAGGCATGAGGGGTTTGATTTATCCTGGGGGCTGATTCCAGTTTTTTATATGCTCATTGAAGCAGGTCACCCACGGACCTTCAGTCTGGATTCAGGTGGAACGTTTCACTGCTTCCTGACAGAGAAACTATCCCGATACTCTGTGACTCAGACTAACCGCTCATCAGTCCAAATTAATTAGGTTGACTGCCCAACCTAATTGGGCATCTGGGTGCTGGATCAACACGGTGCAGTGCTTTAGATCCGCCTTCTCCAACCGTGTCAGGAGTAGGGCTGTGCTGTGTGTCCGTCTCAGGACAGGTGGGTCCCCAGGACTAGAGCACCCAGTGGCTTTTGCGGCTTGCCAGAGGCTCCTCTGGCATCATTTGGGGTTTCATTATAGGTGGGGAGTGGTGGATGGAGTCTCTCTAGAAACTGAGGCTTTTTGCTCTGGGCTCCAGGCACTTGCTCCACAGAACAGAAATTGCCTTTTAGGACCAGGTGGACGCCTTGAAATACATGGGGTTTCTGCTGCTCTCTGGGAGCTCTCAGGGGCTTCAGTCCTGACACTCTTCATATATTGAGCACCTGTCACATGTCAGGCCCTGTGGGACTCACCCTGGAATGTGGCCCCTAGATCTCCCGCCACCTGCTCTCTCTGCAGCCCCTGCCCCATTCAGCCCCCAGCACTCACCAGATTCTAGAATTATTCTGATTCTTTTCGAGGTGTTTCCCTCCCATCTCCCCCGCTACTGTCAGGCTTCGTGAAGACAAGAGTCATATCTGTTTGATTCCCTCTTATGTCCTAGCCTGGTGCCTGGTCCACAGTGGTGCTTAATAGATGCTTGCTGAATGCAGGGCCTATCTCACCTCATCCTCACAACAGTTCCTGCAGGGAGGTCTTGTTTTTCATCGTTCCTCCCCACTGTACCCATTGGACGACTGAGGCTCGAAGTTAGGGGGATCTTGCTCAAAGTTACAGAGCTGAGCTAAGATTTGATGTCTGAACACTTTGTGGTGGGAACACAGACAGTGAACAGTTCCTAACTGAACTCCAGACGACACAGCCTTTTTGAACGCTCAACTTCAGAAAAAATTAGAGAGGGGAATTTGTTCAAATAGCAACAGCAAAAAATGTGCTCCCTGTGGGTTAATTTCACTGCTCCCTGCCCCTACCCTCAGCTACCCCCCTTTCCTGGGGATTGGGACCAAGGAGTGTTTCCTCAGCCCTTTTGGAAAGGCAGACCCTCCCTTTCTGGCAAAGGTGAAATGCTGCTGTGTAAAAAGCCGGGTGGAAAGTTAATTACACCCTGGTTTGTTCAGCTGTGGCCAGAGTGACCTGTGGGCCCTAATTACAGGACTGGGGCTGCGTGGAGGCTGGCCACCTTTGCCAGCCTCGTTCCTGTCCACCGGCTGGCCAGAGCTTGCCTTTGTGTGCCGGCTCAGGCCCTTTCTTGCTCCAACAGCATGCGTGGGGCCCCTCCCTGCCTTAGTGCTCGCGGCACCCCTTGCACTGGTTCCATTTGGGCAAAACGGAGTGGGCGCAGGCCAGCCGCTGGGCGATGCAGTGCCAAGTACACAGGTGCAGGGCGCGGGTTTCTTCTGCCCGTGGGGGTGTGCACAGCACCTCGGTGTCAGCCGGCATCACGCAGAGCAAAAGGCCTGGGGCCTGGAGCACAAAGAATACCCCCACCTGAAGAGCTTTCCTGCACGCGAACAGCATCCGGTCACAAAACACAGAGCAAGAAAGAGTCCGGTTTACGCTAGCCACAGAATGTATAGGGCCAGGAACGAACCCACAGGGCATCTCATTCAAGTGTTCGGAGCGAGCAAACAGAATCAGCGACTGGGGGACACAGAAGAGTCTTAATTAAGTGAAAAGGCAGACCTTGTTCTTGAATGGAAGGATTTGATATCATAAATACATCAATTTCTGTGAAATTAGTCTATTAATGTTAGCCAGTGAAAGTAACAAAAAGCTTTGTTTAGACATGGACAAGCTGATTCTAAAGTTCATGAGGTGGAACTTGCCTGGCGGTCCAGTCATTAAGACATCGTACTTCCACTGCAGGGGACACAGGTTTGATCCCTGGTCCAGGAACTAAGATCCTGCATGTCGTGCGGTCAAAAAATAGAAAAACAAATGGGCATGCAAGGATAGGAAAGACAGTTTTGACAAAGAGGCCTAACAGGAGGGGCTGGTAACTAGATATGATTTTAAAACATGTTCTGAAGCGGTAGGATTCTAAGTAGTGTGGGACAGACCAGAGGAATGAAAAAAAGACCAAGAATGGACCCGAGTCGAGCTGGAGATAAGGTGCATGAGAAAGGTGTTATTGCACGTCAGCAGAGGAAGATGGATTGGCCAGTCAGTGGGGTTGGGAGGGCATGGTGGCCATCCTGAAAAAGGACATTGGATCCCTCCTGCATCCTAACGCCAAAACAAATCCCAAATGGATCAGAAATCTAAACAGGAAAAGAAAACTTAAAAACACTGAAAGAAAACATGAGTTTTTTTAAAAAAAAAGATTGTCAGAATGGGGAAGCCTTTTCTAAATATAACCCTAAACCCAAAAGCCATAAAACAAAGGACAGAAATGTTTGACTACACAAAAATAAAACACTTCTGCATTGCCAAAACTGCAATAAATCAAAGATATATATCACAGGCAAAAGATATTTTCCTTAATGTGTGAGGTGCTCCTACCAACACTAAGAAAATACCCAATAAATCAACCGCAAAGGGGGCAAGGGCCAGTCTACCCAAAGCCAGCACCCACTCAGACTGGTTGGCGACACACTGCTCATTAGGTATTTTGAGTATCTCCCACGTGCCCAGAACAGAAATGGAACCAGAGAAAGAAAGTTGAATGGGATCTTAAACAGTCAGAAGATTCAGAACTACCTTTATAGTAAGAAAACTGTACATTTAAATCACAGGAAAATACCACTCTTAACCCATCCGATTGGCAAAGACCAAAGTGTTTGCCAGCCCATCACGCTAGTGTGTCCTTGATGCCCAGGCTTGGGCCCTGTTCTCTCTGTCCCCAGGGTTGCCTTGGCCTCTGGCTAGACCACATAGTAGGTGCTCAGTAAATGTTTGAGCTTGTCCTCAAGGAGGCTACAGCCCCCTTGAGGTAAGATGTAGACGGTACATGTTTCATGAAGGAAGGATTCTGAGGTATCAGATAGCAAAAATAAAGGTTCCAGGAAGCGTGCTGGGACGTAGTAGGTCTTCAGCTAATATGTCATCAGAAGGGGGAGTTAGAGAAGGAAGAGATGATTTATTCATTCAGCAAATATTTATTGAGCATATATTGTAGTTGTTCAGTCACTTAGTCATGTCTGACTCTTTGTGACCCCATGGACTGCAGCACACCAGGCTTCCCTGTCCATCACCATCTCCTGGAGTTTGCTTAAACTCATGTCCATCAAGTCAGTGATGCCATCCAACCATCTCATCCTCTGTCTCCCCATTCTCCTGCCCTCAATCTTTCCTAGCATCAGAGTCTTTTCCAATGAGTCAGCTCTTTGCATCAGGTGACCAAAGTATTGGAGCTTCAGCTTCAGAATCAGTCCTTCCAGTGAATATTCAGGGTTGATCTCCTTTAGGAGTGACTGGTTTGCTCTCCTTGCAGTCCAAGGGACTCTCAAGAGTCTTCTCCAGCACCACAGTTTGAAAGCATCAATTCTTTGGTGCTCAACTTTCTTTATGGTCCAACTCTCAAATCTGTACATGACTACTGGTAAAACCACAGTTTTGACTGTATGGACCCCTGTCAACAAAGTGATGTCTCTGCTTTCTAATGCGCTGTCTAGGTTTGTCACAGCTTTTTTTCCCAAGGAGTAAGCGTCTTTTAATTTCATGGCTGCAGTCACCATCTGCAGTGATTTTGGAGCCCAAGAAAATAAAGTCCGTCATGGTTTCCATTGTTTCCCCATCTGTTTGCTATGAAATAATGGGACTGGATGCCATGATCTTAGTTTTTTGAATGTTGAGTTTTAAGCCAGCTTTTTCACTCTCCTCTCTTACCTTCATCAAGAGGTTCTTTAGTTCCTCTTTGCTTTCTGCCATTAGGGTGGTGTTATTTGCATATATGGGGTTATTGATATTTCTCCCGGCAATCTAGATTCCAGCTTGTGCTTCATCCAGCCTGGCTTTTCACATGATGTACTCTGCATATAAGTTAAGTAAGCAGGGCAACAATATACAGCCTTGACATACCCCTTTCCCAATTTTGAACCAGTCCATTGTTCCATGTCCAGTTCTAACTATTGCTTCTTGACCTGCGCACAGATTTCTCAGGAGGGAAGTAAGGTGGTCTGGCATATATTGGGTTGGCCAAAAACTTCATTTGAGTTTTTCATAACATCTTATGGAAAAAACAGGACAAACTTTTTGGCCAATCCAATACTATGTGTAGGGACCGTTCTGGGTGCTGATGGGGGTGGAATGTGGGAACTGCTTATTTGAATAAAAATCAACTCATTAGAGAAGGCACTCATTTCACAAAAGCATTTTTTGACTTGTAAGATGAAGTACTGTAGGTGCCCTTGAAAGAGTGGCCTTCCCCAGTGCCTTTAAAAGGGGTTTCCCTGTCTAGAGATGTCACTCCCACGACACTTAGGCAAGATCCTGTGTGTGTCTGCCTCCTGGCGCACTGCTATTTGGGGAGATGGGTGACTGGCCAGCCTGGGTCTGGCTGGCTGTTGGCGAGGGTGGAAACTTCCCTAAATTGCCTGCTCCCTGGCCTCCTAGTTCCCTTAGAAGGGTGCCTGGGGAGGCGGCAGGCTGCCTGTGGCTGTGGCTCTGTCTGGACAGCTGTCCCTGGCTCCTGGTGATGACATGGAGGGAAGTGGTTTTCCAGATGCCAGTGCTATCATCCACCTCCCATGAAGCCTGCAGGTTTACAGAACGTGCCCCTTTTGCTTCGATTATGTAGAGCAAGCATGGCTCTCGCGTGGTTGGATCTGCAGGTCTCTCCAGAATTAGACACCAAATCCGACAACGCAGAAGGCAGGGGTCAAGGTGGGAAGAATCTACATTTCTTTTGGTTTTCATGGGGAAATAAGTGTCTCTGTGTATGTCCTGAGGTTTCGGAGGACTCTGCAAAGGGGAGGGAGTCTTTTCCTTTTTTCCCACGTAGCCAGCTTGATCACTGTGATGGTTTTGTGGATCACTGTGCCCACAGGTGGGCCAGCGTGGAATCCAGGTGTGGTGGCTGACACTGGGGTGTTTCTGCTACAAACATCTTTGGGCTGACCTCTGTGTGTAGACCCTGGAGCCGCACTGGGGGAGTGGGGAAGACTGGGCTGTTCCTCCCAGGCTGGACCCTTGGCTTTTGCACCTTTCCTGGCATCAGCCAAAGCTTCCATTGGCTTCCTGTCGTTGGGCCCAGGATGTACACCCAGCAGGATGTCAAGGTCTTGGGAGGAGAAAAAAAACTCCATGACCCTCAAGTTGGTTGCATATGTATTCCTGATCTGTCTGGGTCTGGCCTGCCGCCATCCATTGCAGCTTAGATGATTCCAGGGGGTACATGTCACGTCATCAAGTAGTGATGCCATACCTACTGTATTGCCAGGGCAGTGTGTGTGTGTATGAGAGAGAGAGAGAGAGAGAGAGGAAGTTCCTATCAACAAAGAATGTGTAATCTAGCTGGAAGGTGAAGTAACCATGGTCTTTTTGGCTGCCTGGCACATAGTAGGTCCTCAGTTAACATGCTGTCTGCATAAAGACTCAATTCAAACTGACAGGCAGAGAAAAGCAGATTCACAGGCTGAAGGAACTGAGAAGTAAGGCCGGCTTCAAGCATGTTCGTCTAGACATGCCCGGGGCTGTGCCCACAAACCCTGTCACTGCGTGTGCAGCCGCAGAGGGGCCCCAGAGCCTGTGGGCTTCCACCCTCCTGACTCAGCCTCACCAGGAGAAAGAGTAGCCTCTTTCAAATTGCCAGGACACAGTCCTGAAGTGGACTGCTGACGACTCCCCATGACCAAGGCTCACCTCTGGAGTCTCTTGGGGAGACAGACGTGCCTATTAGCCAGGCCCCGGGTGGGAGTTTCAGGGGTCAGATTCATCCAGACCTCTGTACTGAGCGCTTTGAAGAGGTTCCCCAGGATGATGGCCAGGAAGCATGGATGTATTTTCTAGCAGAAGGGAATATATGCAGGCACATATGAGGGAATGAAATAGTCTAATCAAATACCAGATTGACAGCTACCTATGACCAAGTCCATCCACTCGGCTTTTGATAGTGTCTAGTCATCTCATCCCAGAGTTTTAGGGAGGCAGATTCCTCAAAGACCAACTACTCAGTGGTTTCAAACCTTATTTTTAACCCTGTGTACTCAAACATGAGCAGTATAGTCAAAAACAACCAGTATATAAAGCTGGTAGATGCACGGCGCTGTGTTAAGAGTTGGGGAGAGGGACCTCCCTGGTGGTCCACTGGCTAAGGCTCTGCACTCCCAATGCAAGGGCCCTAGGTTCGATCCCTGATCAGGGGACTAGATCCCCCACATGCCACAACTGAGTTCACATTCCGTAACCAAAAGGTCCTGCATGCCACAACTAAGCCGTGATGCAGCCAAACAAAAAAAAAAAAAAAAAGAGTTGGAGAGATTCTGAGCCCCGCCTACTTGCCTAGCATCCCCTGTCCTGTCCCCTTCAGTCTCCTGGAAGCCCCAGGGTAGCTCTTCAGAAGCCCTGGGCAGCCTGAAAGTACTAATTGGGCGCCCCTTAATGACAGACACTTGTCCAGGGTCGCATGGGGAGGTGGTGGCTTGTCTGGTGGCTCCAGGGGGTATGTGATAGTTCCTAGGACGCAGTGCAGCCCTAGGGACTAGCTCCTGGTCACCCATGTGTTCTCTGACGTGTGGCCCTTCCTGCAGTTCCTGCCTGGCTCACTGGCTATCTGTGGGGCTGTCCCATAGTAAGCTGAGTTCTCTTCCAGGTGGTGCAGTGGTAAAGAACCCGCCTGCCAATGCAGGAGACAGAGGTTCAACCCCTGGGTGGGGAAGATCCCCTGGAGAAGGAAATGACAACCCACTCCAGTATTCTTGCCTGGGAAATCCCATGGGCAGAGGAGTCTGGTGGGCTTAAAAAGCTCAAAAGCTTTTTCGGTGGGCTCAAAAAAGTCCATAAGGTCACAAAAAGTTGGACATGACTGAACATGCATGCATGCCAGACTCACAAAATTCAAAATTTGTTTGGACTAGATGTTTTCTTTGCTTCATGTGGAGTGAGTTTGGCCCTTGAACTGTGACAAACTTTGTGGAAGTTGTGCCCCTACTCTGGAGGTCCCCACAGAAGCCAGCTCACCCAGACCTCTCCCTCTTGGTCCTTTGGGGATGGAACTCTGGGATAGAGGCAAGTCGCGCCCTGGTGTCATTCGCTGGCTGCTGGGCCTCCTGAACTCTGTGTGCAGGCCGCGGCCAGGCTGGAGAGAGGTCGGACCGCCGGTGGCTGAGTTAGATGGTGTGAGGAGGCGGTCATGAAATCAGTCCGCCGTGCTGTGTCCCTCTACAGCCTCACCCGGGAAACCCAGCATTACCAAAAGTCACATTGACTGCCAGCATCAGGGGGAAGGAGGGTGCAGCCAAAGTATTCCAGAGTCACAATATCAAGGTATTTTGTGTAGGTATTTCAGTTTGTTTTTTCTCCCAATGTGTACGTGTACAGCCCCCAAATCTCAGTGTTATTGAGCAAACTCAGGGCCAGTTATGTGGCGCTTTTGTCAAGAGTCACAGCTTTTCCTGTCACATCAAGATCCACAGTGTCATCGGCCTAGCACGCCTTGCCCCCTCCTGTCACCTTTATTACCGATAGGCAGGATACACAAAGACCAGAGCCCTGGGAGAGACCCCGTGCTTTTCTCCTGGAAGTGCTGGTGCTAATTCCAGCTCCTGTTGGGCATAAAGATCTGAAAATTGCGTTCCCCGAGTCATCAACTCCGTTTCCTCCAATTTGAGATTGAAAAGCTTTGAGAAGTGCCTGTGGGTGAAGATGGGAACAGCCTCCAGCTGAATCCTGACCTGGTTTTGGGGTAAAAGAGACAACTAGAGGGGAATTGTTCTTCGAGAGTCCTTTATTGTAGCTGAAAACTATTGATGGTTTAGTCCACGTCCCTTAGTTTATGACTCCAGGGACCCCAAAGAACAAAGCGAACTACCGCTCAGAGGAAAAATATGTTCCTTAGAACCTTAGCAGCCCTGGCACATGCTCATTCATTCATTGAGGAATTTTTTTAAGCACCTACTATGAGCCAGGAACGCGTCTAGATGGGGGGGATAGAGTAGTGAGTGAAACAGACACTCACTCCTGCCCATCTGGAGCGTATATTTTGGGGGGTCATTTTAGTAAGTGTTTTTTTGTGGGGGGCGCTGCACTGGGTCATCATTGCGGTGCACAGACTCTTCCTGGTGGTGCCTGGGCTTTCTCTAGTTTCGGTGTGTGGGCTTCTCTTTGTTGCAGAGCACAGGCTCTGGAGTGTGTGGGCTCAGGAGTTTCGGCATGTCAACTCTCTAGTTATGGTGTGTGGACTGAGTTGCCCTGAGGCACGTGGGGTCTTATTAATAGTTCTCTGACCAGGGATCGAACCCACACCCCCTGCATTGGAAGGCAGATTCTCAACCACTGGATCCCCAGGGACGTCCCTGGAGCTTACATTTTATGACACCTAGCTCTCACTGACTTTGGCCAGGAGATTCTTAAACTGACGGTTTGTAGTTATTTTGTTCCAAGAACCTGTTGGCGCCCTTTGTGGTTCATGGTGGTGTGAGGAGTGTGAGAGGGGAGCCGTTAGCGTGCTCAGAGGCTGTGTCAGCAAAGCAGGATGAGGAGGTGACTCCTCTGTCCCACGTGTGGCTGGAAAGACCATGATTGGAGAGGGATGCAGGGGAAGAGGGAGAAGGGGAGACCTTAAAGTTACGCTTGCAAGTTGGCAGTTAGCATTCTTGGTGGCCAGTGTCAGAAAATCAAACCCTAATTTGCTTAAACCAAGTAAGGGGATTTATTTGCTCTTGGAAATAGACATTTCAGACACAGGGATAGCTTCAGGTATGGCTGAATCTAGGAACTCTGGCAAAAGCCTTGGGACCTAATCTTCTTGTATCTTCTGGTTCTGATGAATGCTGTATTGGCTTTTGTCTCAGGGCAAGTCAAGTGCTCTGAATGGCAGACCCAGAGATGTTCTCCAGAGGAAATCAGGGTGCTGCCAGCATAAGATGGTGAACTGGATGCCATCAGGCAGAAGCAGCCCCAAAAGGGAAGCAGCTTGAATCATTTAATCCTTGGCAACTAAGATCCCAGACTAGATGACCTGACCTCAGGGATAGGGAGGGCTTGGCCGGTGCCACTAGTCCAGCTGGTGTCTCTCCCTGTGACGGTGGCCAGTGGTTGTTTTTACTCTCACCTCTGGGTAAGATGCATTAATGGAGAGGGCTGTGCACCGTAGCAGTGGGGAATGACGCAGCCTGATCTCTGTCTTCATCGATCTTGGTACTCCAAGGGACAGAACCAGGACCAATGCAGGAAGCCACGGGACACCCATTCTGGTCCGCATATAATGAGCAACTTCCTGATGGCAAGAGCCTTTAACAGCCTGGAGATGAACACATCGGATGATGTCAGGGGGGTGGATGGCGGAGAAAAGGGGCTGGCACTGATCTATATTTCAGGTCCCTCCAAAGCCCATGATCCTATGACTGGCATCCTTAAAATGACACCCTAACACAGAAAAATAGAGAACATCCCCAACAAAATGAGAAGGCAACCAAATTTACCTCCTGCTGGCTGGGGCCTGCGGTTCACGGAGAGCAGCCAGCGGGAGACCAGCCTTTCTCTACTCAGGTTCAGACCACTCCCCCCTACCCCCCTACATGTAGCTGGCATAGTGGGGAGTGGGAGAAGCCGCAGGGGTGCTGCAGCAGAGGCTCAGGGGGATTCGAGGGCTTCGGAACAGGAAAAGAGCAAGGAAATCTGAAGTTTAACTCTGGCACTGGTCTAGAATAAAGCTCAGCTATTGGTTGAGCATTTTGGCAGTGTTTTTAAACACTGTATGTGCCAGCTCGGGGGAAAAAATGTACAGGGGATTATAAAATGCTTCATTTTGTGTTAAACAGTTTTATTTTGGAGCTGACTGGCTAGAATTTGGCTGCCTTTGGAAATGACATCATTGCTCTGGGGGGAGCATCTGGGAAGACCGAGGCTGCGAGGCAGCTGAGCAGGTGGGGGGCGTCTGGCTGTAGGGGGTACACGCGCCCTGGCCCCACCCCACCCCCGCGGGCGCTGGAAGTCTTGGCCTCGCTGAGTGGTTGGCTGTGCGTGTCAGCTCTGTTGAACGACAGGGTGATAAGGCCAGATCTGCCCGGGCCAGGGTGACCCCTGTGCGAGCAGGTGGGGACTGAGCGGTGAGGAGATGGGGAGAAGGAGGCCGAGGGTCAGGTCTAGATGAATGGCATCCGCCTGTGGCCTCCCAGCCTCTTCCGCACATCTGTCTCCAGGGCGGCTGCAAACTGTGCCCCTCTCCTGCCACGCTTGGAAAGAACCCATCCTGCAGACCTGGCCCTACCTCTCCCAGCCGCGCCCTTCCTCTCGAGCCGTGAACAGGGCTCCCACCACAGGGCCTTTGCATCACTCTCCCCTCCCCCTGGAGGTTCTTTAACTTTCTTTTGGGCCTCAGCTCCAACATCACCTACCCAGGGTGATCGTCTTTGACATCTGAGGCCCCCAGCTAAAGTTGGTCTCTTTCACTCTCTATTGAATCATCCCGTTTGATATCCTTCAAGGCAGTTCTTGATATTTCAGATTTTCCTCCTGACATGCTTTAGGATTAGTGTCTCTGCCACTGTTAATAGACGGTGACCCCCTTGAGAGTAGCAACCTGCTCTGCCTTTCTGGTGCCTGTGTCTGTCTCTGACGTTACACAGGGCTGGCCCATAGTAGGTGCTCAGGAAATATTTACTGACGTTATTGCTTTGTTGGAAGCAGCTCAGGTGGTGCCACGTTGTGCCAGTGGTCACTCCCTTGAGTGGCTGAGGACCGGGAATTCTCGAGGGTAGTCTCCTCTGGTCTGGAGAGGAGCCTCCTTCCTCTCAAACACCACCAAGCCACACCTCCCTACCCCTTCCCTTCCTGCCCTGGAAACTTCTTCCACCTGCTTCCTGGGACCATAGAGCAAGCCAGAGGGCCCCTTCTGCTCTTCCAGAAGAAAGGGACATTTCGCATTTTGGGCCTTCAGGCTGTGGTTAAGTCCCTACTATGTGCCAGGCCCTGGTGTCAGGGATGTAGCGGCTTCCTGCCTGCAGGAAGCTTTCATTCTGCAGGGGAGATAGATAATGATGAAGTAAGTAGATAAATACATAATGACGGCCTGGGGTGCACACCCACACAGCAGGGGTGGATAAGTACAGCTGGGTTCCTGCCCTGGAAGCCCACTGTCTCCCAGGGGGAAGAGTAGGTGTGCAGAGGGTGGGAAAGTCCTTGGGCTCCTGGGGATGGGATTTGAGGAGCCCCAGTGGAGTGACAAGTAGGAGGCCTGGAGGGAGGTTTTAGAAAGGTCATCTCTTGTGGGGTTGTGCCCCTGTGGAAGGAGTGACAGAGTTGTAGGGAGAAGGGCAGTGGCCACTGACACCTGGGCGGCCAGGTCACAGAGGGTTGGGGCTGGGGACCTCGGCTTGGGAGGGAAATAAGGAAGGACTCTGACTGCCTTTGCTGTGCGCTGCTTGTCTCATCAGTGATTTTTAAAATTTCTCGTCACCCTCTTTGAGGCCATATTCTACACTGCTCCCTTTGAGGTCTTTTTATCACAGTCTTAACAAACACCTTGTTGACATACTTACTTAAAAATTGTTTAAAGGATACCACCTTAGTCAGGGTCCCCACAGAAAACAGATGGCATGCTCAAACAGGGTGATTGAGGAGCATCTAATAAAGGGCTGTTATGGAGCTGGGCAGGCTTCCCGGGTGGTACTAGTGGTAAAGAACCAGCCTGCAATGCAGGAGACCTTAAGAAATTCGAGTTTGATCCCTGAATTGGGAATATCCCTTGGAGGAGGGCATGGCAACTCACTCTAGTATTCTTGCCTGGAGAGTCCCATAGACAGAGGAGCCAGATGGGCTACGGTCCGTAGGGTTGCAAAGAGTCGGACACGACTGGAACAGCTTAGCGTGCACGGAGCTGAGCAGGGAGAAGGGAAACCAGCCAGCATCAGGAACATTGAGGACATCCCAACGACCTCAGAGAACCTAATGGGACAAGGGGAGGAGCGTTTGCCAGAACATGGAGAGAGAGGCTGAAGGACAGGGCTGCCCTGTAGAGGAGTGCCCACAGCCCGACTCTGCCCCTTCCCAGCCTGAACCCAACAGGAGGCAGAGCAGCCCGTTGGTCATGCTCCTGAGGCACAGAGCTGGTGGAGGAGTGGGAGGGTGGGTTTGGAGGCCTGATGACTAGCATGCTTTGCATCACTCCTGATAGGGGCTGACTTATATGCTGCTGAATGGCCGTATTTCAAAGAGTACCCCCATTTTGTAAAAAGGGAAAATGTCCTGTGTGTTGCTTTGGGGATTTTGAGCAACATGTTTGTCTTGGAGCCTGGGGCCTTGGCTGGTTGCTGTGGGGGGTTCAGCTTCTGGTTTTCCCTTTTTGCAGGATGTGGTGCTGCAAAGGGCATCAGCATTGTGGTGCCCTGTGATACCACGGATCCTGGGAACAGAGGAGCAGATTTGTCAGACCCAAGGCCCAGCTCCCAGCTCCCGGTGTAGCTATTCTAATCATGTCTCTAGCTGCCAAAACTTTGTTCTTTGCATAGATAGAGAATTGAATAGGTTATCATTACGATGGACGCCATTTGCTTCTTAAGTATTGGAGAAATTGGCAAGGAGGGCACTCTTGTGGCCATCACCGTCCTTGACAGTGCCATTCCACTTACGGCTTCACTGGGGACAATGGCAGGGGAGAAGTCAAGGAAAGCAGGAAGGTCAAGGATGCTTCAGAGGAGCCTCTTTGTTCATTATGTATTTATATCGCACGTGGTTTCCATCCGCCGGCTGCTCCGCTCCCGGGACCCCAGAGGATAAGGCAAAGAAACCTAGGCTCTGAGCACCAAAGCTATTTTTATTTGTGCGCAGGGCGAGGTGACGCGGCTGCTGCAGGCCGAGGTTCAGCTCTCCCTGACATACAGAATTGGATATTAAGGTGGAATTAGAAGCTTGAGTCCAAGGCGATCCCTTGTGAGTGATGCATTCAGGATGGCGTTATGACTCTCCAAACTGCTTTTGCAGAAAAGCAGCCAGGGCAAGATGAAGGAGCCATTCTGGGGGACAACTCCAGGCCCCCAAGTAGTCCTTATCTTAGGGTGTGCATAGATGATGAATCGTTCCTGCCTCTTCCTGTTGTTTCCTTTTTCCATGACACTTTCCCCACTGGACATTTCATGAGCGCTTCTGTCTCTCCACAAAGCTGCGCAGCCTCACCGTCACTTTTCCACCCCAGCCCTGCCCTGACTTATCACTGTGGAAAGTCCCTGTTTCTGCGATGACTCATGCACTGGTCTAGCACTGTTAGCATTGCTCCACCTTCGTCAGGGGCGGAGGATGCTTTCTGTCACTTTTTATTAAAAAAAAAATGTGGACATGATTAGGGTTTCCAGGGTGGCACTAGTGGTAAAGAACCCGATTGCCAATGCAGGAGACTTAAGAGACACGGGTTCGATCCCTGGATTGAGAAGATCTCCTGGAGGAGGAAATGGCAACCCACTCCAATATTCTTGCCTAGAGAATCTCATGGACAGTCCATAGGGTCGCAAAAAAAAAAAAAAAGGACATTATTAAATATCCCTAACACATAAATGTATTCTATTTGTGAAAATCACAAAGATACTGGTAAGACCAGATCTCCTTCTTCCTGTCCCCTACCCTAGGTTAATTGCGGTCACCATTGTGACTTGCATGCTTCCAGACTGTCTACTGCAGATTTACATTATACCGTATCTCAGGGATTCTGAGACACACTTTAACATCTCTGAAATCGAGATGAATCTTACCATTCGTGGCTTGTCATGGTTTAATTGACAGTGTTTTTTGTTTTGCTTTCTTAGTGGAACATAAAATAGTGGTGCATTTTATAACCTATGGTTCCTTAGGTTCAGTGAAATATAGTGTATGTGTATCCATAGAAACAATGTTGTATTGATTTTTGATTAAAAAAATAAATGACACCATATTGGATCTATCATCCTGCAACTTGGTGGGTTTTTTCACGTAGTACTATGCCTTGGAGGGTTTTCCAGACTGGTGTGTAGATCTCCTTTATTCTTTATTAAATGCCGTGTGGCACTGCATAGCATGGATGTACCATGGTTGTTTCCAATTTAGGATGGGCATTTAGGTTGTTTGCTGTAGTAAACATTCTTATATATGTCTCCCTATGGGAGCATTTTTCCATGGTCGGTAGACAGAAGGGGGCATTGCTGGCTCCAAACTTCCTTCCATTTCATTCTATTCTGTCCCATCGCACCCAACCCCATCTCATGCCCTCCCACCCTCTCTCATTCCATTCAAACCATCACCCCAGTACTTCGTGGGTGCCACATACTGTGCACATCAATTTGGGGGCTTGAGGTGTCTGTACAAGAGAGTCATAGTCCTGCCTCCCCGGAAGCTTAGAATCTACTTGGGAGTTCCAGTTCCAGTTCAGTCATTCATTCATTCCAGTTCAGTGTCCGGCTCTTTGCGACCCCATGGACTGCAGCATGCCAGCCCTGTCCATCACCAACTCCCAGAGCTTGCTCAAACTTATGTTCATCAGGTTGGTGGTGTCATCCAACCATCTCATCCTCTGTCGCCCCCTTTTCCTCCTGCCTTCAATCATTCCAAGCATCAGGGTCTTTTCCAATGAGTCTGTTCTTCACATTGGGGGGCCAAAGTATTGGAGCTTCAGCTTCAGCATCAGTCCTTCCAATGAATTTTCAGGACTGATCTCCTTTGGGATTGACTGGTTTGATCTCCTTCCTATCCAGGGGACTCTCAAGAGTCCTCTCCAACACCATAGTTCAAAAGCATCAATTCTTTGGTGCTCAGCTTTCTTAATGGTCCAACCCTTACATCCATTTCGGCCTTCATTTTAACTTATTCCAGGGTCCTTTCTGGCTGGCAAGCCTCTCAAGAATAACAAAAAGAATGCCTTTGTGCTGACATGTGCCACTCCTTCACTAACTTGGGGCATAAATGGGAATCTCTCCCAAGTGGACCCCTTAAGGCTGACATGTGTTTGAGCTGTGATGGGGGTTCCCATTCTTGTTTTCCTACCTTTGAGCAGGGAGAAAAGAGCCCCTACCTGTCCTGGGACACCTGGCCTGCTCTCCAGGAAGATGCTCTGTCTACTGCTACCAGGGTTGCAGGAGACATGTGTCCAGGGCTTAGAGGTGCTAGAGGTAGGTGGAGCCTGCCTGCCAACTGCTGCCTGGGGATTTCTGAACAGAAAGTGCTGGAAAGTTGTCCTGGAATGGCCTCAGGCAGTGCTTTTCAAACTTTCAAGTGTATATAGATCACTTGGGATCTGGCAAAAGTGTAGGTTATAATTTAGCAGGTCTGGGAGGGGCCAAGGTTCTGCCTTCGTTACGAGCTCCCAGGGGATGGAAATACTGCTATCTGGGGATCATACTTGGAGTAGCAAGAACTTTAGGACCACTAAGCAATCTCTAGAGGCAAAGAGGTCCTTGGGAGCGGGGATGGAGAGGTTTGATGGGAGCTGGGTCTTTCTAGGGGCCAGAGCTGTGCACGTGTGGCAGATCTCAGTCCTCAGGACCTTCGGTTATCTTCCTTTGTGCTTTTGGCACCCTGCTCTCCAGCAACTGTGTACAAGTCAAGGCAGGGCTTGTTGCTTTGTTTATAGCTGTTAGATCTGTGCTAGTGGGCTTCCTTGGTGGCCCAGTGGTAAGCAACCTGCCTGCCAACGCAGGAGACATGGATTTCATCCCCGATCTAGGAAGATTCTACATGCCATGGGGCAACTAAGCCCATGCGACACAACTACTGAGCTTGTGCCCTAGAGCCAGGAGTCAAAACTGTTGAGCCCATGTGTCGCAGCTACTGAAACCCAAGTGCCCTAGAGGCTGTGCTCCCCAATAAGAGAAGCCACCCCAATGAGAAGCCTGTGCACTGCAGCTAGAGAACAGCCTACACTCCCACAACTAGAGAAGAACCCATGCAGCAACCAAGACTGGGCACAGCTAAAAATAAACAAATAAATAAAATTTCATATATAAAAAACAAAACCAAAAGATTTGTACTAGGATTTCCAACCTCAGGGAGGCAGTTAGAGTAGGATAATTCTTCATTCTGGGGGACTGTCCTTTGCTTTGCAGGACAGTCAGCTCCCCTGGCCATGCCCACTAGATGCCAGTAGCAACCTCTCTGATTCTTGCAGCGCTGGAAGGCCAGGCAGTGCTGTACCTCAGTGAGCCACTGAGCTGGACTCGGCCCTTGTTGCGGGCAGGGACCACGGCCTGATCTCCGTGTCCCCCGTGGCTGGCACCATGCCTGGCACGGAGTAAGAGCTTGGATCAGTGTGTGTTGTAAGAAGGAGGTAACAACCTGGACGCAAGTTCTAATCGTCCCTCCCTGTTTCAAGGAAAGGGAACCAAGTGGTGTGCCCCCACCGCACTGGGCAGTGCGGGCGCCGCTGAGGGTGGCAGCATCCTGACCTCGTGGGAGAGCGTGGGGAAACAGGACCTGGAAGTGATGCAGCATTCCAAGGTTCGTGTCTGTCTCCTTGGCTTTTCCCCAACACTCTGAGACGCTGCTGGATGGAATGGATGAAACAGCAGCTGAGCGCTTACATTTTTTTAAAATTCATTTTTACTGGAGTATAGCTGCTTTGCAATTGTTTAAAAAATTTCTACTGTATAGCAATATGATTTGGCTGTAGTATACCTATATCCCCTCCTTTTTGGACTTCTTCCGATTTAGGTCACCACAGAGCATTGAGTAGAGTTCCCTGTGCTATACAGTAATGTTCTCATTAGTTATCTATTTTATATACAGTATCGATAGTGTTTATGTGTCAATCCCAGTCTCCCAATTCCTCACACTCCCTGCCTTTCCCCTTAGTCTCCATATATTTGTTCTCTATAATTGAAGTATGCCTCTGCCGCTGCTAAGTCACTTCAGTCACGTCCGACTCTGTGCCACCCCATAGACGGCAGCCCATGTCTCCCCAGTGGAGACGGGAGTCCAGGCTCCCCCGTCCCTGGGATTCTCCAGGCAAGAGCACTGGAGTAGGTTGCCATTTCCTTTTCCAATGCATGAAAGTGAAAAGTGAAATGAAGTCGCTCAGTCATGTCCGACCCTTAGCGACCCCATGGACTGCAGCCTACCAAGCTCCTCTGTCCATGGGAGTTTCCAGGCAAGAGTACTGGAGTGGGGTACCATTGCCTTCTCCGATAATTGAAGTATAGTTAGTTACAATTTGTTGTTGTTCAGTCACTAACTCGTGTCTGACTCTTTGCAACCCCAAGGACTGTAGCACGTCAGGCTTCCATGTCCTTCACTATCTCCTGGAGTTTGCTCAAATTCACGTCCATCGAGTCAGTGATGCCATCCAACCATCTCATCCTCTGTTGCCTCCTTCTCCTCCTGCTTTCAGTCTTTCCCAGAATCAGGGTCTTTTCCAGTGAGTCAGCTCTGCACATCAGGTGGCCAAAGTATTGGAGCTCAGCGTCGGCATCAGATTTACAGTGTCATTGTACATCAGTTGATTTACAATGCTGTGATAGTTTCAGTAGAGCAGAGTGACTCAGTTATACATACATATTTATATTATTTTTCAGATTCTTTCCCATTGTAAATTGTTACACGATATCAGATACAGTTCCTTGTACTAAACAGAGGGCTTCCCTGGTGGCTCAGATGATAAAGAATCCACCTATAATGCAGGAGTCCTGGGTTCGATCCTGTTGTCTATCTGTTTTATATATAGTAGTGTGTATTTGCTAATCCCAAACTCCTAATTTACCCCTCCCCCTATTTCCCATTTGGTAACCATAAATTTGTTTTGTCTGTGAGTCTATTTTGTGAATAAAGTCATTTGTTTCATTTTCTGGATTCCACATATAAGTGATCATATGATATTTGTCTTTCTCTGTCTAGCCTGCTTCACTTAGTATGATAATTTCTAGATCCATCCATGTTTCTGCAAATAGTGAACATTTGGGTTTTTGATGTGTTTGTTTTTTCTGGGTTGAGCTGTTGGAAGATAAGGCCTGTCTTATTTATCCTTATGTCTTCAGGGCTTGGCACATAGTAGGCATCTTGTAAATGTTTGCTGAAAGACCTGTTTAAGTTCACGGGGCAATCGTTCATCCCAGGAGCTCACTGACGCCTCCTTTCAGCTGACGATTGGGTTCATAGTGTGAACTGTGGTCCCTGATTCATTCATGCAATTATTAGTCTATTCGTTCCTTCAACAAGTATTTCTTGAGTACCTGCTATGTTCTGGGCACTCTGCTAAGACAGGGACACACTGCTGAGCAGGGCAGGTGTTATTCCCTTGGTGGTGCCGACGGTGTGCTGGGGGATAATGTTGATGCGAGAATCATCCAGAAATGAACAAATCACAGTGGTGGCAGGGACTTCTGGGGGTGCCGTGAAAGTGCTGATGGGGGCGTCTGCGTCTTGTCTTTGTGTTGGTGCTGGCAGAGGTGGGCTGTCGCGGAGGGCGTCCTGGAGGCGGCGACATTGGGGCTGAGATCCGAACTGTATTTCATCTAAGTTCTTAGGGTATCAGTAGGGCAGGGCTACTCCTACTTGAGAAAAACATTTTTTTTTCCTACAAGAATTCGACGTGGGGTATTTTTATAAAAGCATTAAAAGATGCACAAACGAATCAGTTTTTCAAGACTTCTTGATACTTTATAGTTTCGGGTCTTCGGCGGCTCGATTGCGCAGGGCCTTGGACGGCATGGGAAGGAGTGGCGATTTTATCCAAAGACTTGTGAGAAGCCATTGGAAGGGATGAACTGGAGGATGACATGATCAGATATTTGTTTTTAATAGATCACTGAGGCTGCTCTGTGGAAATTGGATTCATCTGTGGCTCATTTGTGTTTCGATGATGAGTTTTTCTTTGGGGACCTGAAGTCATGTGGCCTGGGGCCACCTGTGCCGTGAGGTTTGAAGGTGTCATTGCCTCCTTGGTGTCCAGGCCGTAACCCCACTCTCTCTGCATGGCTGGACTCCCTCTTCCCTTCTGGGCTTGGCAGACCTGGCCTCAGAAGCCAGTTCAGTCACTCAGTTGTGTCTGACTTTTTGCAACCCCATGGACTGTAGCATGCCAGGCTTCCCTGTACATCACCAACTCCCGGAGCTTGCTCAGACTCATGTCCATCGATTTGGTGATGCCATCCAACCATCTCATCCTCTGTTGTTCCCTTCTCCTCCTGCCTTCAAACTTTCCCAGCCTCAGGGTCTTTTCCAAAGACTCAGTTCTTTGCGTGAGCTGGCCAAAGTACTGGAGCTTCAGCTTCAGCATCAGTCCTTCCAATGAATATTAAGGACTGATTTCCTTTAGGATTGACTGGTTTGATCTCCTTGCAGTCCAAGGGACTCTCAAGGGTCTTCTCCAACACCACAGTTCAAAAGCATCAATTCATCAGTGCTCAGCTTTCTTTATAGTCCAACTCTCACATCCATACATGACTACTGGAAAAACCATAGCCTTGACTAGACGGACCTTTGTTGGCAAAGTAATGTCTCTGCTTTTTAATATGCTGTCTAGGTTGGTCATAGCTTTTCTTCCAAGGAGCAAGTGTCTTTTCATTTCATGGTTTCATTCACCATCTGCAGTGATTTTGGAGCCCCCCAAAATAAAGTCTGTCACTGTTTCCATTGTTTCCCCATTTATTTGCCATGAAGTGATGGGACCGGATGCCATGATCTTAGTTTTCTGAATGTTGAGTTTTAAGCCAACTTTTTCACTCTCCTCTTTCACTTTTATCAAGAGGCTCTTTAGTTCTTCTTCACTTTCTGTCATAAGGGTGGTGTCATATGCATATCTGAGGTTATTGATATTTCTCCTGGAAATCTTGATTCCAGCTTGTGCTTCATCCAGCCCAGCATTTCGCATGATTTACTCTGCATATAAGTTAAATAAGCAACTTAAATTTATACTTGTTAAATATAACAAGTATAAATACAGTTATATTTAATTGTATAAGCAGTTAAATAACCCTGCTTATACAGCCTTGATGTACTCTTTTCCCGGTTTGGAACCAGTCTGCTGTTCCATGTCCGGTTTTTAACTATTGCTTCTTGACCTGCTTACGGATTTCTCAGGAGTCCGATCAGGTGATCTGGTATTTCCATCTCTTGAAGAATTTTCCATAGTTTATTGTGATCCACACAATCAAAGGCTTTTGACTTTATTGGTGTAGACAATAAAGCAGAAGTAGATGTTTTTCTGGAACTCTTTTGCTTTTTCCATAATCCAACAGATGTTGGCAATTTGATCTCTGGTTCCTCTGCCTTTTCTAAATCCAGCTTGAACATCTGGAAGTTCATAGTTCATGTATTATTGAAGCCTGGCTTGGAGGATTTTGAGCATTACTTTGCTAGTGTGTGAGATGAATGCAGTTGTGTGGTAGTTTGAACATTTCTTGGCATTGCCTTTCTTTGGGATTGGAATGAAAACTGACCTAGCGTGTGAGATGAGTGCAATTGTGTGGTAGTTTGAGCATTCTTTGCCATTGCCTTTCTTTGGTATTGTAATGAACACTGACCTTTTCCAGTTCTGTGGCCACTGCTGAGTTTTCCAAATTTGTTGGCATATTGAGTGCAGCACTTTAACAGCACCATCCTTTAGGATTTGAAATAGCTTAACTGGAATTCCATCACCTCCACTAGCTTTGTTTGTAGTGATGCTTTCTAAGGCCCACTTAACTTTGCATTCCAAGATGTCTGGCTCTAGGTGAGTGATCACACCATTGTGGTTATCTGGGTCATGAATATCTTTTTTGTATAGTTCTGTGTATTCTTGCCACCTCTTCTTAATATCTGCTGTTTCTGTTAGGTCCATACCATTTTTGTCCTTTATTTTGCCCATCTTTGCATGCAATGTTCCCTTGGTATCTCTAATTTTCTTGAAGAGATCTCTAGTCTTACCTGTTCTATTGTTTCCCTCTATTTCTTTGCATTGTTTACTGAGGAAGGCTTTCTTATCTCTCCTTTCTATTCTTTGGAACTCTGCATTCAATGGGTGTCTTTTCCTTTTCTCCTTTGCCTTTAGCTTCTCTTCTTTTCTCAGCTATTTATAAGGCTTCCTTAGACAACTATTTTGCCTTTTTGCGTTTCCTTTTCTTGGGGATGGTCTTGATCCCTGCCTCCTATACAATGTCACAAACCTCCATCCATAGTTCTTCAGGCGCTCTATCAGATCTAATCTCTTGAATCTATTTCTCACTTCCACTGTATAATCATAAGGGATTTGATTTAGGTCATACCTGAATGGTCTAGTGGTTTTCCTTATTTTCTTCAAGTTAAGTCTGAATTTGGCAATAAGGAGTTCATGATCTGAGCCATAGTCAGCTCCTGGTCTTGTTTTTGCTGACTATATAGAGCTTCTCCATCTTTGGCTGCAAAGAATATAATCAGTCTGATTTCGGTATTGACCATCTGGTGATGTCCATGTGTAGAGTCATCTCTAGTATTGTTGGAAGAGGGTGTTTGCTATGAGCAGTGTGTTCTCAGGGCAAAACTCTGTTAGCCTTTGCCCTGCTTCCTTCTGTACTCCGAGGCCAAATTTGCCTGTTACTCTAGGTGTCTCTTCTTATTTTTTCATTCCAGTCCCCTATAATGAAAAGGACATCTTTTTTGGGTATTAGTTCTAGAAGGTCTTGTAGGTCTTCATAGTACCGTTCAAATTCAGCTTCTTCAGCATTACTGGTTGGGCCATAGACTTGGATTACTGTGATATTGAATGGTTTGCCTTGGAAACCAACAGAGATCATTCTCAGAAGCCAGATGGAGTCCAAAGACCTTCGGGGGAGATGTTTGGATATCTAAGTCCCTATAAATTTCTTTGAACTGACCTATTTTTCTTCCATTCTGCTCTTGTATTTTTTATGAATGGATGATAACAAACGTGGCAGGGTCATTTGTTTTAATTTTCTTCCGACACCTGGTTCAGTGGCAGCTGTCCCTCCAGCAGCTGGAAGCCTGCCTCCAGGGTGTGGGGCCCTGGGACTGATCACACCTGCTCTGTTAGGAACATGGAGGCAGCTGAGACAGGGCCCGGGCCCTCACCACACGGGTCCCTTTAGAATACGGGACGGAGGCTCAGCGCCTGTGATGGGACGGGACTGGTTCCAGTGTCTGCTTGGCAGGCCGTTGTGACAGTGACTGGCTTTGGAGGTGAGAACTTGAAGCCTCCACCTCATTTGAGACTGCAGCCCCACCGTTCTTAGGAAGGCTCTGCTTTTTTGATGCAAACCAGATCTTCAAAGGCAAACGGTGGCCTCATGTTTGATGGAGCGTGGTGATGGGTCAGAGGTCCAGGGGACTCCAGCCTCCAGTGCCCATGAGGCCAAAATTCACCTCTTTACTCAAGTGGCCATTTGTGGTGGAGTCTGTCCTTCCTTTCTAGCCTGCCTCTCCACTGTCCACCTTGTCTTTGTCCTTGAAGTCTTGGTGTCCTCGCCCAGGCCATTCTCTGCCTGAAATACCACGCTCCAGTGTGCCCTCTTGGCAAAGCCAGACCCATCCATCCCGCCTCCCCGGAAGTCTTCCCTGACCTCTCAGCAGACATGGCCTGGCTGCTCCCCTGGGGCTCCCAGGAGCACTTGGCTTACTCCTTTGTTTTTAAAATACATTTTTCTTATTTCATGCTTGTGAGACAGATTTGTTGTAGTGCATCTGTGAAATAAAGACAAGCCAAAATAAGAGAGTCAAATTCACCTGTAATTCAGAAATCCAGTACAGTCATGCTGGCTTTCATCCTTCCTGATTTTGTTCTTCAGTCTGCTTCCTCCACCCCACTACAGATTGTAAACACTCGTGCTGCTAAGGATCGTCCCAAAGAACCCTTTAACCGGCTTGGTGGTGTTCCATTATCTTGCTGTGCTCAGGTGTGTTACGGTCCCCTGTGGCTACACTGGACACACCCATCCCAGCAATCCCCACATCTGCCTTGGGAAGGGAAGGGAACCTGTCTTAAAAAAATAATAATTATATATGGCCTCACTGGGTCTTCACCGCTGCATATGGGCAGTGTAGTTGTAGTGAATGGGCTTCTCACTGCAGTGCCTTCTCTTGTTGCAGACTCTAGGGTGCTCAGGCTTCAGTAGTTGGGACTCGTGGGCTCTAGAGCTCAGACTCAGTAATCGTGGCTCATGGGCCTACTTGCCTCACAGCACGTGGAGTCTTCCTGGAGCAGGAATTGAACCCGTGTTCCCTGCATGGGCAGGTGGACCTCCAACCACTGGACCACCAGGGAAGTCCGACCTTGAAATTTCACTTTTGTTTGCCCAGGGCCTGACTTTGACTGGAGGGCTCATGGAAAGTGTTCCTGGAATGCATGTACCCTCATGCATTTTCACTTCTCTCCTGACAGTGCCAGAGCTAAGCCTGAATCTGAGGCCACTTTGTTCTTACTCTGAATACCCTCTCAACTCTCCCAGAAAGGAGACCCCACAACCCATCAGCTCTTGTTTGACCTTTAAAAGTCAAGTCCACAGGCTCAAGTGGAGAAGAGGCTAGAGAGGTGGGATGGGAGAGGGTAGATAGGAGGCTACCTAGAAGTCAGGAGTAGCATGGGTGCATGCTCATATGTGGCTTGCAGGCCAGGGGGGAGCTGGAAAGTTCTAGGGGGTCAAGGGGCTGCTGCTGCTGGTGAGCAGGAGGGACTCCATGGTGGGGTGGAGGTTCCTGCAAGCTGGCTTCCAGCTCTGGCAGCCATGTTTAAAGGCCCCCAGTGCAGGCAGGGTGGCTGCTGTCTTTGTGCCTGGTGTTTGTGTCTGAGGAGCGGTCGGCTGGGACTGGAGCTTTGCCATGAGTGATGGGGCACAAACCTTCATACTCCCTCAGACCTATTGGAACCCGGGAACAAAAGCCTTGATTCATTCATGCAGGGGTTAAGCAAATGTTTATTGCACACCTATTTTGTATCAGAGTCTACCCTCATGGACCCCACAGTTTAGAGGGTGTGATGTATACAGGGGTGACCAATTGGCCTGGCCTGCGGGGGACTGAGGGACTTCCTGGAAGGTAGGATTTTCAGTGCTAAGGTTGGGAATGTCCCAGACAAACTGGGGCAAACTGGTTACTGTATTCAGATGTAAACACAGATTCCTGTTATCCAGGGTCAGGACTAGGGGGTTGGTGGGTGGGGGACTCCAGAAGGGATCTCGAATTGCAGGCCTGGCACACTTAGTGGGAGCTTTACATGGAGTTGTGGTGTCCAACAACATTTCTTCCCTGGTGGCTCAGAGGGTAAAGTGTCTGCCTGCAATACAGGAGACCTGGGTTCCATCCATGGGTCGGGAAGATCCCCTGGAGAAGGAAATGGCAACCCACTCCAATACTTTTGCCTGGAAAATGCCATGGATGGAGGAGCCTGGTAGGCTACACTCAGTGAGATTGCAAAGAGTCCTACACGACTGAGCAGCTTCACTTCTCATGTGGTGGCCAAAGGGTGAGGTCCTGGAAGGGTTTCTACCATAGGTTTCTCTCCCCTTCCTTAGTTCTTCAGGCCACTCCCCTACCCAAGCGGTCTCCCTCTTGGCACATCATAGCCAGGTGTCAGGACAAATGCAGCTGCCCAACTGATGCCTGGGGCCTGTGTCCAGCCTCTTCTATCAGGTCAGCTCTGTGGGGAATCCTTGTTCTTCCTGCCTTGGAACTGAACCAACGAGAGAGTGTACCTATGGGGTCGATTTGCAGTCTGTGCTTATCATCCACCCATTTCTTCACTCGACATGTGGTTCCTGATTATCCATTATGTCCTGCGTGATGCAGGGCTGGGCACATAGGAGCTGGTAGATAGACAACGTGCCCTCCCTGCCGCCCCCCCCACCATGTTCAAGCAGCTTCAGGGGGCCAGCCTGCTCCAGAAGCATTAAGATTTCTCACCAGGACTGCTGGTGGGAAGGACTGCATTAAGTCACAGAGCCTTATCCCCAGCTTCCCACCACCCCCCACCCCACTCCCCCACCGCATGGGCTTCCCCCAGGATTGACACCTGGGCGCCCAGGCTCCCCTGCCAGGCACCTCTCTGGAGCCTTTGTCCCCAGAAGTCCCTGAAAGGGCTTGAGAGAATGGAATCTTACACCCTTCTCTTGGAAAAGCCATTTGTCCATTGAAATGCAATTTACTTTTGAAGAGAGGAAAAAGACTAGAAGGGCCACCAGGGTGAGAAGGTGTTTGTGGGAACTACAAGCCAACTTGGAAGGTCAGTTTCCAGTTTGGAGGTGAAGTCCCGAAAGGGACAGGGCTGGGCTGGACATACAGTCGCCGCTCCCCATGACCCTCCACACCCCTGATTCTAAATGCCATTGTGCCAAGCAGAAATCTTTATTCCTTAACATGCTCTACGAAAATTCAATAAAGGAAACTCCCAAGCTGACAACGTAATAGGTAGTACGGTTCAAAGAGAATATTTTTTTTTTTAAAGCCATGAAATTTCTCGAGGAGATTTCTTTGTGTGTTCCAGCGGCCATGGCGTAGTGAAGCAGGCCGCGGCTCACCCTGGCGCGCGTGTGGGGAGGTCCTGGAGGCAAAAGCAGAGCCATGGCACAAGGAAAAGGCCCGGCCTTCTGGAATGTGCGTGCATGTGTGTTGGTGTGTGTGTTCCTATCAACACATGTACACGCTGATCAAATTACATCTGCTTTTACCTTTAAAATTTTATGAACATGGGCATATGGTGCATTATTCTGCCATGGCATGTGTATGTGTATGTGTGTGTGTGTGTGTGTGTGTCTACGAGCATGTGTGCACAGTCAGGCCTGCTCGGCACTCACTCCTGGAGTGGCTGAGAAACTCTTGTGCAGAGGGGAGCCCTGGAGCGCGGGGCTGTGGGTGAGCCGACCTCCCCAGGGCCCCAGCCTGGCCCTTGGCCCACCAGGCCATGAATACATTTCCATCCATCTCCGGGCCCCCATCACCTAGGCAGCTAATTCCTGTGAGCCCCTCTGCCTTATTAAAGTCACAGATCACTTTCCCAAGCTTAACGCTGTCAAGACCAGCGCGCCCCAGTTCAAACCCCCTTGCCCGCCGCCACTGCGCACGGCCGCTCCTGGGGGCTGGAGGTGTAGGTCCCCGCCGGCCCCCCACCCCCACCCCGCCGCCTCCTCGGTTTGGTCGGCCCGACGCCTCGCAGTGATCAGTGAGGTCGCCTCAAGATTCCTTCAGTAAAGCCCTTGGCAGGGAGACAAGGGCCGTCACAGCTGTGCTGCACAGACTGGCTTCCAGAGGCGAGGACGGGGCTGGCCCGCTCGAAGTGGCTCCTTGGCGGAGGGGTGCGAGGCTGGCTGCTGGTTCGGAGAACACTCCTCCTGTCCCCGGCTGCCACAGCCTCCCCTGTTATGAAATATGGATGGTACCGGTTCCAGCGTTGGGAGACTCGCTGGCAGCGCCGAGCGTCTCCAAAGGCCCGCCTTGTGCATGCACCTAAACACTTCACTGAGCAATCTGTCAACATGTCAGCAACACATGTTTTGTAAAAAGCTTCCAGTGGGAGTAATGACTCCCACCAGGACTTCCAAAATGCTTTGAATTCAGCAGATTTCTATTGCGGGCATCCCCTGGGGTGCCTTTTACAATGCCTACATTTCAGAAATTTGAGCCACAGACCCCTGGGGGTTTCCTTTCATAATGCCTCAAAATGTAGGGTTATATTGTTGGAAGTCCCCATGGGGTCTTTATTAATACCTGAATTCTGAGGAACTGGAAATTACACAGGGCACTGCAGGGGCCCAGATCCACACCAGGAAGAAGAGAAAAACTCTGTGGGGAGATTTTTTTTCTTCATGCAAGAGTGAAAGAGAAGAATTTGCTAAAGGACAAAATTGAGTGTGTTTGAGCTTCCTTCATTTAATCTGCCTTCTAGAACGCTACAGTAAAATCTGCAACAGGGAAGGGGGGAAATGACTTTTCTATTTTTAAATCGCACTTTGATATTTTAGGGGCTGGAATATATTCTCTTTAAACACCCAGTGTCGAGGGGGATTGTTTAAAAAAGAAATTATTTTTCTTTTTGGTAATTGAACACACCTCTGCCGTCATGCCCTCTCCCGGGTCTCCCCTCTTCCTCAGAGCTGTTAAACTCCTGTAGCGCTCCGGCTCATTATCATTAACCGTTTGGGGTCGGTTTGAGATGTTGGCCCGCCTGCCCCCCTCCCCTCCCCTCCCCTCCTCTTCTCTCTGTGCATTAAAGATGAGAAAATCAACCTTGGAGACAGTCCAACCTCGTGCAAACTGGTTTCAAACCCTCGCTCCCAGTTGGGGCCATCAGAACAGGCAATATTGAGGTTGCCTACTACTTTTTTGCATTTTGTTGCTGAAGCCTTGAAAACACACAGGGGTGCCCTCCTGTCCCCCAACACACCCACCCACACACCCACATGCCCACACCCACACACACCTACACCAGCTTCTGCATGTGACTTGTTCCCAGCCTCTTCCATCAGCTTTGGTACTGTTTTTTAAAAGTTACAAGACTTCAACATGTTAAGCCTTAGGGTTAATTTAAGCTGCCTCTTTTCCCTTCTAAATCTGGCACTCACTGGCTTGCTGAAAAGAGGTCCCTTGCTCTCTGTATTTCTATTACAGTCTCATTGACTGGGATAAGAAAATAACATTGAGAGTGCTAACTTGCAACAGCCAAGGCCAAGAAATTCTAAGTTGCTGATAAGACCCTCCCTCCTCTCTCCACCCTCCACTCTCCTCCCACCTCCCTCCTCCCCCTTCCCTCCTCCCTCCTTTCTGCCAGAGTGACTGGATCACACAGGGGACTGGGGAACTCACATTTTTCCCCCCTCGGTGAGACTCCCAGACGGTGCTCAACCATCTGTGGTCCCGTGGGTCTGGCAGAGGGGCCCGAGGAGGGGGGTTTGCCCGTCAGGAGCTGGTTGGGTCAGACACTCACACGGATCCTCTGCACCCACCCTGAGCGGGCTGATTAATTAAGCAATTGCATCACTGATTCAAGGTTTGTGATTTGGTATCAGGGCTCTGGCTGGCGCATTCCTGAGCTCTGCTTTCCTCCCTGGGGCTGTCCGTTGTAGGATCCCCCCTGTTTTTCTTTAGTTGGATTTTCCTTCTCTGTGCCAACCCTGGGTGGGCGGTGAGGAAAGGAACTGGGCCCCTGTATCCCAGGCGGCCCCAAGCTGTAGCCAGGAAGCTCTGGTGGCTCCTGCGGCGTCTTTATGGGGTGGGGCTGTGGGATCTCAGCCTCGGGCAGACCCCAGGAGGGGCCTTTTCTCCTCCCAGCAGGCCCCATGGGCTTCAGCAGGGGCCCGGAGACTAGAGGGCAAGGAGCCCTGTGGCGCTGATTTGACATTTTTAGCTGAAGACCTTTGTTCAGACCAATTTCCAAGTGGCTTTGGGTTGGAGTGCCTTCTGCTTTTTTCTTTCTTCTTCTTCTTTTTTTTAAAATCCTGGGCCTATTTTTTCTTTTTCTTTCAAAGCGATGAAATAGAATCTGACCCTGGGAATCCCATTCTTGCCATCTCTTTCCCCAAGCCACCACCCTCTCCCACTTGACCATGGAGGCCTGAATTTCCCAGCAGCCTCTGGGCCTCAGATCATCCTCTCCCGCCCCCTCCGCGGGTCTTCTGAGGGCTCCGGAGTCCCAAGGGAGGTCATATCCTTGCCTGGGGCCTGGTTCTCAAGCTATAGGGTGAGAGCCACCATTTTTTCTGTCCTCCTTCCTCGAGGAGACTTTGGCCTCGTTTTGGGGGAGGCAGTGACGTCTGCTCGGATGCTTCCACAGCCTCTGACCTCAGGACTGAGAAGCCCTGGCCGTGGGTGGGAGAACCATACAGGAAGAAAATTAAACCCGCTTCCCAAGAACACAGACATTTTCCAGGGGAGGCCTGGCCCATGTGGCAAGAATCTGTAAAATTTTCACTGAATGAGGGTGGCATTATAACAGCATCCCCTTTCTCAAATAACCCCAAACTGAAACTGTTAAAAACAACAACAACAACACAAAACCCCAAACAGAACAATAGAAATGCGTTCTCCTTGTACGCCTCAAAGCCTTAAAGCCTACGTCACAGACACTGCCTTTGGGAAAGAGGACGTTGCAAACTTAGGCTCTTTAGAAAACCCACCCTGTTTGCCAAAATAAGTGGCAAACCTCCTTCCAGCGCTACAGTCCCTGTGGTTCCAGAAAGGAAGGGTTGGGGAGGGAAGGAGGCGGAGTCTGCGAGCCCCTGACAGATGTCCAGGGAAGGGAGGCCAGAAAGCCTCCTCTGTGCAGTGATTTATTTTATTTTTTAGATCTATATGCTTTGGCCACATTTATTTATTTATTTCCAAAGGGCTATTTTTGTCTGCCCGGGTTCCTTTGTAGCAAAGCCCCCTTTTCTAGAATTTCCTCTCCTTTATTAGAGTTACAGCTCAGCTTTGTGCGGCCCCGGGGGAGCCGGCCAGCCGCTGGCAATTTCTCTCAGACACCCAATTACCCCCTGACGTCAGTGCCTCCTCGCCCTGCTCCCCTGGGTGCCTGCATTTTTTCCTTTGTAACACTAATAGCTGACTAGCTAAGTGCCTGTCGGTTCCTTGGCAGAGGAGTTGATTGTGTTTTCGGCTGGATACTAAATCCAAAAACTATGTAAAAATGTCAATAGGTGAGTGCACATTGATTTTGGTTAGTCACAGTGATATTTGAGCCCCTTTGGGAACTCTGTCTGGGGAAGTATTTTACAAGAAAGATAATATAACAGAAAATTACTGGAGCTCCGCGGGTCTCTGGTGGGTTTCTTAGGGGCCTGCTAAATTGCTGTAGAATCAACAAATGCTTTATTAATCTAAATTTGTGGTTTTGTTCTTTCTTCTCTTCAGAAGGTTGGAGTTTTAATGATGCCGGCGGTGAGGCTGGGCGGCGCGGCCCGCACCTTGGCTGCCGGGCTGGGGTACCCTGGCTGGTAATGAACTCCCAGAGGATTCTGGGAGCAGGGCGGCTGCGTTCCCAGCCGGCTTCCTGGGGAATGTGGAGCAGGCGCCGGGCCCACCGCTTGCCAGGCAGAGGTCTGTGCGAGCAGATAAAGTGAGGGGCTGAGGGCCTGGAACAGCTGTGCCGGGCCAGGCTGACTGGGAGAGGCTGATAAGGGCCCAGAAGGAGCCCAGGCGGGCGGCGTGGCACCGCCAGAAATCTGACGGGGTATCAGGACTGCCAAAGAAAGTTAAACATGGGGCCGGTTCCGGGGGATGCTTGGCGGACCTGTGGAGAAAGATAATGGTAATTGATGGAATCAAAGTCACAGCACAGCCTTGTGTTTTCTTGGCAATTAATTCCCCCCTCCCCCCCATTTCTAACCCCCCCCTGGCATTCTCAGAGCCCAGGATGCCCCCGTGAGCAGCCTGCTCGTTCAGATAATCAGCCCGTGCCCTCCTAGCTTTGGGGAGGGGGGTGGGAGCCAGGGCGATGCAGTGGAGAAGAGACGCAATTAGAGACCCGGTTTTAAAATAATATGTTACAAACAAACAAGTTGGAAAAGAAAACCCCACTGAAAAGTTAAGGATGTGTCACTCCGGGAGCTCATCTGATCTTGCTCTGGAAAGGAGGAAAATCAATGTCTTTGTAAGAGCGCCGCGCGCTGCTTCTCCTGGCTGGACAGGACAATGTGAGTCGGGCCAGCCGTGCGCGCGCGCGCGCACACACACACACACACACACCTCCTGCACGTTGCTGCCGGGAGTCGGCACCGATAATGGGACAGCAGTTTTTGCTGCTTACAGATGTGCCTGCCTCTCCCGTGCGTGTCGTCCTGCCCCTCTGTACCTTTTTTGTGCCTTGAAAGGCAGCCCTTCCCAACAATGGGCCAACCAGGCTATTGCTGCGGGTTCCTGCTGCCAGCCTGCTCCGTGGGTGAGGCGTTCAGCCGGCCTTTTGTTGTGCGCACACTGGGACACAACCTGCTTGCAGAGATACGCGTGAATGCACAACTCTGAACTGCACCCACTCCTCTGCATGGCCCGGGCGAGGCCCACAGTGCCCCAGGGAGCCCCTGTGTGGCTCTAGGATCTTAAGCAAAATTAAAAAAAAGAAACACTCCAAAAATTTACCCTGGAGTCTTTTGAAATTAAAATCAGTGCACAATAAAACGGTGTGTCAGTCCAGTGTGCAAGGGATACAGCTGGAAATCAGAGAAGGAAGCCGGTAAGCCCACCTGGTACCTGGCATGTACCCCAAGATGCTACTCAGTAAGTACTTAGTGTTAAGGGTGATGCTGTAAGTTAGAGGGACTTTTGTCTCCCACATTTTCTGGCCTTCCTTTTCTGAGAGCTGCTCTGCTCCTGGGCTTCCCAGGTGAAGCTAGTGGTAAAGAGCCTGCCGGCAGTGCAGGAGACACAAGAGATGCGGGTTCGATCCCTGGGTCGGGAAGATCGCCTGGAAAAGGGATGGCAACCCACTCCAGTGTTCTTGCCTGGAGAATCCCAGGGACAGAGGAACCTGGTGGGCTACGGTCCATGGCGTCACAAAGAATCGGACGTGACTGAAGCGACTGAGCATGCACGCCCTGCTGCCAGCCCATCTCTGACCAGGGGACGTGAATTTTATTCCAGAAGCCAGGTGGCAGAGGGGCCCAGTGGGACAGGACTGAAGACCTTCTGATTTGATTCTGACCCCTGGTCAGGCCTATACCAGCCTGCCTTGCTGAGGGGCTGACTTTGGCCCTCCTGGAAGCAGTCAGAGAAAGAAAGGTGCAGGGGGCCCCGCCTCCCCCACCACCCTGCCAGGACTGACTGCCAGCATTCCTGCATTGGCCCCGGCAGCTCCCCTGGGCATTGTCTTCCCCACAGAGTGGGAGGAAGGAGGTTTGGAAAGGAGGCCCCCTGGTGACTTCTGAGCCATCAAAGCCTGGGACCGCGCGCCTCCAGGCCCCTCAACTCCCCTCCTGAATGGGCTCTGCAGGCCAGCAGCTGTTTTGGGGCCTGGAGAGGAGGAAGGGGGCCGGTCCTTTGTCCCTGGAAGGAGGCCTCCCGGAGGCCCAGGCCTGCATGGCGGGCAGCCACGTTAACCTTCCACCCTGGGGGGAGGGGGCTTGCCTGAGGTCAGGCACATAATGAGGCCGGGTCCTGGGCTGTCCCCTGCCCAGGCTCCAGCAACAAAGGCCCAGTCAGGCTGCACGAGGAGGGGGAGGGGTCCGGGTGGGGGCGGGTAGGTGCCTCCACGACCGGCCTCAGCAGCCCAGGGTTTCTTTCCAGCTCACCCCATGCTGGGCACTTCAAAGGGGCAGAAGGGAGAGGCCAGCCTGGCCGGGCAGGCCTGGGCCTCCTGCTCCCAAAGCCGCCACCAGAGGTGGAAAAACACCTTGAGAATGTGGCCAATGGAGTCAGGTTTTTGGAATCTGGCGCTGTGGGGAGCCCTTGGTATGGGGTCTTTCTCTGGCAGCCTTGTTTCACTGGCTTTGTTTGGAGCTGGAGCTCAATATGGCCCAGTTATTTAAATCAGTGTCTTTCAAGTCGGTAATAATAAAAATATCCCTTGTACGAGGACATATGTTACTGAATTCAGAGACTGTCCCCCACCCACCCTGCCCCCAGTGACTTTTCTATCTATCTGGCCAGGTGGGAATGTAAGCAGGTATGAGCACCTCTGTCTTTCAAGTGGGAGGAAGCAAGAGAAAGAAGAGTTGCTGGGGCACAGCTCGTAGCTCTTTTCCTACTCTCTCTAAATTCTCACAGTGACACTAAGAGTTGGGCGTTCAGTCCCATTTTACAGATGAGTACACTGAGAATCCCAAGAGGATAAATAACATAATCATGAATATAATATATTGTGTTATATTTATCATGTATTATATATTTATTATCTATTAAATGAATAAAGCAAGCCTGCCCAAGATCACTCAGTACTTCCACTTGCAGACTCTAATGTTGTTCAGCCATTCAGTCGTGCCCGACTCTTTGCTACCTCATGGACCGCAGCACACCAGGCTTCCCTGCCCTTCACTATCTCCCAGAGCTTACTCAAACTCATGTCCATTGAGTCGGTGATGCCATCCAATCATCTCATCCTCTGTCACCCCTTTCTCCTCCTGCCCGCCACCTTTCCCAGCATCAGTGTTTCTTCCAATGAGTTGGCTCTTCGCATCAGGTGGCCAAAGTATTGGAGCTTCAGCATCAGTCCTTCCAATGAATATTCAGGGTTGATTTCCTTTAGGACTGATTCCATTGAGAACCTCATCAGACTCTGACTTTTGTTAATTTGCTGGACATCTCCATTCCTCAGTTTCCTCATCTGGAAAATGAGGCTAATAGGAGTACCTACCTCATGGGAGTTTTGGGAGGATGCATTGCAATCCCCGTCAAGGACCTGGAGCACGCAAGCAACAGGAGCTGGTGCTCTTGTGAAGGTTGTCTGGTCTGGATTCTGGTCCAGACTGTCTTGACTCCAGAGCCTGCTCTTTTGCTTCATGATCAAATAAAGTAAAACTCTATAGGGTTGCTGAGGAATGATTAGTCCAAACTGCCTGTATAGATTTGGGGAAGGGATCCAGGGAGCGGAAGGGTAGGGGTATTAGCTGCAGGTGAGTGGCGTATGGGTATAGGAGCCAGAGATGTCTCTGAGGGCCGTACTCCCCTGTCTTCAGCAGGTGTGGGGGTGTGAGGAGGTGTGGGTGTGTTTTGCTAGGTTTTGCCTAATTGTGGCAGAGAAGGCAATGGCACCCTACTCCAGTGCTCTTGCCTGGAAAATCCCATGGACCGAGGAGCCTGGTGGGCTGCAGTCCTTGGGGTCACTAAGAGTCAGACATGACTGAGCGACTTCACTTTCACTTTTCACTTTCCTGTATTGGAGAAGGCAATGGCACCCCACTCCAGTGCTCTTGCCTGGAGAATCCCAGGGACGGGGGAGCCTGGTGGGCTTCCGTCTATGGGGTCACACAGAGTCAGACACGACTGAGGTGATTTAGCAGCAGCAGCAGCAGCAGCCTAATTGTGGAGACCCACTTCCTCACTTGATACTGGGCCATATTTTGTATCTTCGAAATACTCTCAAGGGTTTCCCAAGGCCCTACTAACACTACCCCACGTGGCTCTTAGGAATGACCTAAAATTGGCTGCATGGTTGCTTTTATGTTTGCAGTGACCCCGGGTACCTGCCCTGGCCAGAAGGCATCAGAGTCTTTCCTGGAAGGATGAGGCTAGGGGTAAGGGGGCACTCTCCCTTCCCTCGAGGCCAGCGTGAGTCCTGCATGGGGTTACCCCTTGTGGGAGAGGAAGGTGTAGGGCATTTAACCCTTGGGAACCCACGGGGTGTAGAGAGACAGGACGAAAAGGCACGTCACAGGACCTCTCAGTGCCTGGCAGCGCAGCTTGTCATCCCATCTGCAGAGAAACAGAGATTGGTTATTTTTACCACATGGGCAAAAAAGTGCTCTGAGAAGTGGCGGGAGGTACAAAACTGTGTGTGCAGTTGGGCGTTTTGCAAATCAAATCCTATTGAAAACGTCCCTTGCGGTCAGCTTTAGTGGGACCCCTCCATAGCCGTTTGGCAGAGCGAAGACTCATACTTTGTGATGGGCACTCACTGCTCCACTCAGTGGAGCTACTCTGCCAGGCATGCGGTGATGCCGAGCTGGGTGAGATGGTGCTGACCCTCCAGGGGCTTAGTCACCACCCCTGCTCCTACTTTCCCTCCCTCCTTCCCTGCTTTCCATTCATCATATATTAAGCATCCTTATTCCCTGTGCTCACAGTGGGCACAGAAATGAACAGGGCAGGATTCCCATGTTAGAGATGAAGAAGCAATGCAGTGGACACCGGCAGAGGGGTGCCCGTGAAACTTGGCTATAGCCTTGGCCTTGATACTAACTGACTGTGAGCCTGACCAAGTAATCGACCTGTTCTGAACCGTCATTTACAAAATGGGGACATTGAACCGAACCATGGCCTTGGTCAAAAGGCGTGGAGGCACATCTCAGACTGGCTTGGGGATAAACCTTTAGGCATGGCTGGAGCCTTAACGGTTCCCCCTCTCATCTCTTCCCATCTCTGCTTTCCTCTTGGCTTCATTCTCAGCCAGGCTCTTCCTAAGAGGGGGCAAGTTAATCCCCCTCCCCTCAGGGCTCTACACTCAAATCTTCCTTGCTGAGGTGGAGCGTCTCTTTCCTGCAGTGTAAGAAAGTCTCAGGGCTTGCTCTGATTGGCCCAGATTGGTGACGTGTCCATCTGTAAACCAGTCTCTGTGACTGGGGGATGCCATCTATTTGGCCAGGACTGGGGAATCTGAATCACACAGAAGGGTGTTTGCTCAAGGGAGATAGGGTTTTTCTTACGGAAGGTGGGCATGGGTGCTGGACAGGCTAAAAAGCCTGGAGCACTCCGCCTCAGTCGTTGTTGTTGTTCAGCTGCTCAGTCACGTTTGACTTTTTGTGACCCCATGGACTGCAACATGCCAGGCTTCTCTGTCCTTCGCTATCTCCTGGAGTTTGCTCAAACTCATGTCCACTGAGTTGATGGTGGCATCCAACCGTCTCATCCTCTGTTGCCCACTTCTCCTCCTGCCCTCAATCTTTCCCAGCCTCAGGGTCTTTTCCACTAAGATGGCTCTTTGCATCAGGTGGCCAGAGTATTGGAACTTCAGCTTCAGCATCAGTAAGCACTCTTTGAACTTTGCTCAGGCATCACACATGCTCTGGAGCCCCACTGCCTGGATTCTAATCGCAGTTCTGCTTCTTACATATTATGTGACATTGGGCAAGTTACCTACCTCTTTAAGTTTCTGTTTCCTCATCTTTGAAGTGGAACCAACGATAGTACATATGCCTCACAGGGTTGTTATGAGAATCATATGAGTTAACCCATAGAAGGCACTCAGAGCAATGCTTGGCACATAATAATCACTTAAATAAGTGTTAGCTGTTATTGTTTTCAGCTTCCCTGGTGGCTTAGCCGTAAAGAATCTGCCTGCCAATGCAGGAGACATAAGTTTTATCCCTGGGTCAGGAAGATCCCCTCAAGAAGGAAATGGCAACCCACTCCAGTATTTTTTTGCCTGGAGAATTCCATGAACAGAGAAACTCAGTGGGCTATAGTTCATGGGGTCTCAAGAGTTGGACAAGACTTAGCGACTAAACCACCACCACCACCATTACTGTTTCATTCATTCACTCACTTATTCATTAAGTCTTTTGCACTCAGATAAGTGAATAAATCATAGTCTCTGTTCCATAACAGAGCTCACTGAGGTATTCTATGATAATTTTTGGCTCATTTATTCAGGAGATAGTTACTAAGCACTTGCTATGTGCCAGGCACAGTGCTAGGCTATGGACACAGGGGTGAGGTATCTTTAATAATTCTTCATTTCCCATCTAAACAGCACGGACAATAATATTTTCTACAGAGAGATTGCATAAAGAAAGTAGACGTGGAAATGTGCTAAAAATCTGAATGTAGCCTTTTATCTCGTAGGTTGCCAGTGGGTGGGCATCTACCCACCTGTCAGTGGTTATACACCAGTGCTCAGCCCCCTCCTTGTCCCTTTCTGGAGCCTTCTTCCCTGTGAGGCTAATCCCTTCAATTTCTGTGCTTGCTGCCAGCAAGACGGATTGGGTGGCTGCAGGCCTTCTCTGCTCTGGAGGGAGTTTCCAGGTGCCAGTTCTTGGTGGGCACCACTGGATCCAGTGGATCCGGTTTGCTGGCCCTCTGGGGCTTGCTTCCTTGTGAGGTCTTAGGCCTGGTTCCACTGTGGCCTCGCTGGATCGCTTCCCGCAGCTCTGTGCTCCAGAGGTGCCTGCCTGGGTTCTGAAGGAGAGAGGATGGGGAAGAAGAAAGCCTCTCATTTTCTCCCTTCCAGCTCGTGGGTGGGGCTGCTCACACGTGAAGTGTTCTGCATAAGAAATGGGGCAGTGGGGCAGCAGGACCGTTTCTTTAGCATTAGGAGAAACGAAGCAATTATTCCGCGCCTGGCTTCAAGCTGAAAATCATCCCAAAGCCCCTTACCTTGTGCCAGCCACCCTGCCAACCCCTTCTCAGATGCCCCTCTGACCCCTTCTCAGATGTGTCATGTTGTAATACCCTCAACTTCTCTGTTGGATATGTACTTTTGGGATCCTTTATTTTCACCCATCAAGAAACTGAGGCCCAGAGATGGTCAGTAACTGGCTCAAGCACACCCAACCAGGTGGGAAACCATGTGTGTCTGACCACAGAATCAACTCTTGGCCACCGAGTTGTACTCTCCTGTGGAGAGAATGTTTGCATAGACTCAAGTGTCTTCCCAGCTCTTTGTATGGTTAGAAATTTCAGAATTCAGAAATTGCCGAGAAGGCGAGGGCCCTGGTAAGACTAGAGTATATCTTTGTAGTACAGACTCTATATATGCATGTACTGACCCAGAGGACATCTTTATGGGCCATGTTCACACTTCTTTCTGAAGGACACCTCTGTCCTGGTCTGAGCAAATCCCTCCCCACTAAGGAGCCGCCACTGCAGACCCCCTCCTGGTGACCAGAGGCCCAGAGTCAACAGCAGTGGGCCTGCTTCCGAGAAGGAAGTAATCAATGACCCTGGTCAGATACCTGGGTCTCAGGCTGGAGCCGTTGGCTTCGAGGGGAGGTGGCTCCTCCTGTCTGCACACAGTCCCCAGTGGCTGCATCTGGCAAGACAGGAATTGGTTAGCAGGAGTTCATTACGTTTGCCCGCAGACCTCCTGGCCCCTCTCTGCAGTCCCCTCCTCCCTCCTCCGCTGCCCTCTCCAGCCGAGCAGTGCTGGGGAGTCTGCCCCCACCCACCCTTCTGGCTGCTCTCCTGGGCCACAGCTGGTTGCAGTTCTACTGGGTCTTCCCCAGGCCTGGGCCTGGCACACAACTCAGTCTTGGGCTGTGGGGAGTAGCAGGGGAGGAAGCTCCCTCGCTTTTCCATTTTCCTTATTTGAAAGCTGATGGCTGACATGTCCTGTGCTCTGGCAGGAAGGACGAGGCCCTCTCTTTGGGCCCCCTTGTGTCACGGCCTCCATCTCCCTCTCCGCAGAGCCTTGTTCTTGCTGGGAAGGATGTTTAGTGCCGTGGTCTGTGTGCCTGTGCTGGGGATGGCTGGGTGCTGCCTAGAGTTCTGTTTGGGGGCATGAATAACTCATCTGCTTAAACCAACAGGGCCTCATTGCTGCCTCCTCCAGAACCTCTCTGGACTGCATTTTCACTAGAGCTATTTATTATTATTATCATTACAGCTCTTATTAATGGTGATGGAGTGGGAGCTCTGAGGAATCTTTGGGAGACGACATCACACCGTGGAAAGGAAAGCAGATCAATGGGTCTCTTCAGTGCTGGGCTCAGGTTCTCTCTCTGCCCAAAGTCTGTGATCTTTGGCAATGAACCTATTTGTGAGCCTTAGTGTATCCTTCTGTGAAATGGGGCCATTGAAGACTCACATGTGTGGTGATGGGAGATTCAGAGGGGTCATGAGTGTGAAGGGCCAGCACACCACTTAGCACTCTGGGGCTGCAGCCACTGAATAGTGGTTCTGTTTTTTCTTAGCCTGGAACAGGGCACCCCAGAGGGACCAGAGGGAGTGGGGCAGGGTGTGGAGAAAAGGGAGCCTTCCTGGTGGATGGTGGATGGAGCTGCGCAAAACAGTGCAGCCTGCAGTTCCTGGATGGACCCCAGCAAGGTGCCACCCACGGACCTTTAACTGTCGAGTCACCTTGTGTCAGAGCTGAGTCACTGCCCCAGGAGTCTGTGGGGCCTTGTGGGGTCCAGAGATGTGGCCACTGTAAGGCAGGACCCACCCCGGTTTTCTGTCTAGGGAAGGACACCGCCCAGCTGGTCTGCACAGACCCATCTCCAGCTGGCCACCTCCTCCAGCAACACCCTAGCCTGTTGCTGCCCTTTGTCAAGTTATGTAAAGATGTCAGCCATGGTGCCACAAGCCTTTGGGACCCCTGCCGAGTGCCACATGCAGTTTGCTCACTCTTAGGGTCTTCTGGCCTCTTCCAGGGCATTCTTGAGTGAAGGGAGAAGGACCAGGTCTTCTCTTATCTCCCTGATACGGTGGGCAGCTCCGAACCCCTGCAGGTCACAAGGAGGAGTCATCCTAGGGAAGGGAACATTGGATATTTCTGAAGACACTGTAGGAAAATTCTCTAGGGAAGCAGCATGTCCTTGCCCAAATTCTTTGTTATACAGCACCAGCTGGGACCCCTGTCCTGACGAACAGGAGTAAATGCCACTAGTCCCACACCCAGGCCTCCAGGTCCTCCTCTTGTGTCTGTGTTCTCAGCCAGGATCTCTTGAGGTCCCTGGGTGCTGGCTGCAGGAGCCCAGTGACGGCCAGCTCAGGCTCACCCTCATGTCTGTAGTGCAGCCACGGTCAGGCTCCCGACCCTCTGGGAGCCACAGGGCTACCCTGAAGGTGTTGAAAGAAAAAAAAAAATCCTACAACTTACACTTGTCTTCTGCTCCCATCTGCATCACTTGTGAGTTTGTAAGTTTTTTTTCTATTTCAGTGAGTCAGGCATTGATCACGTGAAGAACACAATTACACCCCATTGTTTGAGTACA
Source organism: Bos indicus x Bos taurus (assembly GCF_003369695.1). Taxonomy (NCBI): domain Eukaryota; kingdom Metazoa; phylum Chordata; class Mammalia; order Artiodactyla; family Bovidae; genus Bos; species Bos indicus x Bos taurus. The sequence goes on from NC_040093.1 coordinate 47,642,269, forward strand.
GGCTTTAAGAGCGTCATTGCTTTTGCCACCCCGTCCAGGCATTTCTTCATCTATGAAATATACCTGGATTCTCATACCTAGGGAAGACCCAAGCCTCATTCAGCCTCCGGGGGAGCCACCTCACCTGGCCAGCAAGGTGTCTTCGGAATGGAGACCTGCTGTCGGCCTCCTGGGCCCCAAACTGGTGGACTTCCCTCCACCAAGCAAGAGGGCGGGCTCCCATGTGTCTTTTCTGTGGCAATTACCTCCCTGACTCCTCCCCCTGATACAAAAGGCCCAAGTCTGGGTCCAGAGTAAGTTATTTGTAATGCATTTTCAGAGTCCATATTGCAATATTAGCCATGACTGTCTGCTGTGTAAAAAAAGGGGGAGTTTGCGTTTGAAGTTTAATCCAGCTTCTACTTAAGCTCAGTCCCTGGGCAATCCTTTTTTCTGCCGCTGAGCTCAAACAGCCGGTCCTCAGGTTTGATCTGCTGCCCCACGGAGCCCTGCCCAATGTGAATTTGAAGAGTTTTTTTTCCCCTCTCAACCAGGGAGACTTGCAAAAAAAAAAAAGTCGGTGTGGTCTGCAGTGACGGCCCACCGTGGGTCCCTCCATGAGCCTCTCTGCTGCTGGGGGCTGGGCCCACCTGGCTTCCAGCCTTCCGAGGTGGGACCTGAATCCCCTCCTGGGGTCTCCGAGGAGCCCCTTTGAGCTCTCGCTGCTGGTGGACGGCAAGCACTGGGGAGTCTGGGAGTCCTGTCTGGCATGTGGGGGGCAGAGAAAAAGGAGGGAAAAAAGAGAGGAAAATGAAAGGCTCGAGTTTGTCGGGAACTGGTGCTGGCGGTGGAAACAGGAGCCGCAGCAGGACGGAACCTGGTGGCCTTCAAAACTTCTCTTCTCCCCTCTCGCCACACGACTCGGAGGATGCAGGCAGTAATTAAAGGCCCCCCTGGCTCCTCATTTTCTGTGCCCATGTCTTTGATCTGGCTCATGTTGGGCGGCTATTTTCATTGTTCCTGCCTTTCTTTCATTCTTTTTTGATGGCAGAAATGATGATCTTTGATTCCAGAGTCGGAGGTGGGCAGGAGAGTGTTACAGGTCTTACATAATGCATCTTTCACATCTTATTTTTAAACGTGGGCATAATCAGGGTTGGGCAGAGGCTGGGCTTGATTTTAACCCATGCTCGGGGAGAGGCGGTTGCCTGCCCCCGTGGCGCTGGCCTGCGGGTAGGTGGGGACAGGCAGTCGTGTGCAACTGAATGAAAATTACTAGAGGAAGCCTTTCCCCCTCCACCCCTTTCTAAATATAACCTGAAGGGAGTTTTTCCTAATTGTTCCCTTATGGCCAAAGATGTGCTGAGAGTGAGCAGGACAAGGGAGGCTTAGCCCGCAGAGCCCGGCTTCTCCTGGTGGCGGTGTGGGAGGCCTGCACCCTGTTTATTGGTGGATGTTAATAAACTATAAGAGACAAGCCACAGGAGGAGGTATATGAGCTGGTAGCTCAGGTAGCCGAGATAAAATGGAGACGTCTGGCCAGAGGACGGGAGGTGGGAGGCAGAGGCTGGGTGTCAGAGTCTGGCCTATTTGCACATCCTTTCCTGCTCATCTCCTGAGCACACTCGGAGGGTTCCCAGCAAGGGCCCTGTGGCATGGACAGAGATGAGAAGACGAGGCCTTGGTGATAAGAAGCCTGTGATCCAGGCCTGCGAGGGGGATGTGTGTGGCTGGTGCCGGAACCGCAAGCTCAGATGATGATGCTGGGGGTCGGGCAGGTGAGGAGGCCGGGTGGGGCTGGGTGATGGAGATCGTGTGCCTGTGGAGGGGAACGGCTGCTCCCCAGTTCCTGTCGCTGGTTGCCTTGCTGGAGGCTGAATCTGGTGTGGCCCATGCTTCCAGATTTCCACGAGAAGCCAGAAAGTCAGGTCTTGATGGGAAGTCTCTCAGAAGAGATGAGAGGAAGAAGGCTTTCTTGATCGGAGGACAGTGCTGGCAAAGGCTGGGAGCTGGGGAAGGCCTGTGCTTGGAAGGAGTGAGAGGGTGGCTGGTCCCCAGGCTGCCAGAGCAAGGTGGGGGCCAGCAGGTCAGGCTGGAGGGTCCAGGGCAGACTGGGAAGGAGAGTGGCCCGAGAGCACCCAGCTTCCAGGAGGATGTAGGGGCCTTCCTGGCGATGAGTTCTTTGGGGCTGGGAGAGTTCTGCACATGGTATCTGAGGCCAAGTGTCACCCCACTGGGTGCTTAGCGTTCATGAGGGTGTGGGCCCACCCTGCCAGCAGTGGGACAGGTTCCTATGAGAACCGCCTCATACTTTGGCTGGTGCTGACGGTTCATTCCTGGGAGGGTCCGAGGCTGGCCTTCCTGCCCGTCTACTCCAGGCTCCAGTAGCAGGGTTTTCACACACTGAATGCTTCGCAAGGTATTCACTGGGTGCCTCCTGTGTGCTAGGCTCTGTGCCAAGTGGTGGGTGTCCTTTGTGGGGAGCAGGACAATTGACAAGTCCCCACGTGACTACATATATCATTAGGGGCCCATATACATCCAGAAGGAAGAGTGGGAGGCATGAGAGAGAAGCAAAAGCTTTTCCCAATAATCGATGTTGAAAATGAGGGTGGAGTGAGGAATAGGAATAACAGGAGATATAGCCCAGAGAGAAGGTTCAAAGTCCTGGAGGGAGGGGATGTTTGGCGAGTTGGTGGACTGTCATCAGGCGGTCTTGGGAGCGTGGTGAGCACGGGAGTGGACTGTGGGGATCAGGCCCTATGGGGCCTCGTGGGCCAAGGTGGAGCTAGGGCCGGGGGTCTCGGCATCGTCAGCTTCGCTCTCTGAATTGCTCTGAGGCGGGTGGGTGTGGGCCGGTTGGGGAAGCCGAGGTGATGGTGCAGGTGGTGGGAGTGGAGAGAAGGGGATGTCCTAGACGGTGAAATTGACAGGACCAGGAAATGGATTAAGCAATGGCAGCCAGGGAGTGTGGGGTCCAGGGTGATCCATGGTTTCTGGCTTGGGCACCAGGGTGAGCAGAGAGTGGGGAGGCCTGGAGGAAGACCAGATCCTTCCCCCGTTTTGATAGCACTGGGCGGGACAGGGGCCTGGGCAAAGCTGGTGGGGACAGTGGGGCTCGAGTGCGAGGAGCCCCAGCCTGTCGGCCGCTCGACCCCAAAACCCCCCCCTGCGAGAGGACAGGGCGTCCCCTGAGCCATCCCCAGCTAGGCCGACCCAGTCCTGTCACACACGTCGCCTGTGGTGAGGGGACATGTTCTGTGAGACTCCAAAGCAGTTAACACATGTTGGGGTTGGGTGCTGCCTGGCCCTTGAAGATCTTGCCCTGGGCTCCCTCTTTGCTGCCTTCCGGAGGCCCCCTGCCAGCCCTGGGGCTTGCGTCCTGCCCAGATGGAGGTGGCCTGTCCAGTGTGGTTCCCTTGCAAATCCTCTTGGCCCGCCTGGCCGGGCCTCTGAGACTGGGACAGCCAGCAGCTGTGGGAATGGCGTGTGTGCCTCTGCCTTTTCGGATGATGCGGGAGGGCTGTCTGTTTCCTCCTGCCGTCCAGGCTGCACGCAGATCTGCTTTGCCTGGTGTGTGCACAGCCTGGCGGCCAGCCCTCAGACTCCCCTACATGACAGGGCCCGCTCATTTATGACCCCAGTCCTCGGTAGCTCCCGCTTGCAGCTGGGTGGGGGTGGGAGTGCTTCCTGCCTAGCCTGTGTGGAGGGGCCTTGAGGAGGCTCGGGTTGGGAAGGACTTTCGTATAGCTGGAATTCTGGGAAGACAGAGCTCCCAAGGGGGCTCCATAGTCCTCATGAGCTGGATTTCTGCTGTCAATCCGCAGCGGCTCCCCTAGATTTGCTCCTGCGGGTCGAGGACCCTAATGTCACGGGACCATTCACCTCCTGACCAGCACTTTGGAGGACTCAGCTCCCCCTTTTTTCATTCTCATCCTGAAAGCAGGCTTTCCAAGAGAGCCGTGGCCAGGTCTGAGCTGGTGATGGGGAGGCATATGCACCACTATGTCAGATAGTTTTTCTCACAGCCTGGGGTCTTTTCATTTCTGCCCTGTTCTCTCACCATCCAACCTGTGGGCTAATTAATGGCATGAACTTCCTCATAATAGTTTAGAAATGTTCCCTTGATCTTCCCCATGGTGATTGGAGAATCTAAATATCCCTGATAGGTCTGGCCCTGTTACTGTAGTTTGACAACCTGAGAACTCAATAGATGAGGCAGAGACAGCAGTTAGTAGAATTTGGGTAACAAGGATATTTTTTCCAAAACACTCTATCTCCCTGTTTACATCCGTTCTCTGGGTCCTTATTCATGCACACGTGGGTTTGCAGGATTAGAACCAGAGGGACTCTAACACATTCTGCTTCTTTGAGCAGCGAGTTCACGGCCTGACCAGCCTCCAGAGTCTGTGGTCCGTATAGCATCTGCTCCTAAGGACCATGTGAGGGCCCAGCCCGAGGTGTGGAGAAAGTGCTGACGTCATGCCTGGCACACTGGAATTTCCCAGGAGGCCTCTCTTCTTCGTGGACCCTGGTCTGGTCTCCCTCCGCAGACCCTTGTCTTTGTGCCTGGGCAGAGAGGAAAGAATTCTGAATGTGGGGTCAGGAGAACTGAGTTCTAGCCCTGGGTTGCCACTGAGTGGCTGTGAGTGAACATGGCCCTTCATCCCTTGGGTATCAGTTCACCTGTCTAAAGGTGAGGTCCATTTCACACACCACTGACATGTCAAAATTTGCGGCTACAAAGAAGGAATGTCCTCATGTGAAGAATGAGTATTAAGTATAAGAATATTCTACTTATGCGAAGTTCTTCCTTGTGGCTCTCATCCCATCTTTAAAATAAGTGTGAAATAAGTGAAATAGGTTTTACACTTGGTGTAATTTTCTTATATTGTCTTGTGTCCCGAATGACATGGTCAGCTCCATGGGGGGCCTTCTCGGCCGCGGCCAGCACTCACTGCCCAGGGGTGGCACACGAGAGAGCTCAGTAGGTACTGTTGAGTGAGAGGTCAGAGGGCAAAGTGAGTGGCAGGCGCCAGGCACGCCTCTGCTCCCATCCACAGGGTTATAATTGGAGAAGAATACAGATGGATGGCCAGGGCGATTCTCTGGTCCTCTGGGACTAAAGCTCTGTAGCCTGGAGTGTCAGAAGCAGGTGGACAAACTGTTGGGTACGATGCTTCTCAGCTATGACCCTCCCTTTCCTGGGTGAGAGGGGGAGCTCAGAGTTGGGTGGGGGTTCTGGGGGGATTCATTTCCTAGATGGCCACTGTGCTGAAGTCCTTCTCAGAGGCACCAACACGGGGCTCAGCTGTAATCATCAGTGTTTACAACAGGCCACATCCCCTTTCATCATCGCCACAGCCCTGTGAGGTGGGTATTGGGACCTCATGCCCATTTTCCAGATGAGGAAACTAAGGCCCAGAGAAGTTCTCATTTGCCCAAGATCACACAGCCAGGAGGAGGTGATGGAGTTAAGATTTGAACCTTGCCACCCTCCCTCGGGTTCCCGGTTTCCAAGACCGACCCCTGCGGTTTTGGGCAGCTCAGCTCCTCCACAAGCTTGGCTTTCTCCTCCCATCTCTCAGGCCCTCCTGCCGTGCTCGGCGACATCCCATCTGTCAGAGGTTCTGTTCTGGCCAGATGCGAGGCCCCTCCTGGGACCCCAGGCCGGGGCAGTTCTCCAGAGGGAGGGGAGGGGGGCGGTCCTCAGGCCTTGCGATTGCTCCAGACCCTGGCTTGGTACGTATGGCCTGGGAGGCTCTGGCAGCCCAAGGGCTCTTCCCCATGGCTGGGCCTTCTGTGCATGGGTTCACCCTTCTTCCCCTGAGCAGGTGGGGTGGGATGTGCTCGGCCAGCCCCGTGAGCTCCTGCAAGCCCCAGCAGCTCCGCCCGTTCCCTGGCTCCTTTCTCCCTGGTGGAGAGAGGGGCCTGAGGACTGGGATGGAAAGGGGGGATGGAGAGAAAGAGGCTCAGGAGGAGGGAATGAGGGGGAAGCAGGCAGGGGAGGCGGGACAGACCCTCTGAGGGTGAGGAAGAGAGGATAGGATGAGAGCAAGCAGACAGGGAAGAGGAAGTGGAGATGGGGGACAAGGGGTCCCTACCTTGAGAAACAGGAGGGGGATAGAGGGGGCTGGGGAGGAAGGGAGGAGTCAGCCATGAGCAGAGGTGGAGTGTGCCGAGGGGGTGCAGGGTAGGAGAATTCTTTCTTTTAATGTTTGTTTATTTGACTGCCCTGGGGTCTTAGTTGTGGCATGTAGAGTCTTTAGCTGGACATGTGAACCCTTTAGTTGCTGTGAGTGGGATTTAGTTCCCTGACCAGGGAGCGAACCTGGGTCCCCTGCATTGGGAGTGCGGAGTCTTAACCACTGGACCACCAGGGAAGTCCTGGAAAGAATTCCGATATTGGAAGATGAGACAGTGTGTGGGCTGGAAGCCCAGCTCACAACCCTCACAGCCTCCAGGAGCGCCGAGCAGGCTTGCGGGTGGTGGCAGAGGCCGCGGGGCTGGGCGTGCCCGTGGGCTTCTCTCACTGCACAACGGGCCGGGAGCCGTCACTTTGAAGTCCCTGACATTTGTGGTGGAACAATCTGGTCTGAGGTCTCATTAGCCTCCGCTTTGCTGCACACACTCTGCCATTTAATCTCCCTGTCCGTCCGTCCTTCCAACGCCAAGGTTTGTAAATCTGCACCGTTTGCTTTATGAAGCCTGTCGCTGACGTGATCTTGACAGTGTTAATACACACATGAGTTTTTCTCTCCTCTCCCCACCCTCAAAAGCATCCAGGAACCAAAGCTTTGCTGCCCAGGGGGAAAGAAGGTGCCGAAAGAGAACCATGTCTCTTTTCCCACTCAAACTTGGAAGCGGCTTAGTCTGGATGCTGGTGGGTTTCATTTTCCCCAAACCAGCGCAGCTGCTGCCGATGCTTAAGACAAAGAAGGCCTTTTGTGCTTTGGCCGTTTCCCCAAACCCACCTTCATCGCTTGCTTCCCTTCCCGCTTGTACTGAGTCCCCCATGTGGTTTTTCTGTGTTGCTCTCCTGAGGCCTGAACCCCTGACTTCCAAAATCTGGGAAGCCTTTTGGTCTTCTTACTGGATAGGCCTGTTGTCCCAACTCTGGGGTTCCTTGGAGCTGAGGGACATGAACATTTCTTAGAAAATTATTTCTCTCCACTAGCCTTGACAGACACTGGCACTTGTCTGGCTTAAAGTTTGTGCTTTTACAAATGAAGATGGCTCCAGACCTGCATATTGACGGCTCCTGACCCGTATACTGAAGGCTCTGACCTATATACTGATGGCTCCTGACCTATATACTGATGGTTCTTTACCTGAATATTACTGGGCAGATTTGAGACCCAGAGGGAGACCCAGTGGGCTCTGAAGCAGCTGGGGATGGCATCCTTCAACCAGTATTCACAGGGATCTGTGAACATTCGTATGGAGTGAGGATTCAATTTCGTGTCTCAGATTCTCCTAATGCTCCTCGTTCATTTATTCATCCATCCATTCATTCAGTAAATTGATCTCCCCAACTTGTGGGCCAAGGCAGAGCTCATCTGTCAGAGCTCTGTGGTATATTTTAAATTTTCAAGGGGAACACAGCAGTACTCAGCATCTACTGCACATGATATGAGCTATTAGCTTGAGGTTGTCCACCATTTCAACATTAGATTGCTCTGTGTTCCTGTTGATGACTTCACATCTTTGCAAAGCTGGGCTTTTGGTGGTTGCTGTGGATAAATAGCAGGTTCTGTGTGAAAAGCAATACGGGAAAACAAATGAGGATGGCAGGTCCAATCTGATTCCAAGGCTGGAGAAGTTGTGAGTTGCTTGGAGCAGTGGGAAGGTCTCAAGGGGATTTTAAGCAGGACAGCAACGTGAGTGGACCTGTGCTCTGCAAAGATCTGTATCTGGATTGGACTAGACATGGGGAATCCTGTTAGGGGCCAGCGAGGTGGTCCAAACCAACCAAGCAACAACCGAAAAACCAGCCAGCCACAGTGGCTTGGGCTCAAGCGATGGGAGCAAACTGGGGAGGCTGGTGGGTAGATTTGAGACCCGGCTGAATGCGGGATGGACAGGACTTGGTGACGAGCTGTGTAGGCATGAGAGGAGAGAGAGGAAAGGTGTCTGGCGTGGGGACATGATGACAGGGAGAGGACAGAGCCGGAAAGCAGGGCTCATGCATGTTACTTCACTCTGCTTCACTTTTTTGTTCATTACTGATGCCTAACATCTTACAGGATGATTTGATTACCTGCCCCCTTACTGTCCATCTCTCCCACCAGACTGTCAATCCTAAAAGGGCAGGACTTTGCCTTCTTCCCTGTTGTGTCCCTGTCACCCAGACCACACCCTATACAGAGTTCAGAGGTTCCCAGCTTTCTTGGATCATTATACCTTAGCGTCTGTGGTTTTTTTTTCAGGGTACCTCTAAGCCAAAAGAATTACTTAATAGTTCCCTTTGTTCAAAGAGTCAGGTGCAAATAACAAGTACTTATATCCTGAGAACTTAATAGCTGTTTGAACACATAAATTTAAAGAAAGAACTATATTTTTATTTTGCTTTTAGATAATCACAATTACTAACTGTTGTTTTTGTTCAGGTGCTCAGTCATGTCTAACCCTTTACGACCTCATAGACTGCAGCATATCAGGCTTCCGTGTACCTCACTATCTCCTGGAGTTTGCTCAAACTCATGTCCATTGAGTTGATGATTCCATCCAACCATCTCATCCCTTCTCCTCCTGCCCTCAATGTTTGCCAGCATCAGGGTCTTTTCCAGTGAGTCGGCTCTTCACATCAGGTGGCCAAAGTCCTGGAGCTTCAGCTTCAGCATCAGTCCTTCCAATGAATAGTCAGGGTTGATTTCCTTTAGGATGGACTGGTTGGATCTCCTTGCAGTCCAAGGGACTCTCAAGAGTCTTCTCCAGCACCACAGTTCGAAACCATCAATTCTTTGGTGCTCAGCCTGCAATGAAGCAGACCTGGGTTCGATCCCTGGGTTGGGAAGATCCCCTGGAGGACGGCGTGGCAAACCACTTCAGTATTCTTGCCTGGAGAAGCCCCAAGGACAGAGGAGCCTGGTGTACTACAATCCATGGTGTCTCAAAGAGTCAGACACGACTGAGCAACTATGAACACACGCACAGCCTTCTTTATGGTCCAACTCTCACGTCCCCACATGACTACTGGAGAAATTATAGCTTCGACTAGATGAACCTTTGTTGGTAAAGTGATGTCTCTGCTTTTCAATATGCTGTCTAGGTTTGTCATAGCTTTTCTTTCAAGAAGCAAGCATCTTTTAATTTCATGGAATGTTGTAAAATGCAGGTTCTGATTCAGCAGGTCCAGATGGGGGCTGGAATGCTGCCCTGCTCATAAACTCCCAGGCAATGTTGAGCTGTTGGTCTGGGACCATAATTTGAGTGGGTGACTGAGATGTCTGCTGGGCCACTGTCTTCACTCTTTTCCAAACACCCTTTCAAAAGCTATGTCTGTATTCTCTGCAGAGAGCTTTGCCAGTCCCATGGCATGAATTAGATGACCTGTTGTCCATGTGATGCAGTTTGAGGTACCCAACACAGCTGCCCCCTTCTCCTTGAACAGAAATCCTTGCCAGGCCTCATCCAGGGCTCTAGGTGACTGAATTCTTGCATGACTGTCAAACCCTCATCAAGAATGTGATTGTTCCTGGTTCCTACCAGCAAGGTGATCTTGGTGGACTTGGAGTATGCTAGAAATGCATGCTGGGGCAGATAGCTAGCTGTTTCATCCTGGCTGTTTTATCAGCTAGAGTCACCTGCCTTCTGATGGCTGTGGACCCATGTTAGGCCCAGAATGCTAGGAAGTCTCATGGACCACCAGACACTCTGCTGCCTTTCTTGGAGCTCAGTCCCTTTGAAGGGAGCTGCTTTCCATCTCCTGGCCTTGATGGTCAGATCTCTCTCTCTCACCAGCTCCTGGTTGGTTTGGATGTCCAGATCTGGGAAGGTGAGTTTTCTGGTGACATGGGCCGTACACGTCACAGGTGTACTCATACGTATGTCCGTGGGTCCTGGTTAGTGCCTGGCAGAGCTCCGCAGTGTAGGTGAAAGTGCAAGAGATTATACCCTCCTGGATCCTCTTTCCCTGGGGAATTCAGTCTATTCTACTGATCCAGCGAGCACCCAAATGGGGCTCAGGGCCAGAGCTGTGCTCTTCCCGATTGCTGGAGGCATCGAGGATCAGTTGAGTCATCTATCAGTTCATGCATCCCCTCCTGCTCTGAGTGTTCATGTATTAATTGTGGCTGATGTTATGAGTTGGAGGGTCAGTGTAGCTGGAGAAGACTTCCTGGAGGAGGGAGCCCTGTGGGTGTGTGCATGTATGTGTGAGCATGTGCACACACATGTACATAGGTATATGTGTGTCACACCCTGCATACATGCGTGTAAGGAGCAAGAATGAGTCTGTGTGTGTGCATGGACACATGTGTGCCTGCACATGCCTTGTATATAAGCCTGTGTGCCCAGTAGGACTGTACAAGCGAAACCTTGGTGCCAATAACAGCAGCTTGGGAAACCTCCCTTGCTGGTGTGGATCCCAGGCTGGAGAAAAGAAGCTGCAGTTGGGTAGAGCAGATTTTGTAGCTTGGCTTCATGTGCGTGTGAGCACTTGGGTGTGTTTTAATTAACTAGAACATTTGCCTGGAAATGAGCAGCGGCGGCAGCAGGCGCAAAGGCAGCTGGCAGGAGGGGGCGGGGCGGTGGCAGCCGTGGTGGCGGAGGCCGTGGCAGCCAGGCTCCCCAGCTTCTACCTGACCGGTCCCGGCTGATGGAGCCATGGAGTGATGGGGCGGCAGGCTGCCCCTGATGCTGGGCATGGGCCCAGCAGATAGGGGATTCTGGGAGTGGCTGAACTTTCTAGAATTCCCAAGACTCCTCCCCACCCCCACCTAATCACAGAGGACCAGGGCAGTCATTCCAGCACATGGGTGGGGACATGCAACTCCTGGCATTGTATCCAGGGCGGGCTTTGGCCCCATGAGTCGTGTAGGACAGACTGTCCTCTCTCTACTCCCAACCCAGCACCTGGAACATAATGGGACATGTGTACATGCTTATTGTGTGTGTGACTCAGTAGATAAAGGCAACCGAGGCTCAGAGAGGTTGAGTGATGTCTCCAGGGTCACACAGCATGTTAGTAGATCCGCTGGAAAGGTTGACTCTTGTTTCTAGCACTCTTCCCACAGTCCTGTAATGTTGGCATGAGGAAGTGCATGGCATCATTTCAGGGGAAGATGAATACTCACACCACAGGTACACCTCCCCCTCTGCCTTGAGCAGTTCTAAGTTGTCTATCCACCATCCTGTCCATGTGGGTGGTGGGAAGGATATTCTCAGGATTTCTTGGGATGATAGTGTTTTCTCCCATCAAGAGAGAAGTGGGGAAGGGCTGGTGGTGACTGGTGGGGAAGGACTGGGGCGATTCCTTTCTAAGAAAACTTCGTCACCAGTAGCTCACAGATTGTAGTTTATTGAAGAAAATCTCTTCACTTAGATGCTAGACCTCCTGCCACCCCTAGATACCCCTCTCTTTGCCATCAGTCTGTTCTGAGGCCTCATTCTTAGAGTCTACCCCTTAGCACCTCCAGGCTGGGGTGTTTCATTGGCTCCCCTGGGTGTCTGTTCTCTGCTTTCTCTTTGCCCCATCCCACTCATGGGCTGTTGACTGATGAATCTGTTGAAATACCACTTTATTCATGTTGCTCTCTGTCTAGTGGTCCCGAGGTTGGACTCTGGGGCCACACTGCCTGGGGTCAGACGTAGGCTCTGCCCCTCTGTGATTGCAGCAGAGTGGCATCAGCTCTCCAGACCTTGCTGTCCTTACTTGTAAACTGGAACAGTGCTCTGTATGCACTTTGGCAGGAAGTCATATACACACGGCAGGACCACTGACGCTTGTTGGAGACATGAATTGGGCTGCTACCCACCCAGGTGGGCTTCCCTGGTGACTCAGCGGTAAAGAATCTGCCTGCCAAGCAGGAAACACAGGTTGGACCCCTGGGTCGGGAAGATCCCCTGGAGGAGGGCATGGTAACCCACTCCAATATTCTTGCCTGGAGAATCTCACAGACAGAGGAGCCTGGTGGGCTACAGTCCATAGGGTCAGGAAAGAGTCAGACATGACTGAGCTACTTAAGCAGCAACAACCCAGCCGCGAGCACTCTGTGCACTGCTTGTATACACACCGAAAGTCCTGTGGGCACTCTGACTGAGGTGCCCGTGGTAGGAGAGGGTGATGGGACACAGGCTGATGGATGGAAGAGCAAAGTTACGTTCAAATTGACCCTTCCTGGGTGCCTGCCTGCTCTCAGATAACGTGGAATCACAGGCTATTTCTGTCTTTTTGCTGAATGCATAGCTCAATTTACATAAGATAAAAGTGCATGTAGTAGGTAATATTGACATCTACCTATTTTCTATCTATCTCTCTAACTATCCATCCATCTGTTGGAATAACTTCCATTCTCGTGCCAGCTGTCTTTCTTGCCCTTATTTCCTCTGCCCAGAATGTTCTGTCTACCTGCCCCTTGGCTTTTTATTTTTCCCCCATAAATTAAGACCCAGCGTGAGGTCTGGTCTGCCCCATGGTGGCACCTGTGATCGGCCAGCCAGACCTGACTTCCGTCTAACGACACCCTTTTTATGGTCCGCCGTGGTCTGCCTTGTCTCGTGCCCTTTCCTCAGTCTCCTTTAAAGAATAAGCTCCTGAAGGCATGGGCTCGGGGTTGTTTCCTCTTGGTCACGTGCTGTGCCCAGAAACTGGTGAGTCCTCATGCCTGGAGAATCCCATGGACAGAGGAGCCAGGCAGCTACAGCCATGGGGTCACAAGAGTTGGACATGACTTGGAGACTAAACCACCACCGCTACCACCATCCGTGCTGACTGAACGGAAGACTGGATCGGGATTTGCTGCTGAGGCAGGAAGGAGGGTGGGTGCCTGCACGTGCGTGTGCGAGTACACACGCGTGTCCTCATGTGTATTTGCACACATGTGCTTGCTTTGGCCCATCAGTTTGATGCTTCTCTCTAATTGGATTTCTGAAGAAAGGTGCCTGCTTTAATTTTTAATTAGAAATCAGAGCACAGAAAGAACGGGCCAGCACTGCAGCTGGGGGTCTTTCTCAACGCTGGAGTTCTCTTTAACAAGCACTCACTGTCCGGGGCGGCCTCTGTTCGGGCTGGACACCATGGCTTGCGCCGGTGGGAGTGTCTTAATGCCTACGAAATTATCATGTAATTATTTGGTAATAGGGCATCAGGATTTGGCTTATACAGCAGTCTTTCCCTGCAGCTGAAAAAAGTCGCCAAGGAAGACAAGCCAGAGACAACCAGGGCTCTACCTGGGGAGTTGTGGGGCTCACACATCTTTAGAAGAGATGGGGTCCCTGCCCTCGGGGAGTCCAGCTGGAAGCTCTTGTATTTTTCTGTGCTCAATTGCTTCAGTCGTGTCCGACTCTTTTTGACACCGTGGACTGTAACCCACCAGGCTCCTCTGTCCATGGGATTCTCCAGGCAAGAACACTGGAGTGGGTTGCCATTTCCTTCTCCAGGGGATCTTCTGGACCCAGAAACCCTGGTCTCTGTCAAATGGGATTACCGTGTGACCCATTTCTCCTAGACAGGAGATGTGTTTAGCATGTTTGCTGTAGGTAAAATGATCTGTGCAGAATGTGTCACGTGGGGAGTAATTACCTGGGCACCAGGGCAGGGTGGGGAGTCTCACCTGCTGGTGGAAACCTACCCTGGGCTTCTGGGCTCCAGCAAGGACCCTGGCAGGTGTGGGATGCCCTCAGGGTCTGGGTAGCCTCCAGGTAGGGCGCCTCCTGGTGGGGTAACCCAAATACCGCACACGTAGTAGGGTCCACTGGGGACGTTCACATATGCTTGAGTGTTTTTTTTTTCAGGAAGCTTTTAAATTGCGATTCAGTACTTTGGTCAGGACTTCCTAGGGTGGAGAGCACAGACCCTCAGGCTAGGCGGCTGGCTCCCCTACTTACTGCTCTGTCACCGTGGGGAAATTACTCTTAACTTCCCTATGCTTCACTTTCTCTTCTGGAAAGGAGGAATGGCAGCGGATTCTCCCCTATAGTGTCCCTAGGAAGATTAAAGACAGCTGGTAAAGAATCCGCCCGCAATGCTGGAGACCTGGGTTCAATCCCTGGGTTGGGAAGATCTCCTAGAGAAGGGAACGGCTACCTACTCTAGTATTCTGGCCCGGAGAATTCCATGGACTGTATAGTATAGGTCCTGAATCCCTTATTCACTATTCTGAATTCCAGAAAGCCTGAAACCAGAAGTTTTGGTCCATCTAGTCAAAGCTGTGGTTTTTCCAGTAGTCATGTATGGATATTAGAGTTGGACCATAAAGAAGGCTAAACACTGAGGAAGTGATGCTTTTGAATGGTGGTGCTGGAGAAGACTCTTGAGAGTCCCTTGGACAGCAAGGAGATCAAACCAGTCTATCCTAAAGGAAATCAACCCTGAATCTTCATTGGAAGGACTCATACTGAAGCTGAAGCTCCAATATGTTGGCCACCTGATACAAAAAGCTGACTCATTGGAAAAGACGCTGATGCTGGGAAAGATTGAAGGCAGGAGGAGAAGGGGAAGATAGGGGATGAGATGTTGGATGGCATCACTGACTCGATGGACATGAGTTTGAGCAAACTCCTGGAGGTAGTGAAGGACAGGGAAGCCTGGTGTAGATGGGGTCACAAAGAGTCAGACACGACTTAGCGACAGAACATCAACAACAACCACCACTCATTTGGCAGCCAGATTTGACCTGGCTGATGTGAGCCATTAAATTACAGAGTTTAATTTATGGTGGTGAATTACGTTTTGTTGTGCTCAGTTGCTTCTGGGGTGTTCCCAGATACCAAGGAAAGGCAGTTTGTTACTTTTCTAGAACCTGAAGAGGTCTGGATTCTGGAACACATCTGGCTTCGAGGGTTTCGGGTAGGGGATTGTGGACCAGCATGTGCAAGATATACAAGGCTTCACACACAGAATCCTGCTCAGTCAGCACTGGGCAGAGCTGTCCTTCGACCTCATCAACAAAACAGCGCTGCTCGACCTCTGTCCCTCACAGCACGACTGGTGCACTTGGGTAGGAGGTGGGATACCCCGTGGCAGGTTGATTTGTGTTTGGGACACACAGGAAGGGCTGACTCTTGCCGGCTCCAGGTGCTGGCCGCTGGATTCCCTGCTCGTGGTTTGTGTCTGTTTCGGAGGTGGCTGCTGCCAGTTCTGTAGCTCCCTGAAAGATCCTGGGCCTGAAGGAACCCCTTCACACATCTTCCTCCACCTCCCCTGGGGGGCAGCCGTCCTCCTGTTGGAGGGGCATTGCCTGGTGCCCGCTGACACCATTTCTCTGGTGCCCCCCAAGCGGCCCTGTGTGGCTAATGAGGATGCTCGGCCTTCCTAGTCGTGGGAATCCTATTGGCTCTGACACCACCTTCCGAAGGGGCTGCGGGGTGTGGAACAGCATGTGCCTGTGAAGGAAGGCAATTAGGAAAATTGGAGGTGAACCTCCCTTTATTTACACATTTCTCTTTTACTCCCTGATAAGACGCGGTCCTTTGAGATGCTCGCCCCTGCCTTCCCCCCTCCAGTGTTTCTGGCCTGACTCCCTAAGGGAATTGAACATTTTTCTCATGGGGCAGTGCCTCAGCTTGGTCCTCCAGGTGCAATCCATTCACACCACACCAGCTTTTCAAAGAGCTCCCCCTCCTCCCAAACACAAAAGATGCTTTAACTGTCTTGCCTCAAGCCAGTGTTGTCAACTAGCTGTACTTTATCTCTTCTGTTTGGGTTGTAAAACCCAGCAATTAAGAAAATTCCTGCTTCAGATTAATTGTAGCCTACTTGGCTGGGAGCGAGGCAGTGTGCTGTGTCACCGGAGTTTCACGGCTTTTGAGGCAGGGGGAGCTGGAGCGCTCAGGGAAACCGAGTCTCAGAGAAAGGAGGGCCGTGGTCGCCTACAGCCGGCTCATGGGGCAGAGTGAGACAGGCCTGGAATTCAGGGCCCAGAGTCTCGTCCCCCTAGCTAGATGGTTTCTTTCATCTGAGCCTCTCTGCTGGGCAGAGAGGGAGCTGGGCAGAGAGGAGCATCCCTGGCGGCCTGTGAGTGGGCAGACACCCCCACCCCATCCTTCCTAGGCCGCATGGCCCGTGGGGTCTGATGTCTGAGTGTGGATGAGCACAGATTCTGTGTTCTGTCTTTGCGGGGAGCCCTTGTGGGCATTTGCACTGGTCTCTTTTGCAGAAGCAGGTTGTCCGAGGGCTAGAGGTTAGGAAAACCCTGACCAGTTGCCTACTGTGTGCTGTGTTGGGTGGCTGCTTCTCTCTGCGCTGGCCAGGATGGAGGCAGACAGCTGAGCAGCCACTGACTGCATGCTGCCTGCATTTGGGGCCCTGGAGGGAGCGCCCTGTCCTAGCGCTTCTCCTGTGGCCACAGCCCAGGTGTAGGAGGGGTGGGAAGGTCGTGCCTGCCCTTGGCCTCTCACGCAGTCCTCGCCGGTGATCCCACCTGTGGGCCCGCTGGTAGCAGTTTACAGGGCATCCACACAGGGCTCTGGAGAAAGAACTGGCAACCCACTCCAGTGTTCTTGCCTAGAGAATCCTGTGGACAGAGGAGCCTGGTGGGCTGCCGGCTATGGGGTCGCACAGAGTCAGACACGACTGAAACGACTTAGCAGCAGCAGTAGCAGCACACAGACTCTGTTCTCCTCTGACCCTCACTGCAGCCCTGCGAGTGACCAGAGCCCCAGAGAGTGGAAACAGGGGCTCAGGGTGGGGAGTGTAGGGCCACATGGCCCAGAAGCAGGAGGCAAGACCAGCCGGGCCGCTGCGTGTGGTGGGACACGGCGGCAGGTGGGGGCAAGACTGCCAACTCTTTTTTTTTCCCTTGTGGTTTTCTTCTGAGTCCTTATCGTAAGAGAGTGAAACCCGGGGCTCTCTGAGGGGCCTCGGGGTCCACCCTCCTGCGTCAGCCTGGCTGGGCTGCACACTCTGGGCCGCCTCATTAGCTGCCTGCTGGGCTTGGTTCAGGGACCCTGGAGGGGAGTGTGAGCCTGAGTCTTTGGGGACACCTGTCCTGCTGAATCTGAAAGAGGAAGGGTGCCCCTTATCCTGCCCATTGTGTGTGATGGCCTAGGGCTCTGTGGACGCCCGTGGAGGAGATGAGTCAGATTTGAGGCTCTCCTTTTTCCCCCCCTACCACACTCCCTGAGCTTACTAAGGGTTACCAACTGGGCCCGGGGGCAGACGCTGAGCTAGATACTTTCCAGACAGCATCCCCTTCCATCATCAAGTCTGGGAGGGAGGCATCCCTTTTCACTGTCTTCATTTTACAGTTGAGGTTTGTGGCTCAGAGAGGGGAGATCACTTTCCCCAGGTCACACAGCATGCATGTGACAGGGCCAAGCTTCAACCCAAGCCCATGCATTTGACCTCCACTGCCCATGCTTCTTGTCTCCTGGGTGGCCTGGGGCTTGAGGGGGCCAGGGCTGGGGGAGCCTGCAGGATGTGGGATCTGTAGGCTTGGTGACACCGGACCTTGTTTCCCAGGTTTCGCTGCCCATGCTGAGGCTGCCTCAGGTGGTTCTGAGTCTCCTGGGCCTGGACCCTGCCAGTCAGATGGAGGTGGGGATTTCTATAGGACTGGTCACAGCCACTACCAACGCAGTGGAACCTGCTGGCTGGACCCATGTCAAGGTCCGTTTTCTGAACACTCCTTGGGGGTCCTATAGAATAGGTCTCAGGAGCTGCCTGGATGAGGGCTGGGCCAGGAAGGAGGGTAGGAGTCCCAGCCTAGGATGACTCCAGCCTTGCAGACTCAGCTCCCATTGGGAGTCACCTGGGAGCTGTGGCAGCTTGGGTCTCCCACCTGCACCATTTCTGGGGCTCAGTTTCCAAGTCTGTGACATAGGCAAGGGCGGTTCCTGATCTTTCCTTGACACGGGACGTCCGGGGGTATTGAGGCCTTCATGAGCCACTGTGGGGAAGGGCTGCCCTCCTGGGTCTGGGGTGGATTGAGTGGCCTGATCCTCCTGTCCCAAGAGCTGCTCTCTGGAGATGGTCCTCAGGTGTCGGTTTCCTCCATGGGTCTTCTGGGTGGACTTTGCGGTTTGGAGAGCAGGCTCTGCAGAAACTGTTGCCACGGGAAGGGGCAGGGAAGCGGCCTTGATCCAGGCAGACTTGTTTGCAAGCCGCTTGCCACAGAGAGCCCAGTTTCCATTTCTGTGACTTGAGGATAACATTGGCACAGACCCAGGTTGCTGCTGTTCACGTCAGAACCTTCCCAGACTCCCATCGTCCTGGTCATTTACTCCTTGCATGCGTGCTAAGTCCCTTCAGTCGGATCCAACTCTTTGTGACCCCATGGGCTGTAGCCCATCAGGCTTCTCTGTCCATGGGGTTCTCCAGGCAAGAACACTGGAGTGGGCTGCCGTGTCCTCCTCACTACACCCTGTTTAATGTCTTTGATTTACTTTTTAAGTTCTCCCTCCTTCACTTGAGGGATTGGGGTTGGGTAAGACAGTGAAAACTACGAGACAACTAGCTGTCTTCTGGTTGCATCACTAACCCACCGTCCGACCCCCTCCTGGGTCACCAGGCTCTTGGATATAAAGGAAGCGGTGCCAAAGGCTGATGCAGCTTGTTCTGTGCTGGGCAGTGTGCTGCACTCTCCAATTTAGTCAGCATGGCGTTTCCCTGGGGCCGGAGCTTCTTCCCATTTTATGGAGGAGGAAGTGAAGGCTCAGAGCTAGTGAATGGTGGAGCCAGGGCTGAATCCAGACTAACTGATGACCCACGGGGCTGAGCACCAGGGCTCTAGGGCTGCATGTCGGCCGGCTAGGAGATAAGCTTGGCATTGGCAGAGGAGCCTTGTTCCAGCCTCCCCACCAGGTCTGGGAGTGGCCGCTGGCCCAGGCTTGCCCTGGCATCACACACCCCCTTTTTCCCCTTGGCACCGGCCCCTCTTCCCTGGCCTTTTGCTCCCCTTCCTCAGTTGCCCTAATGACTTAGCCCAGGTGGCAGGTTACGTGGAGAAACCACTCCAGGGAAATAAGAGTCCTTGCTACCAGCCTGGGCCTCAGGTGCGTGCACAGCGGCCCTCCCTGGGGGTCCGGTGAGCTGCGCCTCCCACCTCCAGCTGTTAGGAACCTGAGAGCACTGTGGCTGTGTGTGTGGTCGAGTAGCTGTGTGCATGTAATTGTGCATGCATAGAACTGCACACATAGAACTATGTATATGGAACTGTACGTGACGTGTGACTTTTTGCAGAACCGTGTGGGTATGTGACTGCCGTGTGTGTAGGTGTGTGTGTCTGTATGTGCATTTGTGCCTACCTGGGAGGCTGGAGGTAATGGGGGAGAGGAAGATGTTGCGGGGGGCCCCAGGAACGTATGGTGGGGGCAAGTGTTAACCTCCTTTGCTGGCTAAAACACACTTTGTAGAATAGTTACACATATGTTTGGATAATTAGAACAAAAGCCGAGAGAACAATTCCATTCAAAGGGACAAAGTGGGGAGGTGGGGCCCACCAAGATCTGGGGGGCCGAGTTCTGTCTCCCCAGCTCTCCCCCGCCTTCGCTGCATTTTGATCGCGCTATTTAGAAAATCCCTTTGTTGTAGGATAAACTGACATTGGCCCGTGCATTTCTGCTGTGAAGTTTGCTGTGTTCCAGGGCCCACTCGGGACAGCCAGGCCATTAGGAGCTGATTAAATGAGCTAATTTTAATTTGTTCAGTGGTTACAGATGCAGAGACCTTTCCATGCCCTTTTCTTGAGGCTCTATTTATTTATTAATTTTTTTTCTGAAAAGTAAAAGACCTTCAGGACTCCCTTTTCTCTTCCCATCCCCCTTCAAAAATAAACATGTGAAAACATTTCAAATAGGAACTTCAGCTGGGAGAGAAGGCCTTGAATATGGGCTTAGCCGCCAGAGGTGCCAGTGGGGGTCTCCCCGGTCTGGAAGTGGGGAGGGGGTTCAGAGCTGCTGGGATGGGCCACCCACCAGGGCTGGGAGAGAGGAACTTGAGGTTTAGTAGAAGTGATCCAAGACTTGAGTCTCACCGCTAGGCCTTCGCGCGTGCTGGCGCTGCTGCCTGGACCTCTGTCCTCATCCCTGCGTCCTTTCCTTGGCTGATTCTTACTCATCCTGCTGGTCTCAACGCACAGGTTGCTTTTTCTAGGAAGCTCGTTGCACCCCAGTCCCCATTCTCCCACCGCCCCCGGGGACTTCTCCAGTCGTAGCAGATGTCAGCCCGTGGAGAACGTCTGTCTCTTTCAGGAGGCTGTGAACTCCGTAGGGCAGGAACTATGCCTGCGTCGTCTCCCCTCACACCTCCAGCACCAAAGTGTTCTAAACACATCCTCAACATCTGTTGAAGAGATGAATGGATGAATGGGTAGATGAGATCTGCACTAACTGAATGCCACTACACACCAAGCTCTTTTTTTTAATTTATTTTTTATTGAAATGTAGTTGACTTACCGTGTTGTACTAGTTTCTGGTATACAGAAAAGTGATTTGGTTGTATATATATGTTCTTTTTCGTATTCTTTCCCATTATGGTTTATCACAAGATATGGAATATAGTTCCCTGTGCTATGCAGCAGGACCTTGTCGCTTATCCATTCTCTCTGTAGTAGTGTGCATCTGGTAATCCCAAACTCTCAATCCATCCCTCCGACCCCTCGGCCACCACAAATCTGTTCTTTATGTCTGTGAGTCTGTTTCTGTGTTTTGTAAATAAGTTCATTCATTGCTTGTTTTAGACTCTGCATATAAGTGATATGTGTCTTACTCTTTCTGACTTGCTTCACTTAGTGTGATAATCTCCAAGTCCATCTATATTGTGGCAAATGTCATTACTTCATTCTTTTGTATGGCTGAGTGATACTCCACCATATACGTGGGCCGCGTCGTCTTCATCCACTCTGTTGATGGACATTCAGGCTGTTTCTGTGTCTTGGCTGTCGTGAGCAGCGCTGCTGTGGACATTGGGGTGCACGCATCTTGAATCAGAGCTGTTTTCTGGATATATGCCCAGGAGCAAGATTGCTGGATCATATGGTAACTGTATTCTTAGTTTTTTGAGGAATGTCCATGCTGTTTTGTATCATATCTGTACCCGTTTACATTCCAACCAACAGTGTAGGAGGGTTCCCTTTTCTCCACACCCTCTCTAGCATCTCACTGCACACCAGGCTCTTGATGTCAGGACCCTGGGGTCCGACCAATTTCAAATTGTCATCCGGAGCTGCGTGTCCCTGGCCCTCCCCCTTCCGGTGACCTCTTTTCTCACTGATGAGGGCTGAGGAGTCAGTGTTGAGGGCCGAATCTTGAAAAATGAGCGTGGTGGGAATCCACGCTCACCCGTCCCAGCATGATGCTGATTTCCAGGGCCAGGATGAAGCTCTGGCCCAGCTCTGCTGGAAACCTGACCAAAGGCCGCAGAGGGAGGCGAAGGGAGGAAAATTGCTCCGTGACCTGGCTTTTTACAGCACTTGCGGGCCAGCCGGCCTTGGAGGATAATGGGCCGGCCCTGGAGGTGCTCGGAGCATAGAAAAGGGGGGCTTGTGTGGACTCAGCTGACGGCCACCCCCACTCTTGCCTCAACTCCTTGCCCCCTCCCTGCTTCTTCATTTTTTAACACGTCTTTCTCTGGGGTTGGGGCACCTTTCTGAGCGGCGGGGTTTTCCCTGGAGCTTGCAGCCGCTGTGGCTGGGCCAGTTTCTGGGGCCTGGTTTCCATTTGCTGAGCACTCCTTTCCGCAGACGGCACCCCACCCACCCCACCCAGGGCCTCTGAGGGGCTGTCCCCCACCCTGTCCTGGCAGCCCTGCGCTCCTCCTTTAACCCCAGCCTCAGGGACAAGCGCTTGAGCAGGACTGTCCCGGCCCCTCATCTCTAGAGGAATCCCAGGGCTGGCGGGAGAGTCAGAGCTTCCCCGGGTGCCCCTGGGGTCTGGGGCCCTCAACTGGGTCAGCATCTGGCCGAGTGGCCCAGCCTTTGGCCTGCTCTGTCTCCTCCCCCACTCCCTCCCCCAGGCCCTTCCTCTCCCCACTAGCTGGATTCCCCGCCAAGGCGGCGGGAGCAGCCACGCTGGGCCCATCCTTTCCCCGGCTGAGGCTGAGGGTGGGGATGAGTCCTGGGGCTGAGGTCACCAGCGGGGCAGTGGGAAGCGCTTTTCCAGCCCTCGCCTGCCCGGCCGCTGGGTGCCCAGAGCGGGGGCATCAAACAATTTATCCTGGGATGTCCCGGTGAGCAGGGGGGAGAGGTAAGTGGAGGGGCGGGGCTGGAGGGGGAGAATGGATAAAACAGGCTGGTGTCTGCACTGGAACGCCAAGAGTCCCCTTAGAGGCTCCTGGCTCCCTGGGAAGTTGAATGTCTGAACATTCGCTCAGAGTAGAATCTAACCCAGAAAGAAGGGAGCTGTTTTTCCTGGACTGGGGGAGAAAAGTGAGGGCCTCAGAGGCACTGGTGGCTGGGGTGTCAGATCTGTGTCGGGTCCTGCAGTGTGGGGGTGGAGGGTGGCCCTCTTGGGAGCACCCTGCTTTCTGGGTCTGGCACCGCTCTCACTTCCCCCCTGCCCTTCTCTGTGTCTGTCCGGTGGCCTCCGGGCTCCCCGTCTCTGCTGAGGAGGCTGGCCGGCATCCCCGCTGGTCTGCGTGCCCTTTGGGCCGGAGTGCTTGTGGGCCACTAGGCACCTTGGCTCCCGTCCCGTCCCAGGGCCTCACCTCTGCCCCACTTCCTGCCCTGGTTCCTGGCTGTCGGCTGGGAGGTGGCCGCATGCCGCCTTCTGGGCCTGACCTTGCCACCCACGAGGCCAGCGTGGCCTTGAGCTGTCACCTCCCAGGCATCGGTCTCCTCTTCCGTCATTGGGAGACTTGCCAAGAGGACACCGAGACAAGCCTCTGACTATGGATCACCGGACCGTGATTCCCGATGGATTGGCGTGGGGCCTGCCGGTGGGGCAGGGTGGGAGGGGGCCTCGGTGGTAAGCGAAGCGGCTGTTTCTTGTGGCCAGCCACTTGTTCTCCGTGGGAAGGAACCAGCGCATTTCTCTCTGTGTCGTAACCAAGCTACCGAAATGGCAAACTTGGGTTCTGCAGTTACACAGCGTTTTGGAAGCAAATTGATAGGGTAATGTGTTATTATTGGCTACTGGGTTAATAGCCGTTTTGGCAGGCGTGCCAATCCTGTGTGGCTTTGCTGGCGCGGGCGTAAGGATGGCATGGTGGGTAGAGGGGAATGGTGGGTGTGCGTGGCACCGAGTGGCAGGCCGGGGAGGACCTCAGGGGTGGATGCTCAGCCCTGATTAGCTGTTGCCACCGCCAAAACCAGAGAGGTTGAGAGACCAGCGTCGGGTCCCACAGTGAGTCGGTGCTCGAGTTGGACTGTGGGTCTCTGTGGGAAGGATAGCTTGGTCTGCGATCTCTGAAGGCAGAGAAGTGCCTTCGCTCTGAGCCTCGTGTTAGCATCCAGGAAGATGGAGGTTTGGAACATGCCCAAGGCAGCTCGGTCAGGATTCAGGGCTGTCGCACGTGCTAATGCCCGCTCCCGGAATGCGCTTCCTCCACGTCCCCTGGCTTGCTTGCTTGCTTGCTCCAGGTCTGTGCTCAAGTGTCACCGTGTCGTCGCCTGTCTGGAGCAGCACCCCACCCATTCCCTCATTCTCTGTCCTTACGCTGCTCCGTATTTTCTTTGTTGTGCCGCCTGACTTACTACAGTTGGATTTACTGCTGTATCGTCAGCCTCCTCTCATTCCACTGTAGGCGAGGACTGTTGTGCTCGCTACCCTGTCCCCGGAGCCTGGAACAGGGCTGCAGAGTAGACACTTGGTGACATTTGTTGAGGGAATAGATGCATGTAAATTACAATGTTGTTTTAAAAATGCCTGCCACGTGACAGGGGACCGATTCCGTCTCCTCTCAGAGGATGGTGGGAGTCGGGGATCCTGTTGTTCCTGTCCCCCAAGAGGTGGTCAGCAAGCCCTCTCTATGGGCTCGTGGTGACATCATTTCTTTTTGCTAAGGAAGCTCAGAAGGGAATGAGTTCCCCATCACTGGAAGGAACCAAACCTGGCAGAGGGCATGGAAGTGCCGGTGGGGAGTGAATTGCATCCCCCTGAGGGCCCTTCTGTGTTCGGGTTCTGTGATGGGCTCAGGGGTAGGACAGCAGGGTCCGCTGTCTCTATCACACGCAGTTAGCGGCTCCTACCCTGGGGTGGCGTGTGAGGATTTGGAAAATTGTAAAAAATGCTCATGGGAAGGGTAAACTAAGAGTGGGCGGTATGGCCCACCGTGGGTGGGGAGCCCTGCGGTTAACCAGGGGTCTGCCCAGCAGCCTCCGCTCTTGCTGCCTCCGATCTGGAAACGACACAGTGATACATTCACTGAGCATTATTTCCCGTGTGCCCGGCGCTGGGCCAGAGTTGCTTAACCTGGATTATCCGATTTAATCCTCACCACAGCCAGAGGAGGCAGAAGGTTTTCTGTGTCTACTTTCCCCCTTGGTGGGGCTTAGAGAGGTTCAGTAACAGATCCTAGGTCACCACAGCTGGTCAGGGGTGGAGCCGGGCTGGGAACCTAGCTCTCTGGCTCAAGAGCCGTCCTGGACAAGCTCCTGAGGCCCCTGGAACCAGGCTCCCTTGGCCAGTGTGTTTGCTGCCCCAGCACCTGGAGACAGCCTGGCACGGATGGAGTAGATGTCAGTAAGTATCCGGAGAAGGAATGAATGAATGCAAGGAGTGTCCTAAGATGAACAGGAAGTGATCAATTCCTGTTTGGGCAGGGGAAGGAGAAATGCAGGGCAGCGGTGGCCAAGAAGGTGTGATAGCCGCGTGTGCTTGGCTGGCCTGACTTCCTCCCAGAAAAACTTACAAGGGGGCCACTTGGCTGTGTGTACCTCGTGGGAGGGCACGCTCATTTGTGGGTGGTTAGTAGGGAGATTTGAGGTGAGTTTTGGAGACACACACACACACACACACACTCTCTCTCTGTGTGTCTCTCTCAGCCCCGGTGTGCTGTGTGCAAAGATACTCATTTCCCTAGTTTTACCAGACAAAAATGCAAACCTTTCAGCCCACCCCAGATCACACTGCTGAGGCTGTACCTTTAAGAGCTTGGACTCTTTGCTCATTATTTTATTAAATCTATTCATTTGTTCTGCTTAGTCTGAATAAATAGAAGGCCCGTACCCACCCACCTCTGACTCTTCCCTCCTGTCCATTCCCAGTGTCTCCTTGGTTTGAATGTGGCTTTTTCAGGGGCTCGGGCTGAGGCTGGGTCACTGAGCTCTGCCTCTGTCCCTGCCACCCTCTTTCCACCCTACATGTCCTTTCTTCCTCTCTGACAAATGAAGGCTGCACTGAAGACTGAACTAGTTGCATTCTGCCACAATATGTGAACACCCCCGGGACCTGGTGACACGGGACAGGCTCTGCAGGGTGACCCTCTGGGCTCAGGTGGCCAAGCAAGTGGTCAAGCTCATTAACCCCTCAGCTGCCAGCGGCAGCCTCTACCCACCAACCCCTGGGCCTCCATCAGATGGGGGCTTCCTCGAGTGGCTCCTGGCACCATCTTTGTGATTCGCTTTGTCATCCATCCATCCATCCATTCATTCTCTCATTTATGCCATGGATAGGAAGGCATTCTTTAGACCAAGCCCCGGGGCTTCAGTATTCCATCCCTCCATCCTTCCATCCCTTCATGCATCTTTCCATCCACCCAGTCATTCATGCCAGTTACCAACTGCTTCCTCTAGGACAAGACCTGAAATGTACCCTTTCATTCATTCACTCATTTATTCAATCATCCAGCATATAGGTATTGGCAGGTATCTTGTGGGGACTCCCAGGGATCCACAAATTTGGGGCTTCTCAGAGTTGTCTCTAGGCAGTTCTAAGGCAAGAGCACCTGTGGGGAGACCCTTACAGAATAACCCAAGAATAACATTCTTGGAAGACGGTGAACAAGGACAGCTGAAGTGCTGTTTAGATGGAATGTGAATGGAGGCGTAAGGAATACACAGCTTGTTCACAGCCCTGCACCCAGCACTGACGAATGACCTGGCTGAAACATTCATTTGTCCCTCGTTCACTCAGGGAAGATTCAGCAAATGTCAAGGACCTACTTTGTGCCCGGCACTGAGATGAGATGGTAGCCACCCCTGCTGGGGACAGTGGCCCCCAGCCGGCCATGAGCATAGCACCCTCACCCTCAGGTATGCTGAGCTGGGGGCAGTGTCTCCTCTTCCTAGACACCCTGTGGGCAGATGTCATGGGTGGCACATTGCGCCAAGGCTCCTGGATGATCCATCATTTTCAGTGGGTGGACTTTCTCGGCTTACCCTTTTACATTACATTGGCTTTCTTAGTCTCCTCTAAGGTGTGCGTGTTGGCGTGCAGGGTTTCCGGTGGGTCAGGCAGCCACATCCTCCAGGCTCTGCTGGATTCATTCTTGGGGCAAGTCCCTCCTTCAGACCTCAGGGTTCTCAGTGTCCCTGTGTGCACAATGGGTGGTGGCTGGGTGCCCCCAAAGGTCTATTTCAGCCTGTGGATCTCAGGTTTCTTATCTGTCAAATGTGTTTTTGGTAACAGTGTTGCTGCTGCTGCTGCTAAGTTGCTTCAGTCGTGTCCGACTCTGTGCGACCCCATAGATGGCAGCTCGCCAGGCTCCCCCGTTCCTGGGATTCTCCAGGCAAGAACACTGGAGTGGGTTGCCATTTCCTTCTCCAATGCATGAAAGTGAAAAGTGAAAGTGAAGTCGCTCAGTCGTGTCTGACTCTTAGCGACCCCCTGGACTGCAGCCCACCAGGCTCCTCCGTCCATGGGATTTTCCAGGCAAGAGTACTGGAGTGGGTCGCCAGTTTACATGTGGCTTAAAAGGATTAAGACATGCAAAACATTTATGCCTAATAATATAATTAAATAAAAAAGAGCCTAGCATATAGTAAGTGCTCAGTAAATACAGTTAATGATGATTTTTCAAGTCTTTTTAGGACAGCAGTCACAATGCAGGGTAAGATGAGGACCTGGTTACAGCGTAAGGAGGTGGAGGCCATTCAGGCTGAGACAGCAAAGGTGGGGGCTGGGGGTAGGGTGCCCAGGGAAGGGTCAGTGATGCCGAGGAGACACCAGGGGATGACATGCCCCAGTGCCTGGGACATCAGTTGCCTTGTTGTCACTTGGAAGTCAAATCAGGGGACTGCCCCTGGCCACAGCTGCTCCAGGGGGGATCCCGTCATGCCAGCTCAGCCACGTAGGGCTCCTCCATGTCACTGTGGTCTGGGCCAGGTGACTGCCTCCCTTGCTGCTGCCTCTGCTTCTGCGACTTCCCCTTCCCCTTCCCCAGGCCTGCTAAGCTGCTCTAATCTCCTCCCTCTCTAGGCGGGGCTGGGGCGGCCTCAGTATCTAGGGCTGACAGCTAGGCAACAAAGCCCATAGTGGCAATTTTTCTGGAGGCTGGAACATGAAAATGCAGGGAAAATTGAAATTTTCTCTGCTGAGTCGTAGCTTTGGATGAGTATAAAGGGTGAGTAGGGCCCGCAGAGTGGCTGTGTTGCTGGCCCTGGCACATCGTGGGGGGATCCTCAGGTTCTTCCCCTGCCGGGCCAGCCCACCTCTTCTCCCCTGCCCACGTTTGGCCAGGCACTGTGCTGGGCACATAGCTCCAGTGTTCCCAACAAGCTCAGAGCCTGGAGAGGAGGAAGGGACACACCAAGCCCTGCAAGCCCTGCCCAAAGTGTAGGCCAGAGCAGGGGCTCACAACGGATGCCTGAGATACTTTGAGGGATTAGTAGCCCAATTCTAGACGGTTCAAGCAATTTCTCCTTTACTAAAAATTTTTTTTTGGCCATGCCATGCAGCATGCGGGATCTTAGTTCCCTGACCAGGGGTCAAACCTGCAACCCCTGCATCGAAAGTTTGGTGTCTTAACCACTGGGCCATCAGGGAAGTCCCATGGTTTGTGTAATTTAAAAACAAATTTATTGATTTAGACTGTGTTGGGTCTTAGCCAAGGTATGTGGGATCTTTGTTGCAACATGTGAGATCTTTTCTGTGGCGCGGTGCATGGGCTCAGTAGTCGCAGTGCACAGGCTTTGTTGCTCTGTGGTGTGTGGTATCTTAGTGGCCCGACTGGGGATCAAACCCATGTCTCCTGCATTGCAAGACAGATTCTCAACCACTGGTCCACCAGGGAAGTCCCAGTTCATGCAATTTTGATAAAGGTAATTATGTATGTCTTTTAATGGACTTTACAAAACATTATACCCATGATGATGGAGGTGAGGCCTCAGGCCCTGGGGCTCAGCACATCCACCGCAGCTGTGGCTAAACCGAGTTACGGGCTGTGATGTCCTCACCTGGAGTGCCTGCCATGGAGGCCCCTTTGGCTCCCCATCCCCAGGGTCCTCTTCTGTAAGGTGGGACCATGCTGTGACTGTCTGGCAGAATTGCTGCGGGGCACATTATGGGGCAGAGAGAGTGAGTGTTTTGGGGGAACCGCTGTCCCCCCAGCAGTGGGAGGCTCCTCAGTTCTCCAGGTGCTGGGGGCACCATCAAGTTGGGCCTTGGAGGGACTTGACTGAGCTGAAAAGCAGCAGATGCGGGCTTCAAGGTCAGACAGCGTTCCTGCCTTGTCCGTGGAGATCTGATCCCCTGAGCCAGAGGAACGCATCCCTTGCCAAGAGGTGTCTGAGCTGAAAATGAGGACATGACCTTGACATCCTCCCAGGGTTCTTGGGTGGGCATCTAGCCTGGGCTCTACGTGATGCTGCCTCCATGGTAGGGGGTGGGGTTGCCCACTCAGTTTCCTTCCCTGGCATCTGGTGATTCACACACACAGCATCTCAGGGTGATGAACAGCTCAGACTTTGAGGTCAGGTAATCCACATTCAAAGCCCAGCTTGGCCATTTCTAACCCATAAGATCTGGACGTGCTAATTAACCTCTGTAAGCCTCAGTTTTCTCATCTACAGAATGGGGACTGGCGCTAACTGGTCAGACGGTTGTGAATATTAAATGGGACAACATGTGGCAATTGAGCAAACAGGAAATGTCTAGTGCACAATAAATGTCATTTAATATCCATGTGTTGGAGGCACATATAAAATGTATATATAATATGAAATATACTTGTTAATCGTTTTTCTCCGTGTCTCTAAACTCTGGGTTAGAGGCTTCAAGTTTGAGGTTGGGGCTCCATGTGGTTTTCTCTGATACTGGGTTTTGTGAAAATTGTAATATGAATCTGGTCATTTTGTTCACATTCTTTACCCTCATGGAGCACTTCCTCTGTCCACACCTCCAGTGAGAAAGTCAAGGTACAAGCTGCATTCTATAGTTGAGGTGGGGAGAGCCTGGGGGCCAAAAGTTTGCCTCAAGGTCACCCAGCTGCTTGGGCTACAACCAGCCCCAGAACCTAGGTGCTGGTCAAGGCCCCGGGAGAGGACTAGGCCTGGTTTAGTTGCATTCTGCCTGGACCCAGGCCGACATGGGGGGAGGCGGTGGCTCCTGTGTGGGTGAGCTCTGATTCTCCCCGGGGGCCTCCCTTGGGGAGCCCCAAGACCTGCTGAACCTGGCTAAGGCCCCGCCCAGATGCCCTGCCCGTGACCTCCCCCAGCACCTGCCCTGCGTGCTGTGAGCTAGAGCTGAGCCCTGTCTCTGGGGACTAGGGGCAATGCCTGAGGTGGGGGGCTGCCGACTGGGCTGGGTGTGGCAGCGGGCTCCTAGGACTGCTGTTTCCGAACCTCGGCTCCCAGGCCCTACCTGGCACTGTCTCTCGTGTCTACTTCCTGGGACAGCTGGGCTGCAAAATCATTTTGGGGGCAGAGCCCAGGAGTGACCATGCAGACTTCAGCCTGCTGTTTCTGAGTTTCCCAGCGTCCACACTCACTTCTTTTTTTTTTTGATGTGGAGCATTTTAAAAGTCTGTTGAATCTGTTATACTCCTGCTTCTGTTTTATGTTTTGTGTTTTTGGCCACGAGCCATGTGGAATCTTAGCTTCCCAACCAGGGATCGAACTCACGTCCCCTGCATTGGAAGGTCAAGTCTTAACCACTGGACCACCAGGGAAGTCCCTTTAAGCTCACTTCTACACTGGGTGTCCCAGGCTTTATTCTGTTGAATCCCTCTGCCATGACTTTTGCAACACTTGAGTATCACTGGTGCTATGATTTACCTAGTAGTTTTAAGTCCTCTTTTCATACTTTAATTCATTTACTTAATTCTGCAAATGGAAAGTCAGTATCATTTGCTGTAAGTAGGCAGGAACCTTAAAAGTAAATTGAAAACAGACCCAAAGAAAAGCCTACGTTCAAGTTATTCCTGCCAGAAGTTGTGGCATTCTGAAAACCCTGAGCCTTGGGGTCTGTTCTTTCTTTGTTGGAACGTTAGAGAGAAATTAAAGACACAGCACCAAGTTGGAGGCCTTCTCCTCGGCCTGATGGTTGAAAAGGAATTGAAGGGGCACGGACTTTCTCACTTTGTGGATCAGTGTTAGGCTGCCCCTGAAATCATCATAGGTTCTAACCGTGGTGCACAGCCCATGTTTGAGGGAACACGGGTCGGCGGAGGGCCTCCTCCCCCAGCTTGAGTGCCCCCACCTCCCAGCATCTCTAGATGAGGAAATGGCACCCCCGTCTAGTACTCTTGCCGGGATAATCCCATGGACAGAGGAGCCTGGAGGGCTACAGTCCTTGGGGTCGCAGAGACAGACACGACTGAACACACACACATGTGCACACCTCCCAGCATGGCACCCCCTCCTGCTCATACGTCCCTGATTCTGCCCAGGAGTGAGCTGTCTGGCATCCACTGGCTTCCCCCAGGGCAGAGCTCCCTAGAGCCCCACAAATGAGCGTGAGCTGCTCCAGGCAGACATACCCACCCCCTCGCCTGGACGCATCGACCTACTGTCTCCTTAGGCCCAGATGAACCTCAAAATGTGTGCCTGACCATACCCATGAGGGAGACCACTACCCCCGCCCCCTGAGATTTGCTGGGAGGTGAGGGAGCTGAGTGCTGAGTAACAGGTTGGTTTAGGTGGCTGATAGAGGGACATCTTTGGTGAGCACCATGGCCTGAACAAGGGCTTGGAGGCTGGGCTGGGTGAGGCCTGCTCTCTGATGACAGGAGGTGGTTTTGATGGCTTTCTGGAGAAATAGGGAGTCATTCTAGGCTCCTCCCACTAACTGCTGTGAAACTCAGGGCCCTTCCCCTCTCTGAGTCTCAGATGTCTGCTCTGGAAAATGGGGAAATGATGGTGGGCACCATGTAGGATGGAGGTGGGCATTTAAGGAGATAAAGCTTATGAGGAGCTTGGCACTGTGCTTGGCACTCACGGAGGGCTCTGAGGTTGGTGGCTGCAGAGTGGGACTAGACCATGGGGAGTGGGAGGTGATACGAGCCTGAGGTTCAAAAACTGGCTCAGTGTGGCTGTGCCTCAGACCTGAAAGGACACAGGAGACACAGGTTCCACAAAACCTCAAAATACCAGTGATGTCAGATCCACAATTCAGGGTGAAAAGTGGCCTCATGGAAGTATCCCCAGGGTTGGGGAGGGGCACTGATGGTGGCAGAGGGAGTCAGGGAAGGCTTCCGGGAGTCAGTGTCTTGGAGGAGTACCTGCTGGGCATGCCTTGGTAGCAGTACGGGCTTCTGAAGGTGTTGCTCACTTACCTCCCCACAATGCAGAAAGAACAGCCTCCCCCTTTCAGAGCCTCCGCTCCAGATGCCACACGCTCTCTTCACTGAAGTTGGCAGAGGAGATGCCCAAATACTTCTCAGGAGCTTCGAGGACTTGCAGACTATAGCTCCGACATCTGCAGCTAAAACTTAGGAACGGGAAGAATGCTATCCAAATAAACTTAATCCTAATCAAAGGATTATTTTCTTACAGAAAAGCCTCACCTATACTTAATAGTTTTAAATTGTTCCGGGTACCAATTAGACTTTTAATTTTGCTGTTCCCTCCGGCGGCTGGAGGATGTGTGTGGTTTGCGTTTAATCAGAGTTGATTTTTTTTTTTTTTTTGCTGGTTCTGGGAGAGGGGAGGAGATGAGAAGACTGTTTCGGGGTTTCCTTCTGGTCCTACCAGGGCCCGGTCTAGGGGAGAGTTGCTGGGACCCTCGAGTTTGGGGCTGTCTGCTGGGGCAGTGTGGACATCTCCAGGGAGCAAACCAGAGTCCCCTTGTGCCTGCTTAGAGGCAGCTGGGAGTTTCTGCCTCTGCATTTCTGCCTGGAGAACACAACGCTAAGTTAAATGTATGGATTATCCAAAAATTTCTGCAGCAATAGGGTGAGTTATTATTGATTCACAGAGCACGACAAAACATCGCTGCATGAATTAGCAAACAGCTGTTTCTAATTTGAGTTTAGAACGGTACACAGAGGAACTTGTTTCTCTGTTCACTCCTTTCATTTATAATGAATTTTAATCACCGCTACAGGTGAGAAAAATGTAGAAACAAGCTTGTATCTTGTGGAAGAAACAAAGGAGAGACAGATGCTAACAGATTTCCAGTCTGTGATAAAAGGGATGTTTTGGTACACTTTACATGTAATTAGAGCGCAGCTGTTTCCAGTCCCAGGTCCACGAACACGGCCGAATGTGGGCTCCGCCGATCTCCAAAGGGAGTAAAGAAAAACAGTGATTCAACCCTGAAAGCATTTCGCTTTCTCTTGAGTTGAACAGAGAGCCCTTCGCTCCGGCCCCTGGCACTGTTGTTCTGTAAAGCCTGATGGAGGTGACTTCAGAGGTGCTGCCTCTGCGCCTGTGACCGTGGGAAGCCGGTGGGCTGAGGTTGGGGTGTGCAGGGAGCCCTGGCCAGGGGGCTGATGGGAAAGCCCTCCAGAGCCCCTCTGCTAGCTGCAAGTGCCCCATCTTTGGGGAGCCTCTGGTGGGGGAATATCAGGCCCTCCTTTCCTGGCAGGAGTTGATGGTGACACTCCTCCACATTAGCTAGTTTGATCATCGCCAGCTCTCGGGTGAGTTGATGAGCTCTGGCTTTCCCCCCCCCTGGTCTGTTTAATTTCTGCAATAAAACTCAAGCTCAATTGCATTTTCAATATCAGTGCTAAGTAAATTTATCTAAGGGATGGAGCAGCCAGGCAGGCTGTGTGTTCTGTGAGGTCAGAGGCTTCAAGGGGAAAGGCGCATGTCTCCTTTCTGCCCTGCATGTCCAGCGGTCCTTTGGGGATGGTGGGCCTAGTGGGTGAAGGGGGCAGGGATGTCCTGGGAGTCAGACCTCATTCCCCATCCCCTCCATCATGTGCCTGGAGACCCAGGTCCAAGTTCCAACAAGGCTGCTGATGCCCGAGCTTCTGTGTTTATATGACGAGAGGATTGGCTGGGTGCTCTTGAAGGCTTCTCTGCTCTCTGATGTCCTGGGATTGTAAATGCAAGGACCCAATGGGCCTCTATGCAGGTTGGGTGTCTTTTGCTTTGAAAACCACCTTCTGAGGTGGTAACTGCTGGTCCTTAACTTAGACCTTCCTGGTTGTTAAGCAGAACTCAGGAAAATGGGGCCGCTCACTGTCTTGTGCTATCCACACCCTCATGGCTATTGACTGTCTCTCTTCCCCGCCTCTCTCTCCATTTCTCTGCTCTGTGACCTTATGTTGAGCTGGGAGGGAGCCAATAGCCAGTGACTATTTTTATTTTATAGAACATTTCTCATATATGGGGGCATGCGTACGTGCTAAGTCGCTTTAGTCGTGTCCATCTCTTTGCGACCTTATGGACTGTAGCCTGCCAGGCTTCTCTGTCCATGGGATTCTCCAAGCAAGAATACTGGAGTGGATTGCCATGCCCTCCTCCAGGGGATCTTCCCGATCCAGGGATGGAACCTCCATCTCTTACATCTCCTGCACTGGCAGACAGGTTCTTTACCACTAGCATCACCTGGGAAGCCCTTCTTTTATATAATGTGTTACAAATATTCACTTATTTCCTCTGCATAGTAATTCTATAATTGGGACTGTTATTATTCCCATTTTACAGATGAGAAAACTGAGGCTGGTTTCTTCTTCTGTGAAACTGAGATTTATTAACTTGATGGAGCTGGGAATCTGAGGTTCTAAAGTCCAGCTGCTGGACTCAGCCACCAAGCAAACACAGGTGCCTTCAGGGCCAGGACACCTTGAGATGGGGAAGGGAGCCCTGTGGGTCTGGACAGACAACAGAGGAAGCGCATCTGGTTCTAAGTGGGAGCCACATTGCTGATCCATCATGGAGGCACCAGACGCAGGTCCCGTGCCTCCAGGTCTTTGCCCCTCCTTTTAGAAAACGTGGACGTGATTTAAAACACTCAAGTTCTTGATTTCTAACTGTTGGCATTTTTACATAATAACCGATGGCCAGGTGGTCCCCAGACTGTCTGGCAGGAGGACAGCCACGGTGGTCTCTGCCCCTCTGCTCAGGTGATCATTCTTCTCAGTCCAGCTGACTGAGTCCAGTCCCAGCCTTTTCATTTGCCATTGCTCTGTGACATCGGGAAGTGATCTAACCTCTCTGTTCTATTTTCTCATCCTTGGAGCTGACCTCACAACTCACAGTGTAAACGCAGATACTTTGTGAAAGAGGGATACAGGCTGGGTGGGAAGCTGGGTTCCCTCCGGGGTACCTGGGATTGTGGCACCCTGCTTACTTGTAATATGGGAATAACCACCGCCACCACCACCTCAGCCATGAAAAGCTGCTCCAGTGTCAGAGGGATAACGGGTGTGAAAATGCTGTGTAAAATTTTAAATGCCAGGCAGTTGATGGGATTTAGTTAATGAAAGTAGTACATGTTACATTGGTAATCTTGTTCTGTAGCCAACATTTACTGAATACTTAGCAGCATATGCACATTTTTTAAGGTAGACACTTAAAAAAATAAGGTAAATTGTTTTTTTTCTTTTAAATTATTTATGTGTTTTTATTTGGCTGTGCTGGGTCTTAGCTGTGGCACACACGGTCTTCAGTCTTAATTGCTGCATGGGGAATCTCTTAGTTGTGGGAGCTTCAGTTGTGACATTCAAACTCTTAGTTGCTGAGTATGGGAGTTAGTTCTCTGAGCAGGAATGGAACCTGGGCCCCCTGCATTGGGGACGTGGAGTCTTAGCTGCTGCAACACCAGGGAAGTCCCAAGGTAGACAGTATTATTGTCTCCATCCTCTGGATGAAGAAATAGGGGCTCAGAAAGGTGCAGAGATTTGTCTGTGATCACACAGCTAATGAGTGGCAACTTAGCCTAAGTGAGCCTGAACTCTCAAACCGTGGCTCTGCTGTCTCCCAATGGCTGGTATGTCCCTGATATTGACTGCGTCTCTTTAAAATAACGCCGGTGGTTTTGACTCCCCAGAAGATTTGTTAAGGGCCTGGATGGCAGTTATTTGTTGTCAGGTGGCATTTCAGCAGCTCCCAGAGACAGCTAGAAAAAGGCATGCAGAGCCATGGCTTTCGGTCTGTTGGGCGGTCTGCAGGCTTTCAAGGCTGTGTGCCAAGTGTCCCTTAGAGGCAGGTCAGAGAATAGGACCCGACCCTTCCCCACCAGGGCAGCTGGGGAAGCAGCCCCTAAGGGCAAGAATGCCTTGGTTCTCCTCAGTTTGGGGTTGCTGACCTCTGCATCCCAGCCTCCACCCCAGCGCTGTCTGTTGACCCCTGAAACCACCACCCTCCCGCCCCACCCGCTTATTTTTTATATCCAAACTGAAAGAATGATCCCCAATTTCCCTGTCTGTGGCCTCACTGGGCATGAAGAGATTGTATCCACGAAGGCACTCTGCGCTCCCTGGAGCAGAGAAGGGTGTCTATGAGTTGCTGTTATTTTTATTAAAAGCTTAATTCTAATTCATGATTTCAGTTGGAGCCATGTCAGTTCCTGGTAACCTCCATGGGGCTCCTTAACCTACCTCTGAGCAGAGACCCTCCAGCTGCCTCATCTTTCTTCTTTCCAGGGTGGACTCCTGATTTCTAAGGGGTTGGGCCTCCATCCTTTACACCATACCTTCAGATGTCCCTTTAAGAAAATCAAATACCTAGATGCAAGACTGACTGCTTACATGAAAGATTTTTTTTTTTTTTTTTTCCTCTTTCAAAGTGCTTCAGAGTAGCAAAGCATTGGTTGAGAGTTGAAACTTGAGATAGTAACTAATTGACAGAGAGGCTGGGCAGTCAAGAGCAGAGAAACCTAAGAATGCTGGGAACCTTCTGTAAACCCTTAGAGGTCCAAGCATATAGAGCAGGCTCAACAAATATGTGCTGAGGGAAAGCCAGGAGATAGCCAGCAGAGAGCTAGGATACCTACTATCTGCCATTCCTCATTCCTGTACCCAGGGAAGCCATTACTAGCTGATCACAGACTCTTAGAGCTACAAAGGCTCTTAGAAGACCAATTCATCTGATTCATTCTCTCTGGAGTTGGGAAAAGGAAAGCACGAAGAGGGGATGTACTTGCCTATGGTTATTTAGTGCCAGAATCTGAACCTAGTTTAGCAGTGATCTCATCCACTATGCTTATGGTTTCACCCTGGGCTCATGGCCTCACCCTCTAGGCTCAAAGTTCTACACTCTGGCGTTGCCCTCTGTGTTATCTTTTTTTTTAATGAAAAGTAGCACATGTTTGCAGCCAAGTAATTTTATTAGCCTATTTCCTGCCTGTAGAATTTGGAGGCTCCACAGCCTGCTTTCACCTCCTTTTTGGTCCAGGCTGGCAGCATTTCTGCTGGTGTAAACTTTCCAGAAACTTGGTGGTCTCCTGTGTATGTCATGGGGAATCTATTCCATTGGATAAGAGGTCCCTATGTAGATTTTTTCCCCCCTAGATAATCCCATCTCCACTTTCGGCTTCTGCTCTGATGGTTCCAGGGCAATGCCCTCAGATTTCCTAGATGCTCTCTGGTGAATCACATTCTTAATCTCTTCAAAGAGCCTTTTGTGTGACTGAGTGCTTCAGCCTTTTGCTTTTTCTGAGATACAAGCAAACTGCATAGTCACACTTTCAGTCTTTTCTCTAGAGCATGCTTTGCTGATAGTGAATCTCTTAATTATAATGTCTTTTGCAATCTGGTTAAGCTGAGAACTTCTAAAATCATCAATTCCTTGTTCCTCTTTGCTTAACTGTCTTCTCTCAATCCATCTCTTTCCTCTCTACTATAAGAAGCAAGAAGAAACCGGCCATACCTTCAACAAGTTGTTTGGAAATCTTCTCAGCCAAATATCCATTTTTTACCCATTACAAGTCCTGCTTTTCACATAAGTTGGGGGGCGTGATTCCATTAAACTTCCTGACTCTATATAACAAGGATCCCTCTCTTCCAGTTTCCAATATCAAGTTCCTCATCTTCTAAGCCCTCACCATCAATCTCTTTTATGTTCCTGTTTCTCTTATCAGTCTGTTCATGATATTTATGTATTTTTTATGGTGACTTAGGTTTTTTCAAATGTACTCTTCCTTCTGAGTCTTCTCTGAGTCATTAATATCTGTATTTCTATGAATAATCTTGTAAAGGCAATATAGGCATTTTTCTATCACACTCTTGAAAATTCTAGTCACTGCCCACTGCCCAATTCCAAAGCCACTTCCACACTTTTCTGGTATTTGTAATATCACCCCCTGCTCCTGGTACCAATATCTGTTTTCATTTCCTACTCTTGCTGTAGCAAATTAGCATGGACTTAGTGGCTTAAAACAAGAACAGATTATTATCTTACAATTCTGTAGGTCAGAAGTCTGGCATGGATCTCACTGGGCTAAAATTGCAGGGCTGTGTTCCTTTCTGAAGGCTCTGGAGAGAATCTGTTTTCATGCTTTTTCCATTTTTAGAGGCTGCCGGCATTCCTTGGCTTGTGGCCCCCTTCCATCTTCAAAGCCAACAGTTGTATCACTCTGACCTCCTCTTTTGCCTCCCTCTTCTGCATTAAGGACCCTTGTCATTACATTGGGCCCTCCCAGATAATTCAGCATAATCTCTCTATCTGAAGGTCATCTAATTAGCGATCTTAATTCTATCTACAACCTTAATTCACCTTTGCCATATAATATAACATATTCATAGTTTCTGGGGATTAGGACATCAACATTTTGTGGAGAGGGGGGAGTATTATTCTGCCTACTACAATCTCACAGATGGGTTTTGCCCAGACTGTTTGAGCATCCTGCTGTATCTGCCACCAAGTGAGGCAAGAGGCCAGCTACAAGGGACTTCCAGTGGCTACACGGACCACTACGTGTCGTCCAGTGGCTAAGACTCCATGCTCCCAATGCTGGGGTCCCGGGTTCTACCCGCGGTGAGGGAACTAAATCTGACATAATGCAACTAAAGATCCCACATGCTGCAACGAAGACCTGACTCAGCCAAGTAAATATTTTTAAAAAAGAGGGCAGCCACATTCAGTGGTGCTTGGCATCAGAGCCAGCTTCTGGTGATCCACCGCTGACTTTGCCTGCTTTGGGACACGTCGTTGTGGCAGGTGAGCTTGTAAAGTGTGAGAGCTCTTCGTGGCTCTCCTTGAGTTACAGTGCTTGGCACCAAGCAGCTTCTGCAGTGGGGCGGGCTCTGAACTGGGCCTGGAGAGGCAGCATAGTCTAACAGTTAGTCAGTGGCTTCGGGGTGGGGGTAGTGGTACATTTGCTACTTGCTAACTCCGTGTGCTCAGAAAGTTTCTTTCCTTCCTGGAGCCTCAGTTTGCAAGTTATAAAGAAGGAGATGTAATAATAGCGCCTGTCTCATAGTGATGTTGTCAAAACCAAATGAGAAAATGCTGGCAGAGTGTCTGGTTTATACGAAATACTCCATAAACAGTAACTACAGTGGTTTTTGTGAGTTTAGCCCTGGATCTGTCTGCTCCTGCCTTGTGGCCTCTGTCTCCCCACCTGGGATGTAAGACGAGTGATGGCCCATTCACTTCCTCTTGCCTCCCCTCCCCCTTGCACTGATGTTGATTCTACGTGCGTGCATGTAGTTGAGTCAAGGAGTGTTCTGGGATGGATGGCCAGCTTTGCCACCTGGTAAGAGGTAAGGATCAGGGCAGGCACTCTTGTCCCACGTCTCTCACTGGACTCTATGTCCAGTGTTCTTTCCTCTGCCCCAGTGCGTCTCCCACAGGCGCCAGTCCACCTTCTGTGTGCATCCAGGACTCTCCACGGGGCAGCGTCCAGGGCAGCCCCCAGCACAGTCCCCTGTACTGGGGGCACTGGTGGATCTGGTGGGAACTTCACTCCTGGGGCTGCTCAGCTTTTTTCCCCTCGGGAGCCTGGAGGGCATGTTTATTCACCTGAATGGAACTGCCCATTCCAGGAATGTCCTAGAAACCTGGAGCTGCCTGGGCATCAGCTGTTTTCACTTTCCCACCCACGGCAGCAACCCCTTCAGTGTTCTTTTCAGAGCCATCTATTCCTCGTGCAGAGCTTCAGTGATGGACGGCTCCCCCCACCACCTTCCTAGCCTGTGCCCCTCGCTGCAGGAAGGGCCCCTTTCTGTAAACTCTCGTGGGCTAGCTACTTCTCCCTGGCATCCCAGACTTTTTCTGTAGCTCCGACCTTTATTCTCTGTGACAGGAAGCGCGTGGAGCTGTGGGTCCCAGCTATCCTGGGTGGTGGCCACTTGACTCCACCCAGTCCAGGTGTGTCTGAGGCCATGTTGTCAAGGCTGCAGACTCAGCCCGCAGAATTGACCCAGTGTGGCCACGTGAGCTTGGGGTCGCCCGCCTCTTCTTCCGCTGATATATCCTGAAGCCCAGTTAATGTTCTTTTTACTACCTAATTCAGTTTTTATCGAAGTTTCTCCCCACTTTTATGCTTATTTTTGTTCTCTTCCTGCAGCCGACAGCAGAAGACCCATATAACCCATTTCCTATCAGCCCTTTTTGAGGATTAGTCATTTTTAAATGACTGCAATTTCCTTTTTGAAAGTGATTTTTATACTCATTTTTGTTCTGTTTCTTTAGCTGTACTTACTCTAGGTGAAAAGGGGAAGCCGAGGATCTGATATTAGTCACTGGGTTTCCCTCTTGATCTTCCGCTGTGACCATACCCTCTCCCAAAAGATAGAAGCAGGGTAGCATGGTGGATCAAAGAGTCGGACACAACCGAGTGACTGAGCACACACACACAGCCTGGTGGGTGAAAGCACCGACTCAGAACCAACTAACTAGGTTTGAACCCTGGCTGTCCTGCCTGCAAGCTGTGTGGCTTTAGGTAAGTTACTCAGCCTCTCTGTGCGTCAGTTTTCTCATGAACAGGGAAATAATAAGAGTAGTGCCTATCTTGTTGGGCTATTGAGAGGACTGAATGAGTTAAAGGAATGCCTGGCACATAGTAGAATCTATCAAAGCACTGACTTGGAAATGAAAAGGTGGCTGGTACAGCTGGTCTTTCCTTGAATCTACCTTCTCCCTGAGTTCTGAAACGTTCAAGCTGAAGGGGGTCTCGGGATTGCCTTCACCCCGTCTCTGCACCCCTTCCCTTTCTGTAGTCTGCCCAAGGGCATGTGCTGCACTGGTTCCATTTGTGTGATGACTAACAGCACGAGGGGAGCCTGGCTGCTGTAAGGACCCCCTTCTGCCGACCCCTCCCCTGCGCATCCATCCTGAGTGCGCTGGCCCTGGCCCTCTCTCCAGCCTGCTCCTAGAACAGTAAGCTAAGTGCCCCTCACACAAAATGCATCTGGAGGGATGGGACGGATGGCAGCAGCCAAGGTTAAATGTTGTGAGAGTAAAAGGCTTTGAACAGGGCAATCTGAGTTGGGTCTTTTATTTGTCAACATGCCCATTTCCCCCTGATTGGGCCTTTTCAGTTTAAGGAGCCTTATTTCAATTCAGATGATTATAATCTCAGCAGTTGCTCAGTTTGTTGCTCCCAAAATAATGTGCTTTGCTGTAGTTTTGAGACTTGTTTACAGAAAAATAAAGCCAGCTGGGCAGCCCCGTGATGAACCTCAGGGGGCTGTGGTGCTGGGGCAGGTTGACCCTCCTTCTCAAAGACTGGGTGGATGAGGGGGTGCAGGGGAGAGTAGACCCCGAGATCCTGGCCACACACTGCTGGGGCTTCTGGCTGTGTGACTGAAGGCAAGTTCCTCACCTCTCTGAGTCTCAGCCTCCTCATCTCAAAAATGGGATGTTACCGATGGGAGGATGAAAGGAGAGTATTAATTGCGGTAATAGAAGCACTTAGCACAGTGCTGGCACTCGGGACATGCTCACTAAACGTAGCTGCTAATTTTATTAGCACTAGTGGTACTCATTAGTGCTAATTATGATTATTGGCCAAATAGCGCTTTTGTTTATCAGCTTTATTGAAGTGTAATTTGCATACCATAGCACTCCCTTGTTTTAAGTGAGCAGTTCAGTGACGTTTAGTAAATTCACAGAGCTGTGCAGCCCTCACCGCAGTCCAGCTCGCAGGCATTTCCATGATCTCTGAAGGACGCCTCTTGCCCATTTGCAGTCAGTCCCTGCTCCCTCCTCTGGCCTCAGGCAATCACTAATCTGCTTTCTGTCTCTACAGATGGGCCTGGTCTGGATAGTTCATGTGAATGGAATAAGAGCGCTTCTTCACATTAAATTTTCTCATCCACCCCTCACAGCGCATCTCTGTTTCAGCTGTGTGAGCTGACTTAAGAGTTTAGAGGAGCGCTCGTGGGGTGACAGGTGAACGCAGGAGCAGGGCTCAAGTGCAGGTGTCTGCTCTCATCCTTGGACAATGTGAATGAAAGACGTGTGCAGGCTTGGTCTTTCGGGTCAGGTGTCTTCCTTGCTCTCCTCACCCATGAACCGGCTGGCTTTTGAGCCTGGATCCTCCACTTGTCAGCCAGCTTTGATGCCTCCTGGGCCTCGGGGGCCCCTCCCCACAATGCAGACAGTGGGCCATCCCAATGGCCCTGTCGGGCTCAAAGAAGAGTCAGACCGTGACTGCTTGGGAGCTTGTCATGGGGCCCCCTCTCTCAGTCTC
The DNA here is from genome assembly GCF_003369695.1 of Bos indicus x Bos taurus. Taxonomy (NCBI): domain Eukaryota; kingdom Metazoa; phylum Chordata; class Mammalia; order Artiodactyla; family Bovidae; genus Bos; species Bos indicus x Bos taurus. The sequence goes on from NC_040093.1 coordinate 47,684,254, forward strand.
ACCTATGCAGGTGTCTTGCACGATTGACCTGTGTCAAGGGCCCTGACAGTGGACAGGCCTGGTACTGTTCTTCCCTGGGGGGGGCCTCACGTGGCTGTGCCTCAGTTTCCTCGTCTGTCCAGTGGGAGGGGCCTTGGTCCCCACCACTTCTGTGCTGGAGACAGCCTTTAGTGATGCATACAGGAAAGGCTCCATGGCAGTTTGCACGAGTCTGAACTGAGACATCAAAATAATAAAAAAGCCAGTGGAGCCCGACCAGGGGGCAGGGGCGAATGGGTCCCCCAGCTGCCCCAGCTCCAGCCATCTCCTCCCTTGAGTCCCTTTGTCTGCACCCCGAGGAGCCAGCTGGCAAGAGCCAGGAATTACCAGGCAGGGGCTGGGGCGCCTCTTGCCACATCTAATCCAAGGATTCGGCAGTGCTGGGTCCTTCTTGTCCAAAGGCCCTGTAACATGAGGCCCCCAGGGGAGCGGGTCCCTCATTCTGGGAGGCACCCCACACTGGGTTGGGTGACTGGGTTTCAGGGGTGGGGAGACTGCAGGGAGATCGGGACTCCAGGCCAGGAGCTTCCGAGAGCAGCATCCTTCCAGGCAGAGCTCTGCCAGTCATGCCAGCTGGGGTCAAGCACATCTTCACGGGGCTGGAGCCAAGGGCCCCGGGCAGGCACCAGGGTGGGGGTGGAGCCTAGGAGCAGGCTTAGAGCCAGCTCTGAGGGGCCCTGGAAGACCCTCCAGCAGGCCTTGTTGTCTTTTCAAGTCTTGGGATTGGCAGTTGTGAGAGCCTGGGGTTGCAGTACCCCTGGTCTGAGCCACGTGCCTCCATGATGGTGTGTGTGTTTGTGTCTGCAGGTGAGTGTGTGTGTATGTTCAAGCCTGTGTGTGTACGTGGATGTGATAATGTAGGAATGGACGTGTGTGCATATGAGAGAGACAGTACGTGATTGTACGGTTGTGTTTGTGATGGTGTGTATGACTGTGTGTGTGTGTGTGTGTGCAGGCGTGTGAGTAGTACTTGCCCAGCCTGGGAGTGAGGTCCCCTGCCTTTCCCTTCTAGAGGATCTGGGCTGCCTCTAGCCAAGAATTTCTGGGTTACATCTGTGAGGGCTTTTCTGAAGACTCAACCAGGCTGGCTGGGGGCCGGAGAGGCGGGACAGTGGTCTATTTCCTCGGGGTTAGAAGAGCAAGGTCAGTGCAGCCGAATCAGAGCTTTCATTTGTCTCTCTCCTGTCTGTAGCAGCCTGAGGTCCCTTTCATTCATTATTAAGTCTTAAATCCACCCAACACGAAACCTGAGCCACGGAACTCACTCCCTGCTCAGGCTGCTTTGGTTCAACCCCCGCCGCTTCTCAGGAAACTTCACTGGTTTAAGTTGCTGGGTCCAGTGTGCCTTTGTTTTTTCCAGAAACGGCCAATCCCTAGTTGGTTTCGTTTTCCTCTGAGGCTGGCCTGGCCAGCCAAGGCAGGGGGTGGGGGGCCCCTGTCCCTGGGGAGGGTGGGCCACACCAGTTGTTTGTGCAAAGCCCCACCCACGACCTACCCACCCCCCACCGCCCCCTGCACCGCCCCAGTGGATTTAAGGGCCCATGAGGCTCTGAGCTCTGAGGCCATCTGGGTCCTGGCCCCAGCTCTGATCACTGCCCCTTCGGGCCATCTCCTGGGGTTCTGAGTGGACGTGGGGAAGATCCAGGGGTGGAGGGGAACAAAGAAGACCACCACCCTTGGGGTGATTTGAGCTGGGAGCCCCTCGGATCCTTCCCAAGTCCCCTGCCCCTGCTTGTCCCTTGCGCCTGAGGCCCTTATGTCCGTGTGCACCTGAAGCAGCAGTCCCATCTCTATCAGTCCCCCTTCCCCATGGGATGTAGCAAGGCTGAATTCACTAAAAATGCATTTTACTTTCTTGTAAAGTTTTGCCCACACCCATCGCACCCAGTGGGGTTTCCCACCCAAGCTACAGGCTGCAGGGGGGAGTCAAGCCCCATGTCTGGATCAGGTGATGGGACTTAACCTCCTTTTGGCCTGATGGTCTGTGAGGTCATGTCTGGTGACTTTTTTCCCAGCCCCCTGCCCACCCTCCCCGTCAGGGAAGTGGCTGAGACCGCAGCTCCTGTTGCGGGGTGGGTACCACATCCAGCGAGGCCCGGGCAGGTGTTGCAGAGGGGAAAGGCACCTCCCCTCCGAACCCTGCCGCCCCTCTGCCACCCCCTCAGCAGATTGGAAGGCCCACATGTCCACATGCTTCCTGCCCGCCCCCTCAGACTCCCTCCTCCCACTCCCCCGTAGCAGTTGGCCAGCTGCACAGCCTCAGCCCGCGAGCTGTCGAAAAGCTGGCTCCGTCCTTGTTTCTCGCGGCCCTGGGAATTGCCTCTAATCTCCTTTCTGCCTTCCACCCCCCCACCCCCCGCAGATGGTGACGACGACCCACAACTCTCCTGGGTGGCCTCGTCTCCCTCCAGTAAGGATGTTGCGTCACCCACGCAGATGATCGGAGATGGGTGTGACCTGGGCCTGGGTGAGGAGGAAGGGGGCACGGGCCTGCCGTACCCTTGCCAGTTCTGCGACAAGTCCTTCATCCGCCTGAGCTACTTGAAGAGGCACGAGCAGATCCACAGCGACAAGCTGCCGTTCAAGTGCACCTACTGCAGCCGCCTCTTCAAGCACAAGAGGAGCCGCGACCGGCACATCAAGCTGCACACGGGCGACAAGAAGTACCACTGTCACGAGTGCGAGGCGGCCTTCTCCCGCAGCGACCACCTCAAGATCCACCTGAAGACCCACAGCTCCAGCAAGCCCTTCAAGTGCACGGTCTGCAAGCGCGGCTTCTCCTCCACCAGCTCGCTGCAGAGCCACATGCAGGCACACAAGAAGAACAAGGAGCACCTGGCCAAGTCGGAGAAGGAGGCCAAGAAGGACGACTTCATGTGCGACTACTGTGAGGACACGTTCAGCCAGACCGAGGAGCTGGAGAAGCACGTGCTCACCCGCCACCCCCAGCTCTCTGAGAAGGCCGACCTGCAGTGCATCCACTGCCCCGAGGTCTTTGTCGACGAGAACGCGCTGCTCGCCCACATCCACCAAGCCCACGCCAACCAGAAACACAAGTGCCCCATGTGCCCCGAGCAGTTCTCCTCTGTGGAGGGCGTCTACTGCCACCTGGACAGCCACCGGCAGCCCGATTCCAGCAACCACAGTGTCAGCCCCGACCCCGTGCTGGGCAGCGTGGCCTCTATGAGCAGCGCCACACCGGACTCCAGCGCCTCCGTGGAGCGAGGCTCCACCCCGGACTCCACCTTGAAGCCGCTGCGGGGCCAGAAGAAGATGCGGGATGACGGGCAGGGCTGGTCCAAGGTGGTGTACAGCTGCCCCTACTGCTCCAAGCGGGACTTCAACAGCCTGGCCGTGCTGGAGATCCACCTGAAGACCATCCACGCAGATAAGCCGCAGCAGAGCCACACGTGTCAGATCTGCCTGGACTCCATGCCCACCCTCTACAACCTCAACGAGCACGTCCGCAAGCTGCACAAGAACCACGCATACCCCGTAATGCAGTTCGGCAGCATCTCCGCCTTCCACTGCAACTACTGCCCCGAAATGTTTGCCGACATCAACAGCCTGCAGGAGCACATCCGGGTCTCCCACTGCGGCCCCAACGCCAACCCGCCCGACGGCAACAACGCCTTCTTCTGCAACCAGTGCTCCATGGGCTTCCTGACCGAGTCCTCCCTCACGGAGCACATCCAGCAGGCCCACTGCAGTGTGGGCAGCGCCAAGCTGGAGTCCCCGGTCGTGCAGCCCACGCAGTCCTTCATGGAGGTCTACTCCTGCCCCTACTGCACCAACTCTCCCATCTTCGGCTCCATCCTGAAGCTCACCAAGCACATCAAGGAGAACCACAAGAACATCCCGCTGGCCCACAGTAAGAAGTCCAAGGCGGAACAGAGCCCGGTCTCGTCGGATGTGGAGGTGTCTTCCCCGAAGCGGCAGCGGCTCTCGGCGAGCGCCAACTCCATCTCCAACGGCGAGTACCCATGCAACCAGTGTGACCTCAAGTTCTCCAACTTTGAGAGCTTCCAGACCCACCTGAAGCTGCACCTGGAGCTGCTGCTGCGGAAGCAGGCGTGCCCCCAGTGCAAGGAGGACTTCGACTCGCAGGAGTCCCTGCTGCAGCACCTGACCGTGCACTACATGACCACGTCCACCCACTACGTGTGCGAGAGCTGCGACAAGCAGTTCTCCTCGGTGGACGACCTGCAGAAGCACCTGCTGGACATGCACACCTTCGTGCTCTACCACTGCACCCTGTGTCAGGAGGTCTTCGACTCCAAGGTGTCCATCCAGGTGCATCTGGCGGTGAAGCACAGCAACGAGAAGAAGATGTTCCGCTGCACGGCCTGCAACTGGGACTTCCGCAAGGAGGCCGACCTGCAGGTGCACGTCAAGCACAGCCACCTGGGCAACCCGGCCAGGGCCCACAAGTGCATCTTCTGCGGGGAGACCTTCAGCACCGAGGTGGAGCTGCAGTGCCACATCACCACGCACAGCAAGAAGTACAACTGCAAGTTCTGCAGCAAGGCCTTCCACGCCATCATCCTGCTGGAGAAGCACCTGCGGGAGAAGCACTGCGTGTTCGACGCGGCGGCCGAGAACGGCACGGCCAACGGGGTGCCCCCGGCCGCCGCCAAGAAGGCCGAGCCGGCTGACCTGCCGGGCGTGCTGCTGAAGAACCCCGAGGCGCCCAACAGCCACGAGGCGAGTGAGGATGACGTGGACGCGTCAGAGCCCATGTACGGCTGCGACATCTGCGGGGCGGCCTACACCATGGAGGTGCTGCTGCAGAACCACCGGCTACGGGACCACAACATCCGGCCGGGCGAGGACGACGGCTCGCGGAAGAAGGCCGAGTTCATCAAGGGCAGCCACAAGTGCAACGTGTGCTCGCGGACTTTCTTCTCGGAGAACGGGCTCCGGGAGCACCTGCAGACCCACCGGGGCCCCGCCAAGCACTACATGTGCCCCATCTGCGGCGAGCGTTTCCCCTCGCTGCTGACGCTCACCGAACACAAGGTGACCCACAGCAAGAGCCTGGACACGGGCACCTGCCGCATCTGCAAGATGCCCCTGCAGAGCGAGGAGGAGTTCATCGAGCACTGCCAGATGCACCCCGACCTGCGCAACTCCCTCACGGGCTTCCGCTGCGTGGTCTGCATGCAGACGGTCACCTCCACGCTCGAGCTCAAGATCCACGGCACCTTCCACATGCAGAAGCTGGCGGGCAGCTCGGCCGCGTCCTCCCCCAACGGTCAGGGGCTGCAGAAGCTCTACAAGTGTGCCCTATGCCTCAAAGAGTTTCGCAGCAAGCAGGACCTGGTGAAGCTCGACGTCAACGGGCTCCCCTACGGCCTCTGTGCCGGCTGCATGGCCCGCAGCGCCAATGGACAGGTGGGCGGCCTGGCCCCGCCCGAGCCTGCAGACCGGCCCTGCGCCGGCCTCCGCTGCCCCGAGTGCAGCGTCAAGTTTGAGAGTGCGGAGGACCTGGAGAGCCACATGCAGGTGGACCACCGTGACCTCACCCCGGAGACCAGTGGGCCCCGGAAAGGCGCCCAGACGTCGCCAGTGCCCCGGGTAAGTACAGCCCTCCCCAGCCTGCCCCAGCCTGCCCCACCCCCGCTCCATGGGGCTCCGCGCATGCCCACAAGAGGCCGCTTGTCGAGCTCTGCGTTTCCCTTCTAGTCGCGGACCGGAGAAGCAGGGTTCTCCTCCAGCGGTTAAGCACATCTGATGATCGCAGTAAGCTCCGAGTTCAGATCCCAGTGCATGCCATCTCCCTTCCAGCGGCACATGGCATGTATCACCCTGGGTCTCATTTGCCAAGTGCTTTTCTGTAAAATGGGAATAATAATTGTCTCAATGTCATAGAATTGTTGTGGGGGACCCGTGGCATAGTGTAGGTGAAGGGTTGACACAGTGAGTTCAGACCCTGCAGCTCGCTGGGCAGGGAAGCTGGACAGGAGACTCCTTAAGGGGCCCACTGCAGATTCCCCCTTCAGCCTCTCCAGCCCTCCTTCTCTCTCACTCTCTCCCCACTACTCCCACCCCCAGCAAAATCCCAGAGTCCCAGGCCCCCGTCTGATCCCGCAGTGAACACCTTTACAAACATCCCTGTCTTCCAGGGGCACCCCTGGCGGGTGGTCCTTTCCCAAAGCCCACCTCCCTGCCAGTGGCGCCAGCAGTGGCCCTCGAGGGACAGATGCCCCCGAGATCGGCTTGGCACCTCCTCGGTCTGGAAACAGATAACACAGACTTGATGGGAGTCCCCAGGCCTGCTCTTGTCTGACACCAGGGGCCTGAGGCCTCTCAGATGCCTGCCTGGAGCAGAGAGCTCCTTTCAGAGTGGATTGATTGATTGAATTTGCCCTGAGCACCCATTATTTCTGGGGTACCTGGCAGCCAAGGAGAGTCAGAGATGGACCACTTTCTCAAGGCCTTTGGACTGAGCGAGGCCACTTGGTAAGGATCCACTGGGTCACCCTTCAGGGGTCCTGAGCACAGTGCACTCATAGCTGCCCAGCTCTGTTCCCCCATGCCTCAGCATTCTGACTGGCCAGTGTGGGTGGATTGGAGTTTCAGCCCTGGAGGCAGAGGGCCTGCCTCCCCATCTGTGATTTGACCTCTTTGGGCCTCTGTCTCACCTGTAAGCCAGTACATGCTAAGTTGCCTCAGTCGGGTACGACTCTTTGTGATCCTATGGACCGTAGCCCACCAGGCTCCTCTTGTCTATGGGATTCTCCAGACAAGAATACTGGAGCGGGTTGCCATACCCTCCCCTGGGGAATCTTCCCGACCCAGGGATCAAACCCGGGTCTCTTTTGTCTCCTGCACTGGCAGAAGTGTTCTTTACCACTAGCGCCACCTGGGTAAAGCCAGAGGGAAATGGTAATAACAGTACAGTGGTAGTAGTCATCGTAGTCTCGGTGGTGTCTGTCTCCAAAGCCAGCATCACCTGGGAGGGACCTGGGGGCTGTTCTGTTTCTTAACCAGCATCTGCTCTGGCCGCCGCCGCCGCCGCCGCTGCTAAGTCACTTCAGTCGTGTCCGACTCTGTGCGACCCCATAGATGGCAGCCCACCAGGCTCTCCCGTCCCTGAGATTCTCCAAGCAAGAACACTGGAGTGGGTTGCCATTTCCTTCTCCAGTGTGTGAAAGTGAAAAGTGAAAGTGAAGTCGCTCAGTCGTGTCCGACTCTTAGCGACCCCATGGACTGCAGCCCACCAGGCTCCTCCGTCCATGGGATTTTCCAGGCAAGAGTACTGGAGTGGGGTGCCATCGCCTTCTCCGCTGCTCTGGCTAGCTGGTGCCTATTCCTCCTCAGTGTCAAATACTGTGAATGTTCCCTGTGTTAACCTTTGTGTTTTGCCCTGGGATTAAATGAGTCAAGATGTGCTGGGCACGTAGTAACCATCACTTATGATTTTCTCGTTTATAATCACAGCTCACACTGATTGAGGAATAAGGATGTGCCAGGAACTTTCTATCTATTTATTCCTTATAATACTCACTCTCCAGATGAGGAAAAGGAGGCAAGGAACTGTTAGGTAGTTTGCTATGAGCCCCTCGATTTCAAGAGGCAGAGATGGGGGTTGATCCTGGGGAGAGTGTGGCACCCCAGCCTGAGCTCTTGACAGGCCTCCAGCCAGCACCTCTGGAGCCCATCCTGGTTGCAAGGTTGGGGTTCGGGGTGGTCAGCCCAGTGCACAGGTGGTGGGACAGTGTGGCAGGGCCGGGCTTGTCCTGTTCCAGGTGCTCCCCGCTCCATTCCTGCCCACACTCTGTTGGTCACGGGGCTGCCTCTAGCCCCCTCAAAGCCTTTGGCTATTGCAGCCTCCTCCTTCCCAGTCTCTGCTCTGTGCCCAGTATCTAGCACCACTTCGTAAAGCCCCTACTGTGTGAGCACCCACTCTTATATTGTTTTCCTGGCAACACCCTGGACCTTTGCTGCGACCTTTGCTTTGGCAAAGAGGGGGCCCAGGCTTAGAAAGGTAGAGCCACATACCCAGGGGTGAGCAGCTGTGCGAGGCAGTGCAGGACTTCAAACCTGAGGGGGCTTGTTTACAGGGAGCCTGGCCGGACTTCCTATTCCTGTCCCTGGCTTGTGAGAGAAGAGGGAGCTGACATTCACGTCCAGAGGCCTGGGCAGATGGGCCATTTGCAGAAAGGAGTTAGACAAAGCCTGGGCACCTCCCCAGCAGAGGCATAGCCTCTGGGGCCTTGCCCCCTGCCTGGGCACGCCTGGGGGCAGGGGCCCAGCTGTCTGCTCGCCCACCCCTCTCTCCCCCAGGACTCACGCATGTGAGAGCAGACTCTGGGGGCTGTACAGGGGCTTGGGGGCTGGCAGGCTGGGACCCTCGGGAGTGTATCCATAGCAACTGGCTCTCTGAGGACTGGGTTCCCATGGGGCTGAGGCTGCTGTCGGCTGGAGCGTGAAGCACTGAGGTTTCTGCCTCCCCCTCTATTTATGGGTAATAACAACATCGCCCCAGCTCTAGCCCCTTGTGGGCAGACCCCGGCCCTCATCAACTCATGAGATCGCCACAGTGCCTCATGCTGCTCAGGGTGGGGGGCTAGACTGGGTGCTCACTTGCTATACCTTACTGCAGGGCAAACAGACAGCTGGGTTCAGGGGCTTGTCCAGGTGACAGCTTTCTGTCACCCCGATCAAGACTGTCTGGGGTGGTCTGGGGCATGGAGCTAGGAAGGCAGCCCAGACAGTGGCTCCAGAGGGTGCCTGCATGGGGTCGAATCCCCTTGCCACTGCTTATCAGCGCTTGAAATTCTGCTTTCTCCATCCCTGAAGGGGAGCTTGCAGAGTCATTGTGAGTATTCAGAATAAACAGTGCCTGCACACAGTAGGTGCTCAGTAAGCTTGGGCTGCAGTCATGATCAGGGAATTCAGCAGCAGTGGCTGTCTCTGCCCTCTCCTTCCTGCTCCTCTCCTGTCTCCACATCCCCGGGTGTGTGCTCTTCCTGCCCTGGGCCCCTCTGAGGTTGCTCGGGGCCACGCGAGGGGAGGCAGCCCTGGCCAAGGTCCCAGGGCTCAGCTCCGGTTCTCCTGGGCTGGGCCCTGCGGAACGGGTTTATGTCAGAGGAGGCGCTTTGAATGCCAAGTTCTACCTTTCTGTGCTTACATCTCCTGGTGGGAACTGAGGCTCCAGAGAAGATGGGGTCTTTCAGGGATAGAGAAAGGGAGATGGGCCAGGAGAAGGTGTTGAGGTGAGGACGGAGGGCCAGCCGGGGTTGCAGCAGGAGGGAGAGTCCTGATCGGTTCTCTCCAGCCCAGAGGACCACATTGCCCCACCAGCTGCATGATGGACCCTGGGCATCCCTGACCTCATGTGCTTGGCTGGAAGGGCCATCTGTGGGGACAACTGACTATGTAGTGAGCCTTACTGAGTGTTGGTGCTGGTGAGCCCTTTTGTGGACAGGTGTGTGTATGCCTGTGAGTGTGAGTGTGTGTACCTATGTGTCTACATGCGTGTTTGTGAGGGCTGGTGTACACCCTTGTGCCATGAGCTGCTTTTGCATCTGTGGGTGCATTTGGGAGTGGTGGGTGTGACTGTGAGGGTCCAGGGAGAGAACTGAAAGCCGGTGTGTCACTGGGGACGCTGTGCGAACTTGGGGTCCATGACGATGTTTCCACTTCTCTGAGGGTGTTGCACTTATGTGTCCGTGTTACAGGGAGCGAGTTGGTGTGTGTAACCTGTGGGTGTATCCATGAAGGTCTTGTGTGTTGGTGGTGAGTTGGAATGAGGTGTGTAGGATACTTGCAAGTATATGTGTATGTCCTCACACGCGTGTCTATGCCTGTGCATACAGGTCGTGTGTGTGTGTGTGTTTGTGTGTGTGTGTGTGTGTGTGTGTGTGCAGGGGCCTGTGTGTTTGTGTGAACGCCCAGGCCCTTTGGTCAGCAGTTCCTGTGATCCCTCCCTTGGGCATCCCCAGGAGTCTGCTTCCCCACAAGGCAGGGTCCATTCCTTTTCCTGACACCAAGGGGTGGCCATATGGTTGGGGGACCTTTGGGGGGTACCCTCTTGTCCTGCTCAGGCTCCTGGTGACTTATCTGTCAAGCCCAGTGAACCCACTTCACTCACTTCCTTGAAGAGGAACAGCACTTTTGGACCAGCCATGGCTGTGGCTTCCAGAAACTTCTAGCCAGGAGGCGGGGGCACCATGTTCCTTGTCCAGCAGTCTCCTCTGGGCTTCTTTGGCATGGAGCTTCCTGCGCTGTGCTTCATCCTTGCATTTACTTGTTCATTCACTCATTCATTCATTCAATCGTTCATTAAGTGTCAAGGACTCTTAAACGGGCTAGACAGAGTGGTGGGGGACACGTATGTGAGGGGATGAATGATTCTGATGGTGGAGAAACTCGGGGTCCTTCTTTTCTGTGAGCACAGACCAGGAGTTGAGCCGTGGCAGGGTGTGCCCCTCGGAAGTCCTCAGTCCCTGCTGTCTCTCCTGGCTTGAAATCTCCTCTGCCCATTGTGAGACTGACTCCCAACTTCCGTCCCCTCCACCTCCAGACTCACCCATCTTCCCGGGGTGTGTCTGTGCTGAATGCCTGCTTCTGGGACCAGCACTATGGCTGCTCCGAGGACATGCTGAACGCCTAGTTCTCCGGAAACACCTAGGGTAGGGCCCTCTGGTCTCATCAGCGGGGGTCCTGCAGCCTGAGCAGGGACCCTGCCCAGAGCCTGAAGCTCCCAGCACCAGCTCTTCCAGTTGGTTCTCCGTTCATCTGTTCAACAGCCTCTCGGCAGTTGAGAGTCATGATGAAAGTTCAGTGCTTATTAGATGCTCACTGGGCGGGGCCCTGTGCAGGGTCATGGGGGTCCAGGATCCCTAGTTACCGAGGGATGGCTTCTCTTTATCCCTTCTGCCCTAATAGAGGGCTTGGCACATATTATTTTGCAACTTTGCTCATCTGCTCAAAAATTCTTCCCAAAGCGCTTGGTCTTTGCTGGGACCTCAGAGGTGAACAGAACATATTCTGGCCCTTGGGTTCTCATGGTGCAGTGGGAAGCAGACAAATCAATTGGCCATGGCAAACTCTTTGGGGCTCAACTAGGTGGTTTCAGCACTAACTCAGGGGCCTGGGCAGACCCTAAACTCACTCTGGGTTGGGAAGAGAGGGCTTCTCAGAAGAGGTGACATTTGAACAGAGACCTTGAGGATGGAGAGGATATTCTGATGGAGGAAACAGCATAGACAAAGTCCCAGAGGTGAGACCAGGCAAGTTCAGGTGGGGCTGAGACAATTGAGCCCCCTGGTGGTTCACCCTGGCCCTATCATTGAGGGATGGGCCTCAGTGCTCAACTGAAACATCCAGTCTTGCCTTCTTTTCCAGAGGTCAAGGGAGGCCCCATTATTCCAGGACACAAAGTGGTCTTCAGAAAACTTGGATGCTGTGAATTCCTCTCCCTTCATAGAAACCCACAGTTACATCCCTTCCCCCCAGTTAAGAACAACACCATCTGTGTCCACAGTGGGCTAGTTTCATACTGCGGAGCTCCACTGTTTGGAACCAGTCTTCAAGAAGCTTTGAAACTTTTTATGTTCTCCATTTTTCTGCCCCCTCCCCACAAAAGTACTTGGTCATAGCTCCCCGTGTGTGGAAGCCAGCTCTGGGATGACGTGGGGCCTTATGTGTCTAGGGCAGGTGAGGAATTCTTCAGTCATCCTTGAGTGTCAGAGCTGATGGGAGCACTCTCGCTGGTTGTCCACTTGGTTCTTAGGGCAGGTACTTAGTTAGATGCAAAGGGACATGGGTGCATAGATGGATGGATGCGTGGATGTGTGTGAGTATGTGTGTGTGTGTGTAGATGGATAAATGGGTAAATTGGATAGGTAGGTGAAAGAATGGGTAGATTGATGGATAGATGGATGGACGGATAGATAAATGAATGGGTGTATGGGTATATGTCAGTTCAGTTCAGTTCAGTCACTCAGTTGTGTCCAACTCTTTGCCACCCCATGAATCGCAGCACGCCAGGCCTCCCTGTCCATCACCAACTCCCGGAGTTCACTCAGACTCATGTCCATTGAGTCAGTGATGCCATCCAGCCATCTCATCCTCTGCCGTCCCCTTCTCCTCCTGCCCCCAGTCCCTCCCAGCATCAGAGTCTTTTCCAATGAATCAACTCTTTGCATGAGGTGGCCAAAGTACTGGAGTTTCAGCTTCAGCATCATTCCCTCCAAAGAAATCCTAGGGCTGATCTCCTTCAGAATGGACTGGTTGGATCTCCTTGCAGTCCAAGGGACTCTCACGAGTCTTTTCCAACACCACAGTTCAAAAGCATGAATTCTTCGGTGCTCAGCCTTCTTCACAGTCCAACTCTCACATCCATACATGACCACAGGAAAAACCATAGCCTTGACTAGACGGACCTTTGTTGGCAAAGTAATGTCTCTGCTTTTGAATATGCTATCTAGGTTGGACATAACTTTCCTTCCAAGGAGTAAGCATCTTTTAATTTCATGGCTGCAATCACCATCTGCAGTGATTTTGGAGCCCAGAAAAATAAAGTCTGACACTGTTTCCCCATCTGTTTCCCATGAAGTGACGGGACCAGATGCCATGATCTTAGTTTTCTGAATGTTGAGCTTTAAGCCAACTTTTTCACTCTCCACTTTAACTTTCATCAAGAGGCTTTTGAGTTCCTCTTCACTTTCTGTCCTAAGGGTGGTGTCATCTGCATATCTGAGGTTATTGATATTTCTCCCGGCACTCTTGATTCCAGCTTGTGTTTCTTCCAGTCTAGTGTTTCTCATGATGTACTCTGCATATAAGTTAAATAAGCAGGGTGATAATATACAGCCTTGATGTACTCCTTTTTCTATTTGGAACCAGTCTGTTGTTCCATGGCCAGTTCTAACTGCTGCTTCCTGACCTGCATACAGATATCTCAAGAGGCAGGTCAGGTGGTCTGGTATTCCCATCTCTTTCAGAATTTTCCACAGTTTATTGTGATGCACACAGTCAAAGGCTTTGGCATAGTCAATAAAGCAGAAATAGATGTTTTTCTGGAACTCTCTTGCTTTTTCCGTGATCCAGCAGATGTTGGTAATTTGATTTCTGGTTCCTCTGCCTTTTCTAAAACCAGCTTGAACATCAGGAAGTTCACGGTTCACGTATTGCTGAAGCCTGGCTTGGAGAATTTTGAGCATTACTTTACTAGCGTGTGAGATGAGTGCAGTTGTGCGGTAGTGTGAGCATTCTTTGGCATTGCCTTTCTTTGGGCTTGGAATGAAAACTGACCTTTTCCAGTCCTGTGGCCACTGCTGAGTTTTCCAAATTTGCTGGCATATTGAGTGCAGCACTTTCACTGCATCATCTTTCAGGATTTGAAAGAGCTCAACTGGAATTCCATCACCTCCACTAGCTTTGTTCGTAGTGATGCTTTCTAAGGCCCACTTGACTTCACATTCCAGGATGTCTGGCTCTAGATGAGTGATCACACCATCGTGACTATCTGGGTCGTGAAGATCTTTTTTGTACAGTTCTTCTGTGTGTTCTTGCCATCTCTTCTTAATATCTTCTGCTTCTGTTAGGTCCATACCATTTCTGTCCTTTATCGAGCCCGTCTTTGCATGAAATGCCCCCTTGGTATCTCTTAATTTTCTTGAAGAGATCTCTAGTCTTTCCCATTCTGTTGTTTTCCTCTATTTCTTTGCATTGGTTGCTGAGGAAGGTTTTCTTATCTCTTCTTGCTATTCTTTGGAACTCTGCATTCAGATGCTTATATCTTTCCTTTTCTCCTTTGCTTTTCGCTTCTCTTCTTTTCACAGCTATTTGTAAGGCCTCCCCAGACAGCCATTTTGCTTTTTTGCATTTCTTTTCCATGGGGATGGTCTTCATCCCTGTCTCCTGTACAATGTCACGAACCTCATTCCATAGTTCATCAGGCACTCTATCAGATCTAGGCCCTTAAATCTATTTCTCACTTCCACTGTATAATCATAAGGGATTTGATTTAGGTCATACCTGAATGGTCTAGTGGTTTCCCTACTTTTTTCAATTTCAGTCTGAATTTGGTAATAAGGAGTTCATGGTCTGAGCCACAGTCAGCTCCTGGTCTTGTTTTTGCTGACTGTATAGAGCTTCTCCATCTTTGGCTGCAAAGAATATAATCAGTCTGATTTTGGTGTTGACCATCTGGTGATGTCCATGTGTAGAGTCTTCTCTTGTGTTGTTGGAAGAGGGTGTTTGTTATGACCAGTGCATTTTCTTGGCAAAACTCTATTAGCCTTTGCCCCGCTTCATTCCGTATTCCAAGGCCAAATTTGCCTGTTACTCCAAGTGTTTCTTGACTTCCTACTTTTGCATTCCAGTCCCCTATAATGAAAAGGACATCTTTTTTGGGTGTTAGTTCTAAAAGGTCTTGTAGGTCTTCATAGAACCGTTCAACTTCAGCTTCTTCAGCATTACTGGTTGGGGCATAGACTTGGATTACTGTGATATTGAATGGTTTGCCTTGGAAACGAACAGAGATCATTCTGTCGTTTTTGAGATTGCATACAAGTACCGCATTTCGGACTCTTTTGTTGACCATGATGGCTACTCCATTTCTTCTGAGGGATTCCTGCCTGCAGTAGTAGATATAATGGTCATCTGAGTTAAATTCACCCATTCCAGTCCATTTGAGTTCGCTGATTCCTAGAATGTCGACATTCACTCTTGCCATCTCATGTTTGACCACTTCCAGTTTGCCTTGATTCATGGACCTATGTATGTGTGTTTAATGGATGGACGGGTAGGCAGGTTAGGTAGATGGATGGATGGGTAGCTGGACAGCTAGATGAATGTATGGGTGTGTGTAGATGGATCAGTGGGTAGATCGAGGGTAGGTTGATGGACAGGTGATGGGTAGACAGATGAACAGGTCTGTGGATCTGTGCAGTGGATGCAGCAAGCATAGATGGGTGGAAGATGAGTAGGTGAATCTGATCATGCTTCAGGCAGATCAGCCTGACTCAGCTTCAGTTCCATGGTTCTTCCTGTGTGCCCTCACTTTGGGATGGTTCAGTTTCCCCAGGGCCAGCAGAGAAGCAGCTTCCTTCAAATGGAGCTTGTCAGCCCTTTCCCTCTGCGAGGCTGACTCGCAGAGCTGGAGTCAGAGGCAGGTGGGAAGATAATGGCCTGGAGAAACCTGGGAGCAGGTCAGAGCCATTCTAGGCAGTCTTGAGCTGTGACCTCCAGGAACTTTTGCTTTCTGCTCTGTTCTGCATCCTGACTGTCTAACTCCTTTCCTTTTGGTTTCCATGCAGAAAAAGACATACCAGTGCATCAAGTGCCAGATGACCTTCGAGAATGAGAGAGAGATCCAAATCCACGTTGCCAACCACATGATTGGTAAGAGCATGTTTCCTCCCACCTGGGCTGCGGCCACCCCTCAGGGCTGAAATGTGCGGGTCCGGTCATCATTTTTCTGGCTTTTAGCTCAAAGGATGGCGTCACTGCTGCTACTGCTGAGACATTTCAAATGAGACTAAAAATGTCAGAGCTGGAGCACTTTCTCCATCCGGACCCTCTTTTCGCGACTCTGTTCACATTAGAATCAAACTTTTGACAATCTCTCCCATTTCTCAGCACAAATTTCCCTCCATTTCTGAATCAAAGTGCTTTCCAGTTGTCAGGCACTCAGGGGCAATCGTGCTTCAATTGTGTACGTCATGACATCGAACAGATTTAACGGCTCACATTTCCCCACCAAACGCAGGCAGTTCCTCAGGCACATTGTCAAAACAGAATGCTTACAAAGTTATTTCACTACTTTTTCTATTCCTCTTCAAGCAGTCTTGGACTTTGGAAAATTCAGCCTTTTTTAAAAGGGAGCATCCAAGGTCCCATTGTGTTCCCACTTGGCCCAAGGGATGGAGGAAAGCTTTGAGGTCTTCCTTGTCTTCTGTGGGTGGGTGTGGTCTTGCTGGCAGCTGGGAGGGCACAGCTTTAAGAGGGCATAGCAATTTCTGGTGCACAGGGCTGGCCCAGGGCATGGGTTTGGCAGTAATGGCCTTGGGAGCTCCTGGAGTTTTGGTGCTCTGGGTCTTTGGTGGAAGCGTGATCACCTTTGCCAAGACCTCCACAGTCTGAGTGGTGAGAGGTCCGTCCTGGGTTGAGCATCCTGACCCTTACTTCCTTTCCACTTTTCTGCCTCTGATATCTTTTCATTAAAGTTTTAACGACAGCCATGCCAACTGAGTACTTTTTTCCAAAACCCTTGATCTCATAGTTAAAAAAAAGTCTCCTTCACGCTCTTCACCTATAACTATCACAACATTGTTAATCTGCTATACCCCAATACAAATACAATGTTTTTGGTGTTTAAAAAAAAAAGTCCATTTAAATGTCCAGCTCAGTGGATCCTCACAAACAGAGCACTCCAGGGTAACCAACACCCAGGTAAAGAAACAGACCATTCCCCAGTCTCGGAAAGCCCCCCGCTCGACCCTCTCCAGGTCCTTCCCCCAACAAAAGGGTGTCACCATCCTGTTGTCTAACAGCAGAGGTCACTTGGGGTGGTTTTGCATTTTATATAAATGAGATCACACAGTCTCTGCTCATTTGTGTCTGGTGACTTTTACTTGTTCATATTATTGACTGTGATTGGATCTTCTCACTAGTGGATGCTGTTCTATCGTGTGAACACATTACCGTTTATCTATTCTTGATACACATCCTAATGGGCATTTGGGTCGTTTCCCTTGTGGGATTATTTTACATAGTGTGCTGGTGTGAACATTCTTGTGCGAGTCATTGGTGAACATGTACATGCAGTTTCAATGGGAATATTCTTGGACTCAGACTGGGGAGTCATAGGATGTGAGTGGGTACTCTTTCAGTAGATACAGACAAATACATTTGCAAAGTGGTCATATGAAGTCTTGCTCTCACCCCAGCCTGTGAGAGCTGCATGTCTGTGCCATCATCTGCGTTGTACATACCAAGAACCACGGCAAAGGTCCTTCTGTAGTGTGTCCCTGCCAGGGTCCGTGAGTTTGGATGCCTAGCATCCCAGTGACTGACTCGGGGCAGGTGTCCTGAAGGTGCTGACCCTAACTGGGTGCCTGGTGGGGCTCCCTCAATGATGAGGGGACATGAGGAGCACAGGGGTGGCAGGTAGGGCCCTGGGAGTTCGGCCTGACAGGGAGACTGCTGACTTTTTAGTTTCTTCTGTTTGAAAGTCCCCCCGCTGAAGCAGAGGAAGGAAACCGCCCTGTCAGTCACAGGCTGCAGAGAGCGCTTTCACTGCGGTGTCGGGGAGGTGAAGATGAAGATATCTCAAAATGTTTGCTTTTGTAGCAGGTGTTAATGTGTGCTCCTGTTTGTAAGCACGAAGGGCGAGAGGCTGGCTAATTGGACCACAGTGGTTTCAAAGGTGTTTCTCCCTGCTCCTCTCTCTTTTCCACCTATCCTTTCCGCGCAGAGCTGGGGAGCTGCAGTGTCCTCAGATGGAAGGCGAGGGCCGGCGCCTCACTGGAGTGGTGAGAGATGTGAGGGGAGGGCTTGATTGGCATTCATGGGAGAGGGGGGCTTGATTGGCACCTGGGTCTTTGTGCGAGCCGGGGGCGGGGCTCCGGCTAAGGAAGTGGCTGGACAGGGCCCCTCCCCTGAGCCTGTGCAGTGCCGTGAGCGGGGCTGTTCTCAGGCCACGTGGAGGTTGGGGGCCTGGGAGTCGGCAGCAAGGAGCTATTGGTCTCAGAGCCCAAGCGTCTGGGCAAGACGTTTATGCAACTGCACAACGTCTCACAGGCAGGGCCTTGGCTCATGGCCATGAGGAACGGGCTAGGACCCCGCTGGCGCCACACCTCTGGTGCCGGGTGGTACCTCTTCTTATTCTGTCCGGCCCTCCCCACCTGTCCGCCCTTCACTGGCCTCGTCATCTCCGTCCATCAAGGAACAGCAAGCACCCGCTGCACGTGGAGACCTGGGGTGGTCCCTGTAGGTGACAGAGGGTGAAGGGGACTTGGGTTGTGCCCTCAGAGACCTCCCAGCATCCTGCCGAAGCCCTCACAGTGCACACCCTGTGGGGTGGAGGGACGTCACCTGGGTGAGGGCGCACACAGCTGCCGTGTATTGAGCCTACCACAGGCTGGCTACTCTATGTAGCTGCTAGTTCTATACCTCACAGAGGAGGGTTAATGGCTTTCCCAAGTTCTTCTACCCAGGAAATAGCAGAGCCAGGGTCTCCATAAAAGCCAGTCTCTCTCCACTGTGCATGGCTCCCCCACCAGGGCCTGTGGTGGGAGAGACACAGCCCTACCCTCTGCCCATGGGAGAGGCTGATGGGTGTCCAAGTAAGCACTGTGCAATGAGGTTGATGCTCCCAGAACAGGGGCTGCTGGGTCCAAATAGGTCCGTCAGGAAGGCCTGGGTTTTGAAGGATGAAGAGGAGTTTTCTCTGTGGTTTAGGGCCATCGCTGGCAGGGGCAGCAGCCTTGGCAGGGAAGGACAGTCAGAGAGAGCAGGGCCCTCGGAGAGCTGATTGTAACAAGGAGGCAGGTCCTTGAAGGATGGGTGTTGTTAGGCTGAGAAGGTGGGGAGCAACATCTGGGGGAGGACCCTGGGTGAGTGGAGCTCAGAGACAGGAGCAGAGGAGGTGACTGGGGACGGGGGACCCTGACCTGGCCAGGATGGAGGCATTGCATGTGGTAGCCTTGTGGGCAGTGAAGGTGGGGAGGTGGTGTGGGGCTGGACCATGGAGGACCTTAAGGCCAGATTAAGGGATTTGGATTTGGGAGCCCCTTGGCAGATGCTTTATTTGATTTCTGCTGAACCCCAAAGAGGTGTCAGACAGGGCCCACATTCCCACACGAGCTGGGCAGTACTGGGACTGTGTGTTCTCCGGCTCCCCTGGGCCTCCCAGACCCTATTGTGATTTGAGGAGACACTTTGTTCATCTGTGTCCCTGCCTGGTTCCTGTAGACACATGAATGTGTGACCTTGGGCTTACCCACTAGGGAGCCACTGAAGGTTTTGGAGCAGAGTGTGGCCTAGAGCAGCTGGGTGCTTTAGGGAGGCTCAGAGGGGAGAACGTGGAATGAGGCAGCACGGTATGGTCAACTGCGTGGAAAGGTATTGGAACAAGGTTTAGTGAAATCCTTGAAAAAGCAAGCCACCAAACAGAAAACAACAGTAAAATTCAGCAGAAGAAAAGTAATAGACTCTGATGAAGATGACGAATATTGAATTTAAGATGTCTGGAGACTGGAACTTAATGGAATGATTCTAACACAGATAATACTTGGCAGAAGTTAAGATCTGATGGAGTGTTTACTTTGTTTATTATTGTCTCTATGCCTTAAAAAAAAATAAACTTGTTATGCAAAAACAGAGACCTGCCTGGTCTGGTCCAGGGGTCAGGGAATGAGGCAGGGAGAGAAGGCAGGCCATAGGACATCCATTTGGCTTGTGCTGTGGGCCTGTGGGCCCTGGTGGCTTGGGGAAGGTGGTGGGGGTGACAGTGGGAGGTGTGAATGGAAGAGAAGCAGGCCCAGGAGCCCTGGGTGGGGGCTGGCACGGCAGAGCTGGTAAAAACTGCCCAGTGTCCCTGTGGACAGCTTCCCCCTGCTAAATGACCCGAGCCCAGAGTGGCTGCCTGGAGCCAGCGGGGGTAAAAGCCCCCTTAGTGGCACCAAGGGGACTCGGCAGATAGACGTGATGCTGTTCAGCTCGGTGGCCTTCTCATCAACTCGGGGCACAGGGGTTCTGAGGCAGGACTCCCCAGGGACCTGGACTGCAGGAGCCCGCCCCCGGGGGACGCTAAACTGGCCTTTTTATAGCGGGGGGCCGCATCGTGACTTTGCAGCCTCCAGACCCTGGGAGTTATGATGACCCAGGGACACGTCTCCTTGGAAACATTTTCCCAGCACCCCTCTCCTGGCGGCTGCTGGCGAGGGAGTGATTTGGAGCTGATAGAAAGGCGAGGGTCTTTTGAAACCTTTCAGCGGCAGGGTCTCCTTTGAAATCCCCCCTCCCCACAGAGAATGAGGCCCCCTTCTCTGGGCTTCCTCCAGCTTTTGAAATGGTTTTAGACACCCCCTCCCCCAGTACATCAAAACCTTGGAGCAGTCTACTGCTCTGATCTGCGGCCTCCTGGAGGGTCCGTCCCTTCCCCACCTCCCACTGCACCCGACCCCCCCCCCACCCGCCAATCAGCGACCCCCTTCCCACCCTCACCCCACACTCTGGAAGGATTGCCTCCCCCCTGGAAAAATGGCTCTGCAGGAGGCCCTGCTTGGGCTCCCTGGGGCCTGCTGAGGGGAGAGCTGAGGAGGGCTTGTGGGGGGCCTGGCCCAGAGACAGGCAGCCCCGTGGCCGGGGACAGATGAGTGTCTCCCCATGTGTGTTAGACAAGTATGTGCAAGGACATGACGTGCACGGCCCCAGGGGGCCTGGGGCACGCGGGACCTCAGAGGCCCAGAGGCTGGTCCTCTTGCCCTCTCCTCGTCTGCTTGCAAACCTCTCTCTCAGTTCCTCTCGGGCTGATGGCTGGACGAGGGTCTGAGAACTTGTCCTTGAAATAGCGAACTTGCTATGACCCAGGTTGGCCCCAGGGGAGTGACTCAGCCTCTGGGCCCTGATGTCCTAACTCAGGGCTTCATGGGCCCCTGGGGGGAGCCCTGAGGAGGGGCCGGGCTGGGAAGGGACGGTCCTCGGGGAACCTTGTCAGGGACGTTTGCCCTCCGTGTCCTTGAAAAGTGGCTGTGGACCCTCTGGCAGGCAGCCAGGCCAGAGCTGGCCCGTCCCGGTGGGGCATTAGTCATTCTGAAGACGTTATTTTCTTGGTCACGTCAGCCTCTTTCCCTGGGTGCCTCTTAAGGCCTGGGCTTTGCTGTGAAGAAATGAGGCGGGGCAGGGGGGCAGCATTTGGAAAATTAGCCTCTCCCACCTCCTGCTCAGGTCTTCAAAACGCCCCCCATGCTGGTCAGGTGGTCCTTGTCTGTCCTCCCTGACAAAGCACCTGGAGGGGAGGGGTCTGCTCGGGGTATGCGTGTGTGTGTGTGTGTGTGTGTGTGTGTGTGTGTGAGAGAGAGAGAGAGAGAGAGAGAGAGAGAGAGAGGGAGAGAGGCTTTCTGCCTTTTTGTCTTCAGAAGCACATCCCAGAAGACATCCTGAAAGCCACCTTGCAGACAGGGTACCCCCTCTTTCTGCGGCTGTTGCCTTGCGGAAGACCTGGCCTGCAGCGTTTTTCGAGAGGAAGGAAAGGCTGGTGTGGAAATCAGCATTTCACCCTCACGCCAGGGAAATACAAAAACTCTCAAATATAACTGAGGAGAAAAACACGTGAAAAGGAAAAGGAAAAAACGGTTCCTGTTGACTTTCTGTTGGGAACACATGTTGCTGAGTGGGGCTGTGCTAGCTGTTTTCTGGTGCTTTTCATTCGGGTAACACCAGACCCAAAACATCTGTCTAACCTTAATATGTGATAAAACTGTCTCCCTCTGCCCCCAGAGATCACGTTTCAAGTTCCGGGACTGTTCTGTCAGGATAACAAGCTTGTGCAAAGAGCCTATAATCCAGTTCTTTCCTCCCTTCCCCTCCCCCCTCCCCTTCATCTCCTCCCCTCCCCCTCCCCTCCCCCTCTTTCTCTTCCTTCTTCATCTCCCAAGTAGAGCACAGTCACTTCCCTCCTTAACAGCCCCTGTAGATGAGGACTCAGTTTCCCTGATTTTGAATCCCATTGGTCAGTTTAAGGAGGCTGTTGATCAAGTACTTGGTCCATGAAGAATCCATCAGTTCTGAATTTTAAAATAGTGAGTTTTCTCATCTCAGGTGGCACAGTGGTAAAGTATCTGCCTGCAGTGCAGGAGGCACACAGATGCACGTTCAGTCCCTGGGTTGGGAAAAATCCCCTGGAGTAGGAAACGGCAACCCACTCCAGTATTTTTGCCTGGAGAATCCCATGGGCAGAGGAGCCTGGCGGGGTGCAGTCCATGGGGCCACAAACAGCTGGACACAGCTGAGTGAGCACAAGCATCTCATTTTCATAGATTTTATTCTTTTTTAAGAAACCTGTAGGTGAGGTTTTCTCGGAATAGTAACCTCTGTTCAATAAACATGATTGACATCCTCAGTGAGGAACCTCTAACCAAGTTAGGGAGGTGATAACTTAAAAGGATAAGGTAAAATCATGTCACAAAGTCTAAGATATAGAAGCTCAAAGGACAAGCGTGTTGTCCAATCTGGGCATTCCAGGAAGGCTTCCAGGAGTAGGTGACACCTAATCAGGCTCTTATAAGGCAGAAAATAAGGTGGGAGGGGCCTTCCAGGCAGAGAAAATGGCATAAGCCAGTTCATAGAGAAGAGGCCCATGTAGTATGTAGATAATTCAGTATCTACATCAGGTAGATTGTCTAGAGCAACAATTTAGTGTTGCTTCAGAATAAATTTTGAGGCAGGAGGTGGGTGAGACATAGAAAAGACAGAGTACAGGGTAGGGTAGGTGAGAGAAGATGAGGATATTGGTTAGGAGGGTATGGATTGGAGAACCATTTAAGAGGCAAAACTGGCAGGATTTGGGAAATGAATGGAAATGGGAAGCAAAGCCCTAGCAGAAGATGACATCATGCTGAAGAAGAGCTGCTGGGGCCTGGCAAAAGACGATGGTTCCAGCAATGATCAGTGACGTCTAATGCAACTTGTTACGTATAGGCCCTGCTATCAAAATCTACAGGTATTACCACATTTAACCCCACAGAAGCTTATGAGAGAGGGGCATTGCTATTCTCCCCATTTTGTACATGGGGAATTGAGGGGATGTGTCCAATGTCAGTGAGTAGCAAATGTGAGATCTGAACTCAGGCAGTGTAATTTCAGAGCTTGGAATCCTCCTAACTCCTACAACTGGAGGCCCATCCCACTTGGTTAGCTTGAGTTTGTTGGCGATAGGCCTTGGAGGAGATGCCTGTTGGCCGATCTGAGTACTGGTGTCTGGCTGGCGGTCGGCCGCATGGATGGGGAGCTCAGGAAGAAGGCCTGGGCTGGAGGAGGGGTTTGGAGGCCTCAGCACAGATGATGGGGCAGCTGGGAGAAGTGAGGGGCATGAGGAACATGCGGTCATCCATGCCCAGACAGCAAAGTGCTTCTGGGCAGTAGTGCGAGAGGCCACAGAGAGGCCCAGAGAGGCAGGCTGAAGGGGGTCTGCTGGACCGTCCAGAGCATGAGCAGCAACAGCGGAAACGGGGGGAGGAATAAGTGGAGGGGAGGTGGGGAGACCAGTGCTGTAGACTTAACTTCCCAGGTTCCAGACTGGGAAGGGAGTGCGGGAAACAGGGGCTGAGGGGCCCTGGGGTCAGAGGATGCTTCTGTATTTTGAAGAGGGAAAGATCAGAGTATGTTACTAGGCTGAGGAGAGAGCCAGTGGGGAGCAGAGGAAGGATGGAGAGGAGACAGCAATGGAGCCAGTCCTGGCGGGGTGGGGCCTGGGGCCCTGGCACCATCTTGGTGGACCAGCCCACAGGCACAGCCTTCTTCTCTGCTCTCCATGCCATGGACTTGGCCGCCTGTGTTATTGAGTTGACTTTGTTGAATGCCCTTTATGGTCATTTGGCTGCTTGGGAGCAGCTGACACATGAGCAATTTCCCTTGCATCTGCTTCTGGCTGAGCCTCGCTGGAGTAAGGCAGAAAACAAGAACCCTGCAACCCCAGGGCTTGGCCTGCTCTGCCCTGAGCTCCCAGTAGGTGCCAGGGCCTCACACTGGGCTCCGCGTGGCGGGTCAGGTTTCTTGCCTTGTGAGTCCCCGGGCTCCAGTGGGGATGAAGTGGGAGGCTTCCCCTTCTGACTGCAGATCTCTGCCCTGAAGGAGTCACGGTGTCCCTCACTGGCTGACACCCCTTCTGGTATGGTTTCCAGCTCATCTCCCTGGGCAAACCAAGGTAGGGAGAAGGGAAGTGGTTCTCCAGAGACACACTGTGCGTTGTGCATCTGACTTGGAATAAGAATCCAAGGTTGCTGATGGAAGCGTTTTTAAACAGAGATGCTTTGTTAGGGAGTTACTGATTTTAGTTCATCTTAAAGATCTTTATGAAATACCAAGTTTGCTTAATCTGCTGTAGATATATTAATGAGAAATAGAGTGTGCACATGTACATGTGCCCACACACACACACACAGAATGTCGAGCTCTACAGTGAATCATAGTGGTTAAGAGTACTCCCAGCTCATAGTTAAAGTTATTCCACCTTTGTATGCTTCAGTTTTGTGTCTATAAAATGCCCCCATCTTAACATACCTGTACTAACACAGCAGTTTAGGCAGATCTCTTTCAGTGACGAATCTGAGATCCAAATCACACTGACCAAAGCATTCAGTTCAGTTCAGTCCAGTCGCTCAGTCATGTCCGACTCTTTGCGACCCCATGAATTGCAGCACGCCAGGCCTCCCTGTCCATTACCATCTCCCGGAGTTCACTCAAACTCATGTCCATCGACTCAGTGATGCCATGCAGCCATCTCATCCTCTGCCGTCCCCTTCTCCTCCTGCCCCCAATCCCTCCCAGCATCAGAGTCTTTTCCAATGAGTCAACTCTTTGCATGAGGTGGCCAAAGTATTGGAGTTTCAGCTTTAGCATCAGTCCTTTCAATGAACACCCAGGACTGATCTCCTTTAGAATGGACTGGTTGGATCTCCTTGCAGGCCAAGAAACTCTCAGGAGTCTTTTCCAACACCACAGTTCAAAAGCATCAATTCTTTGGTGCTCAGCTTTCTTCACAGTCCAACTCTCACATCCATACATGACCACTGGAAAAACCATAGCCTTGACTAGATTGACCTTTGTTGGCAAAGTAATGTCTCTGCTTTTGAATATGCTATGTAGGTTGGTCATAACTTTCTTTTCAAGGAGTAAGTGTCTTTTAATTTCCTGGCTGCAATCACCATCTGCAGTGATTTTGGAGCCCCCCCCGAAAAAAGTCTGACACTGTTTCCCCATCTATTTCCCATGAAGTGATGGGACCAGATGCCATGATCTTCGCTTTCTGAATGTTGAGCTTTAAGCCAACTTTTTCACTCTCCTCTTTCACTTTCATCAAGCGGCTCTTTAGTTCCTCTTCACTTTCTACATAATGGTGGTGTCATCTGCATATCTGAAGTTATTGATATTTCTCCCGGCAATCTTGATTCCAGCTTGTGCTTCTTCCAGCCCAGCGTTTCTCATGATATACTCTGCATATAAGTTAAATAAGCAGGGTGACAATATACAGCCTTTATGTACTCCTTTTCCTATTTGGAACCAGTCTGTTGTTCCATGTCCAGTTCTAACTGTTGCTTCCTGACCTGGATATTAAAAAGAGAATTATTGGCTCCTGTACCTGAAAAGTCTGGGGGTACGGTGGGTTTCAGGCATGGTTGGATCCAGGAGCTCTAACAGTGTTATCACTAATCTAACTTTCTTTTACCTCTCAGCTCTGCTTCCCCTTTTTTGCCTTCATTCCCAAGTAGGCTCCCCTGGTGCTAGTGATATCCACTCAGCGGTCCCAGCAGAGAAGGTCATGTGCTTCTTCATCAAAAAAGGTTTCAGGACTGGGACTCAGTGCCTCAGAGGCGTCCTACAACTGCCCAGGAGGTAGTCATTGTAGCCAGGGATTCAAGTGGGTTGACTAGTCAGACTGGCACCACCCACCCTCCTTGGATGCTGGGGTGGGCAAGTATCTGTCTCTCATCTGCCCACAATGGGAGGAGGGAGGGGGTTCTTAAAAATAGAAAGGCTGTCTGTTTTCCACAAGGAGGGGGCAGCACTGACAGTAGAAGGTCACAAACCCCTACCTTTTGGGGGATGTTTGGAGGATTAAATGAGTTAAAATATATGACAAGTGCCCAGCACTTGTAAGTTCTCAGTAAGTGATAGCTATTAACATTAGTATTATTATTATTAGTCCCTGTGGCAGGGACTAATTAAAGATAATGATGATGCTGCTGGAGCCCTTGTTTGGAGAGGACAAACTGAGCCTCTCTGTGACCATGCTGAGCGTACAATCCCAGGTGCCAGCCCACGGCAGCTCAGAGGATGTTACTGAGGGCCAGAGGAGGAAGACTGACCCTCTGCCTTTATCAAGCTCTGCAGGGTTCTGCCTGCAGAATAGCTCCAAAAGGGGTAGCTTCAATCAGAATGGTTCATTCGTTTACTCCATTCATTCAGCACTTTTTTCTTTCCTGAACACCTACTCTGTGCCAGGCCCTATGCATAGATGTGGCAGCAAGCCAAAGTCCCTGGAATCCTGGAGCCAGTGGGGATCAGCTGCTAAACAAGAAAGCGGATTAAAAATCCCAGCTATTTCAAATCATGATGTGTTTTATGAAGAAAATGAGGGCTGGTCATGGGGTGTCCAGGAGCTGTGTAAAAACGTACTATTGGCAATGGCCTGGCCAGGAGGTGACTGAGAGCGAGAGCTGCGAGTAGTTTTAGTTTTGATCAGACGCATGACTGCTCACCGACCTGGACACTTGAGCCTGTTAGTTCGTGTGCCCTTCTCCTTAGGAAGGGGAACTCCTAGAGGTAGAGATGGGGCTGCATCATGGTGAGAGCAGTCCCAGGTGCCGAGGGCGCAGGCAGCCTGAGGTTAATTGGGTGCTGCTCCTCGTGCCTAGAGGGCACCCTCCCCCCCCCACCCCCGCCATGGCATGTCAGGCTCCCTCCAACCTGGAGATGCTCTCATCCACTCTTTCGCCCTTTCTCTGGATTCTGTGTGGACCACCCACAAAGAATCTCGGTTCACCAGCACTCCATAAACCCAGCAACTTGGGGACCTCCCGTGCTGGCATCTGCCTTCCCTCTCTTAGGGCGCTGTACAGTCCAGGGCATCTTCGTGGTCCCCTAGCACCCCCTTTGCCTGTGCTCTGGCCGCTCTCCTCAAGTCTGCTTTGCTTCTCCCTGGGTCCACCCTACCTCTTTCAGTCTATAGCCCTTAGCCAGTTCCAGATGCCTGTGTCGTGTTCTTCCCTCTTAGGTTTTACAGAATTAGCAAATAAACATACAGGATGGCTGGGTAAATTTGGGGCTTCCCAGGTAGCACTAGTGGTAAAGAACCTGCCTGCCAGTGCAGGAGACGTAAGAGACACGGGTTCGATCCCTGGGTTAGGAAGATTCCCCTGGAGGAGGGTAATACCTCTCCAGTATTCTTGCCTGGAGAATCTCATGGACAGAGGAGCTTTGGAGGCTACAGTCCCTAGGGTCGCATAGAGTCGGACATGACTGAAGAGACTTAGCATGAACTCAGGTAAATTTAAATTCCAAATAGACAACAAGTAACTTTTCTAGTCTAAGTGTGTCCACAATATTGCCTGGGTTACTAAAAGGTTATTTGTTATGTGAAATTTAAGTTTAACCAGCTATCCTGTATTTTATCTGGCAGCCCGTCCCGTTTCCCCCAGCCTCTGAGCTTGGGGAAGAACGTTGGTGACCCACCCCCTTCTTTTAAAGCTGATGGTCCTTTTGTCATCCTTACAAAATGTTTAACTAGCAAAATTAAGCTTTTAAGGTTGAGATAATTGTAAATTCACACAGAGATTCAGTTTCCTCCAATGGTAGGTTTGTAACATGAGAGGACGGTATTACAATTGGGATATTGACACTGGTACATTCAGGCTACGGAACCGTCCCAGCACCACAAGAATCCTTCATGCTTTCCCTTAAAGCCACAGACACTTCCATCCTGCCTCTGCTCCTTCCTTAACCTCTAGAAGTCACTAATCTGTTCTCCACTTCCATAATTCTGTCACTTCAAGAATGTTGTATAAATGGAATCAGGCGTAAGTTTACATCGTCTTTGGGATAAATTCCAGGAGTACAGTTGCTGGGCCTGTGTTTTACTTACGCTGTATGTATGTTTTACTTTTAAAGAAACTGCCAAATGTTCTCAGAATAGCTGTTCCATTTTATATTCCCACCAGCAAGTTTCTCCACATACTTGCCAGCATTTAGTCATTATTTTTTATTTTTATATCTTTTGCCTCTTTTCTAATTGGATTGTTTGCATTCTCTGAGTTGTGTTTTAGAGTTCTTTATATATTCTAAATACTAGTCCTTTGTCAGATAGGTAAGTTTTGCAAAGATTTCCTCTAGGTCTGTAGCTTGTCTTTTCATCTTCTTAACTGGATCTTTTGTGAAGTAAAAGCTTTAAATTTTGATGAAGTCTAAATTATCAGTTTTTCCTTCATGGCTGTATGTCTTCGGTTCCCAGTTTGAGTTCTGTGCGTGCATGCTAAGTAGCTTTAGTCATGTCCAACTCTTTGCAACCCTATGAACCCTAGCTTGCCAGGCTCCTCTGTCCTTGGGATTCTCCAGGCAAGAATACTGGAGTGGATTGCCACACCCTCCTCCAGGGGATCTTCCTGATCCCTTCTTCTCTTACATCTCCTGCATTGGCAGGTGGGTTCTTTACCAGTAGAGCCAACTGCGACACCTCTAAGAGCTCTATGCCTAACACTAACACGCCAAGGTTTTTTTCCTACTTTTTGCAAAAACGTTTTAAAGTTTTACATTTTGCATTTAGGTCTGCGATCCATTTTGAGTTAATTTTTATATAAATTTGAACTGAGTACCACACCCCTCCCCATGTCCAGCTGCGCCTGGATCATCTTTTGAAAGGAGCTTCCTAGGTGGTGATAGTGGTTAGAAAAGATTGTAATTCTTTCACTGAATTGTTAATTATCAGTTGGGCATATTTGTGAAGATCTGTTTCTAGGTTCCATTGATCTGTGTGTCTATCCTTCTGTCAGTGTGACAGTCTTAATTACTAGAGCTGTTTAACTCTTGAAATCAGGTAGACTGAATTCACCTTTCTTTTTCAAAATTGTTTTAGCTATCCTAGGTCCTTTGCCTTTTCATAGAACTTTTAAAATAATCTTGTCTACATATACAAATGATCTTGCTGTAGTTTTAATAAGAATTGTGTAAACTTGTATGTTGATTTGGGGTGAAATGATATCTTCACCATGTTGAGCTTTCTAATCCATGAACACGGTGAATCAATTTATTTGGATCTTCCTTTCTTTCTTTCATTATTGTTTTATAGTTTTGTTTTGTAGTCTTGTACATATTTTGACAGATATACATCTAAATATTTCAACTTTTGAGTGATTATAAATGATTTTATATTTTTAACTTCAATCTTCACTTGTTCATTGCTGGTATAAAGAAATACAGTCAGTTTTTGAATGTTGATTTTGTACTCCTTGATTTTGCTCAACTCAGTTGACAGAGGTTTTTGGTAGATTTCATGGGCTTTTCTATATAAACAATCATGTCATCTGTAAACAGGAACAGTTTTATTTATTCTTTCCCTATCTGTGTGCCTTTTTGTTTCCTTCTTCTTGCTCTGATTAGAACTTCCAGTGTTTGTTGAATAAGAGTGGTGACAGTGGACATCCTTGACTTGTTTATGAACTTAGGAGCAAAGCATCAGACTTTTACCATCAGATATAATGACAGGTATAAGTTTTTTAAATAGATATTCCATTGAGTTAGGGAACTTTTCCTCTATTTCTATTTTCCTATGAGTTTTTAATCATGAGTGGGTATTGAATTTTATCAATTTATTAAAAGTAATTTATATGACCATGTGATTTTTTTTCCTTCGGTTTGTTAATATCATGCATTATATTGCTTGGTTTTTGAACCAAGAAAATAGCATTGCATCCTTGGTATACACCCCCTTAACCATGGTATAATTTTTTAACATTTGTTGTTGAATTATCTTTGATAATGTTTTGTTAAAGTTTTTTCTCTGTATTTATGAGGGATGGATATTGATCTGTAGTTTTATTTTGTTCTGTCTGCCTGGTTCTGGTATTGGGCAATATTAGACTTATAAAATAAATTGAGAAAGTTCTCCTTTTGTTCTGAAAGAAATTATGTGATTATGTAGAATTGGTATTGATCTTTCTTTAAATATTTGTTAGAATTCTCCAGTAAAATAATCTGGGCCTGAAGGCTTCTTTTTAGGCTGTTTTAAATTATGATTTCAAGTGTTTAGTAGTCAAAGGACTATTCAAATTATTAATATTTCATGTTGGCTGAGTTGTGGTAGTTTGTGATTTTCAAAAAATTGGTTTGTTTTATCTAATTAGTCAAGTTTATAAGCATGTAGTTTTCGTAGTATTATTCTCTTGTTTTCCTTTTGATGTCTGTAGCGTCTATAATGATACCATCAGATTCATTCCTGATATTGGTAATTTGTGTTTTTTGTCTTTATTTCTTTGTCAGTCTTGTTAGAGATTTGTCAATTTTATTGACCTTTTCAAAGAACCAACTTAAGAAAATTGATTTTCAATAATGGTTTTCTGTTCTAAATTACATGATTTCTGCCTTTATCTTTATTATTTCATTTCTTCTTGTTTTGGGTTTATCTTGCTCTTATTTTTCTAGGTCTTTGAGGTGGAAGCTTAGTTATTAATTTGAGACTGTTTCTGTTTTCTAATATATGCATTTGGTGATATGAATTTTCCTCTTAGTATTGATTTAGCCAGGTCCCACAAATTTTAATATACTATAGTTTAATTTTATTTCAATTTTTAAAATATTTCCCTTGAGCTTCATCTTTGACTTGTGATTGTTTAGAAGTGTCTTGTTTGGTTGCCAAGTGTTTGGAAGTTTTCTTTTTATCTTTATTTAATATATGGTTTGATTCCATTGTGATTGGAGAAAACACTATATATGTCTTTCTTTAAATGTGTTAAGATTTGTTTCGTGCCCTATGATATAGTGAATATTGATATATTGTCTCTGGGCACTTGAAAAAAATGCATATTCTTCTGTTTTTTGGGTGACGTGTTCAATCAATGTCAGTTAGATCTTGTTGATTGATGGCATTGTTGATTTCTTCTTTATCCTTGCTGATTTTACACCTAGGTGATTTATGAATCACTGAGTGAGAGGTGTTGAAATGTTCTACTGTAATTGTGAATATGTCTATTTCTCCTTTCAGGTTTATGAACTTTTGTTTCACATATTTTGCAACTATATTATTTGGTGCATACACATTTAAGTTTGCTATGTTTTCTTAGTAGATGAACTTCTTTATCAGTGTATAGTGCCCTTCTCTATCTCTGGTATTTTATTTTTTTGCTCTGAAGGCTATCTAATATTAATATAGCTCTTCTGCTCTCATTTGATTGTTTGCAGTGTAATTTTATTTCTTTTACTTTCAACCTGACTATATTGTTATATGTTAAGTGAGTTTCTTGTAGATAGAATATAGGTGGGCCACTCCCCATCCTCATTCTGCCAAACTCTTGTCTTTTTAAAGTTTGTATTTTGACCATTTATATTTAATGTGATTAATTAAAGGTTAGAGCTTAAGCCTGCCATTTTATATTTTATTTTCTGTTAGTTTTCTCTGCTTTTCTTTTCTGTTTTCTTCTTCCTGCTTTCCTGTGTGTTACTTGAATATTTTCAGGAATTTCATTTTGGTTAATTTGTAGTGTTTCTTTTTGTACAACTTTTAAAATGGTTACTTAGACATTACATTACATAAACATAGCTTAGCAAAGTCTTACAATGTCATCATTTTACCAGTTGAAGTGAAGTGTAGAAACTTAACTTTCATTATCCTCCCCCATTTATGATCTGTTTAGAATATTTCTCCTATATATATTTAGAACCACATCAGATAGTTTAAAATTTTTGCTTCAAACACCAAACATAATTTAGAAAACTCAAAAGAGGTAGAGAAAGTATTATATTTACCGTAATTTTGCTTGCTGTGTTTTTCTTCCTACTTGCAAGAATTCCTTTATCATTTCCTTTCCATTTAGAGTTCCTTTAGTCTTTCTTCTTTTTTTTACAGTAGGTCTTCTGGTGATCAGTTTTCTTAGTTTTTCTTCATCTGAGGTTGTCTTGATTTCTGCTTCATCCCTGAATGGTATTTTTTGCTGGATATAGCTTTTGGGTTTCCAGTTCTTTTCTTTTAGCACTTGAAAAGTATTGTACCACTTTCTTCTGGCTTCTTTTGTTTTTGATAAGAAATCTGTCACTTGAATTATTTTTTCACTATAGTAAGGTGGCATTTCTCTTTCTCTGCTATCAAATTTTTTCCTTTGTCTTTTTTTTCAACTACTTTTACAGTTTATCCCCTTACTCCTCTCCTTCTAGGACTCTGATCACATGCCTGTTAAAATGTCATCAATTTCTAAGGCTCGTTTCATTAAAAAAAAAAATCTATTTGCTCTCTTTTGTTCAGATTGTTGTTGTTTGTTCAGATTGGGTGATTTTTTTTGTTCGTCTTCCAGGTCACCAATTCTTTCCTCTGTCTCCTCCCTTCTGATATTGAACCCATCATTGATTTTTAGAAAAGTTTTGTTTTTTACATTTTTGATTTCTAATATTTCCATTTATTGCTTCTTTTTATGTTCTGTTTCTTTGCCAAAACTATTTCATTGCTGAGACTTTCTTTTTCCATTAGTTTCACACATGTTTATAATTGTTGGTGTATTCTGTGACAGCTCCTTCATCCTTGAGAGAACTGTAACATCTCAGTCATCTCAGTTTTACTATGTATGGATTGTCTTTTTCCACTCAGTTTGAGATCATCCTGGTTCTTGGTGGGGCACATGACTTTTAATTGAAATGGGAAGAATTACAGGTTAGTCTCCTATTAGGTCTCCAGTGATGCCTCTTTGAGTAGAGGGAAGTGTGCCTTATTCCTGCTCCCCACCTGGCTTCTACAGACACTGGGAGGATGGGTGTAGCAGCTTGCTACTGCTGGAGGTGAAAGTCTAGGTTCTCCAGATGGTCTCTAGTGACACCATGGGGAGGGGCCATGTTACTGCCCAGGAAGTATGAAAGTCTGACTCTCTACTGGGCTTTTTCTGCGTTCCATGGAGAGGGGGTGTTAGGTGCCCTGTTATAGCCTGAAAAGCCTGGAAAACTAGACGCCCTGCTCAGCCTTTGCTTGAATGGGTAGGGTGAAGGTACAGCTTTTTCTGTGGGTTTGGCTGGAGCAAGCTGTTATTGTCTACAAGTTTTCTGTCTTGCCAGGACATACCTTTTCTGGGCCTTTGGCTAAAGAGCCCAGACTTTTCCTGGGGATTTTAAAGTTTTCTGAGATACATGAAACAAAAAAGAAAACCCAGGGTACTCACCACCTTGTCATTTCCTGGATCCCAAGGTCCCTGGCTGTACTGCCTTCTTTTCTTTAACATACAGAATATTCTTGTTTCTTTCATATATAATGTCCAGGGTTTATATTTGTACTTATTGGAGGAATAGAGAAAATTGTGTCCAGGGGAGAAATCTGGAAACTGAATAGGCAACTATGAGTCTCAGGAACATTTAGAAAACATCGCTTTATTCCACAGTGACTTTCATGCAAGGTTGCTGGGTCTAAGGTCTTGTGGGGAAATTGGAGCTTAGACTGAAGGTTTGTAGCTCAGACCTGGGCCAAGGTCATTTCCAGGACCCCTTTTCTTCTCTCCCCTTCTCTTCCTTTGCAAGGGGAGAGAACAGGGGCTGTTCGAGACCCTTGACTCACCTATTGGTGGCAGTCATAAATCAAGCCTGCTGCTGCTGCTGCTAAGTCGCTTCAGTCGTGTCCGTAGACGGCAGCTCACCAGGCTTCCCGGTCCCTGGGATTCTCCAGGCAAGAACACTGGAGTGGGCTGCCATTTCCTTCTCCAATGCATGAAAGTGAAAAGTGAAAGTGAACTCTCCCAGTCGTGTCCGACTCTAGCGACCCCATAGACAGCAGCCTACCAGGCTCCTCCGTCCATGGGATTTTCCAGGCAAGAGTACTGGAGTGGGGTGCCATTGCCTTCTCCGAAATCAAGCCTAGGAGCACCCAGTGTAAAAGGTGATACTGATGACACCTTATTCCTGTGTCTGGCCTTGCCTTTTGTTTTCTTCCCCCTAATAATTCTTCTTCTCACTGGGATTTTATCTCCTGGGAGCTGATGAGGCAAGCTGGGGTGGGGTCCTACCGAGCATATCACCTAAATGCACTGATGGTGTGAACCCAAAGCTGGCAAATGCAGGCCAGTACTAGTGCCTGAGGAGGGATGCAGTGAGGCAGTGTTGCCAATGTGGGGTGGTAGAATGATCTCAAATCCTCGAAGCCAAGAGCTGGAAGCTGTCCTGGGAATCGGGAGGGAGTCAGACCAAGATCTGACTGGTCATCTGGCTGTCTTGTCCCTTCAAAGGATACAGCTCTTGCACAAGCCCCACTTTTCTCACCTGGAGGCATTCTGAGTCCCCTCCCTTGTCGCCCAGGCAGGGTCTCAGGAAACTGTAAAGGAATTGTAGCGCTTGGGTGAATATTGGAAAGTGGTGATGTTTCTGGGATGGGGAGGCAAATAAAACCATGACATTGTTTTTGGAGGATCGAATGCAGATTGTCAACACAAATACATTTCTGGACCTAACAGTCAAATGTGTGAATTAATTATGGACCTATTAAGAAGCAGGCTTATTCTTCCTTTTGGTGACTAAAACTTCTCCTCTGCCCAACCCTTTCACTCTGGAAAAAGGATTTTTTCCATGAAGTGGCCTGTTCCTTTAAAGTTTTAGGAGCTGGAGTAAATATAAGAAACTAGCAAAAACTTGGCTTCTAGCAGCCACTTCAGTTTTGATGATCTGTGCCCGGAATCTTGGTTAGGGTTGAATTCTTATCACATGTTAATAAGCACTGTAAAGGACCCATAGCTTTAGGAGGAATAATTGTTTCTATTGGTAACGTGAGTCTTTAGAAGATGCTGAGGGTGAGGTCATCTATCCACTCTGGGCCCAGTTATCTCTTGTGTCCATGTGCTCTGAATTCTGTGGGCTGCTCTCCACATACAGGGCTACAGTGAGCCACAGAGGCACTTTCATGTATACAGGACCTGCAAAAACATTTCACTGAGTGACTTATCACAAAGGATTTCCAATAAGGGAGAGCCTCCTAAAAAATACCCACACAGACACACACAACCTCCTCACCTATCACCTGCATGAAGAGCTTCGACTGTCTCAGCACATGCCCTCAAGATCAGTTTTACAAAAAACAAAAACAATCAAAAAAATATTTAGCATCTCACTGTCAGATATTTTGGAGCTTCTATCTGCAGGATCAGGTATCTTGCTCTCTCACTCCTGGGGCAGTCCAGCTTTTTCCTGCTGACCTGTTGGCAGTCTTCACCCGCTGCAGAAGCCCCCCATGTGAACCCTGCTCGGGTTTGAATGGCCTTTGCAGAGTTTGCACCATTTCTGCATGAGGAAATCTCTGCAAGGCAGGAACATCGCTTCCCAAAGCTAATGAATGGATAAATAAAACGGTAGTGAGAACACATCCCTCACCCTGTTTTTTTTTTTTTTTTAATAGATCTTTTAAAAAACATTTGTTTGACTGCACTGGATCTTAGTTGTGGCACATGGGATTTTAATTGAATCTAGTTCCCTGACCGGTGATTGAACCTGGAGCCCCTGCATTGGGAGCTCAGAGTCTTAGTCACTGGACCACCAGGAAAGTCCCCTTCACCCGGGCCTAACCCAACTCAGGGCACCTGTGTCCAGGGACCTGGTGGAGGGTTGGCTGATGTTTACATGGTATGCACCAGTACCACTGTCCTGTTGCTAAAAATACTGAAATAGTTCCTGAGCTGCTGGCAAAGAGTTTCTGCCCTGAACCTCTGCTCACAGATCTTCCCCTGTGCCTGAAGCCTTGGCCCTTCCCTAGGTCCAGAGCACAGGAGGAAAACTCCTGGTCTGTCAAGGCCACCAGGCTACAGCCCAAGATGATTCAGTTGGTGGGGATCGAAGTGCACCGGTTGTTAATGCATTGGCTTCCCAGCCCTGCTTGTTGATGCATTTTGTACCCATTCTCTTCCTTTGCACTCAACAGCAAGTGTTTCCTGGATCCGAGCCGTGTGCTACTTCTTTGCTCTGCAGCCAGCTTCTCTTGGCCAGTCTCATTTCCCCCTGAGCACATCCCCTACTTCTGAGCCCGTGTCCCCACCGTCTTTCCCTTTTATACAGCGGCAGTGTGTATTGCCCGTGTGTTTGCTGTGAGGAGATGATCCAAGTGAGGCCTTTCTTATTGCTTGTCATTCTGACCCCCCACGTGATGGGACTTTCCTGTAGAAAGGTTACTCACATTTATGCTTTTGCAGTTTCTGTTCTGTTTACAACTTGCAAAGTAACTGCCTGGTTTTCTGTGACACGTGTGTTGCTGCTATGACAGTAGCAGGGGCGTGTCAGCTGTGAGAACAGCCCTCTGCCTCTCCCCCAACTCAGAGTGGTGCTTGGACCCCGCTCAGTGCCCTCACGCATTTCCAGGGAGCAGTTGTGACCTTGTTCAGCCTTTGGCTGGTGTTTCCCTTCTCCCTCCCGTTACAGGGTTGAGGTTGAGGAAACACCTTTCGGAGGCTGTATTGCTCACTCTGCTGGTTTTCCTTGAGACCAGCTCTGAAAGTTTTGTCATCAGCACATCTCTCCTTGTTTCACAGCCTGCAGCTTGTGTTAAGCTGTGAGCTGAAAGCTGACACTTGTCAGTCAGCCTTGAGTTTAGCTTCCACTACTTTCAGGGGTGACTTCCTGCAGTAATCACGTTGGGCTTGACAATGACTCCGTTTTCAGAATGGCAGCGTAGTCACGAGTGAGTGTCTGTAGGAAGGCACCCCGCCCAGCTCGAAGGAGGCTTCATTTATTTAAAGATCCCTTAGTGCACCCTCTCTTGGGCCCCACTCCTTCCAGAGAGAGGCCCGAGGGTCTACTCTGGGGAGTGAAAGGAGGCGGGACAGGCTGCATTCTGTTTTGGGAGGGCAAGCTGGAGTCCTCTCTTTGTTAGGAAACAGCGTCTGGGAGGGCCTCCCTGTTCTGAAGAAGCCACGAAGGGGTCAGAGCTGGAAGCTTCCGAACCACCTGACCATTTGACTCATCAGGAAGCTGAGGCTTAGAGGCGGGTAGACACTGGCCCAAGGTCACACCGATGTCCAGAAACTGGAGTGACCTCCAACCAGGCCTGTGTATGACCGGGGGCCATCTCTCTCATCTGTTAAGTATTCGCTGAGTCTGCACTCCACTCGCATTGCCCCAACTCGTTCATTCAACAGGTGGAGCCCCCAAATTGGCCTCTTGAGTAAGAATTTCCAGGGGAGGAGCCTGGCAGGCTGCATAGTTGACAAGAACCCCCAACCCCATCCCCCAGATTTGTATCATCAGAAGTTTGGGAAATTCTGGTCTACACTGTACCTGCTGGTGGTGGGTTCAACCTGATGAGAATTCTGGAGCTGGGATTCTGGGGGACTGTGGCTTGTGCCTGGAAACAGGACTGTGTCTGGAACCATCCAGACTCTTGGCCAGGTGAGAGAGGGGTCGGCTGTTGTGGGCACTGGGGCCCATGGATCAAGCCAGGCAGCATCCAAGGTAAAAATAATAATTTTTTTGAAAACTTACAATGCCTTATTCCCTAGGAATCTGGGAAGCTGGGGATTAGTAGTAGGGGGAGGGTCCTGCTTTGCTCAAACCAGTTAGTGTAGGGTTCCTGGGACTTCCCTGGTGGCTCAGACAGTGAAGAATCCACCTGCAATGCAGGAGACCCAGGTTCGATCCCTGGGTCAGGGAGGTCCCCTAGAGAAGCGGATGGCTAGCCACTCCAGTATTCTTGCCTGGAGAATCCCATGGATAGAGGAGTCTGTTGGGCTACAGCCCATGGGGTCAGAAAGAGTCAGACACAACTGAGTGCCTAACTTTCACTTTCCTGGGCACCCGGAGATGGGGTGGATACACAAGGCTCCTTGGTGCCGGTGGTCAGATTTAGGGGAATAGCTGCTTGTTGTTCTACGGCTTGAGGATGGGAAAATAATCTCAAATTGCAGAACCAGGAGGCTGCTGACGTGATCAAAGGAACTGAGTGCTCCAGTATGCCTTAATGTGGATGCAGAAATGGAGTGAGACTTAGGGACCCCCTGAGGTGACGCAGGTGTTTAGTGTTGATGGAAGGTAGACACGAGGCCGTTAGATGACTGGGTGTCAGATTGCAACCTGAGCAGCCCTGGCTTTGCATGCAGGTGTGTCCTGGGTGCGAGAGGCTAGAGGTGGGACAGGGGCATTGAGAGCAACTCTGCTCTGTTCCTCTGTGTAAGCTGGTGTTTTGTGTAAGGTTTCACTGGGAAAATCAGAGGCTCTATCCCTCTGTGGGTCACTGCGTCTTCAGACCTTGCTCCAGGACTGGAATTAGGAGAGCTGTATGTCGGGCCTGGCCTGGTGGGTAATTCTGGGTGGTTCTGCAGACCTCTGTGAACCTCAGGCTCATCATCTTCTAGATGGGGTGGATGCTCTGTCCAGGTTGTCAGCAGATCTGATGTCAGTGGCAACTGACGTTTCAAGTCTGGGCTGAGGGTCAGTGGTGGGGGACTTGGGTGCCCAGTCAGTGGGTTGCTGAAGCGGCCCCGACTCCTGCTTTCATTCTCTGACCTGCTTTTTGTTACTTACCCTCTGCCGAAAACCAGATTTTCTTGCAGCTCAGATGTCAGTATAATATGAAAAAACCCAAGGGCCTTCAGTCTCAGATGGGTTCCTTGCTATCAAAAGCTTCTCCCTGTATTAGGGCACAAGCCTTTAAGGCTTTCAGCACCCGTGTGCCCTTGCCCATCACCAGGGCACCTCTGGCCCTGGCCTTGCTCGTGGCAGGCCTCAGAGGCAAGGCCCACATTTGGACGATTTGTGGGATGAGGAAGGACAGAGGCTGGATATTTCCTTACTTTTTTGTATCAGTTACTCAGGAATGAATCTGCCGGATAATTGCTCTTCCTTTCTCTCTATGTCCACACGTTGGTATGGCCCTGGTGCTCTCCAACATTAAGGGAGGACCAGCTCTAGCTCTGTAACTTGTGCAAAATGAAAATTCAGAGCCCCGAATTTTCTCAAAAAAAGTTTAAAATTCATTTTCTAAAAATGAAGAATCTCAAGATGACAACCTCAGGTTATCAAACCTCGGCAACTGTACCGGTCACGTGCCCATGAAACCAGCGCTGTATAGGAGCAAGATGCTTTGAATGGCAGGAACCCCACAGGACTCAGGCTGGAAGGGTATGCTCATGCAGGTTGTATACTGCACAACTCTGGGGAATACCATTCACACTGTGGCCCACATGGCGGCCTTGCCAGAGGTCACCCCAACCAGCCCTTGACAGTGGCCATGACCCACAGCTCTGGGACAGAGAGGCCGCCTGAAGATGGGCTGGGGTCCTCACGCCCAGATTCTCCCCTCCAGCCAGGGTTCTGGAAGCTCCTTCTTCGCTCCTCCCATTCTCCTTGGCATTTCAGAGACACGTTTCTCCGCGAAGCTGAGGTGCCCGGGCTCCACGCGGGCGCTGCTGGGGAAGCTTCCGCTCCTCCGTGCGGATCGCCCGCCGGCGGCTCTGCTGTTAACCTTTGGGGTTTGCTCATAAAATAGAAACTCTCTTTGTAGGTCAGTTTGTCAGTAATTTTGGCAGCCGCGGGGCCACCGAGGGAATGAGGCTTGGTTCCCACTTGTCTCTCGTGCTCGGTTTGGAGACTTTTGCGGAGCCCTTCCCCGGGAGGAACGCTCACCCCTGCCGGAAACGAGAGACGGTTTTCTCTGACCTGGTTTTGAATCGGCAGGAACGATTCCTGTATGCTGGAAATGTACGGCCGCTGAGAAGGAATTTGGTCCAACCCCAGCCTGCGGAGTCTTCTCCTTGGGGCCCTGTCTTCCTGGGCAGGGGCCACTTGGGTGGGGCTGCTGGGTTCTGCTTCTGCCCCCATGTTAGATGAAGTGGAAGGGTCTGCTGAGAATGGCACCCACCCGAGCCTCACTGAGCTCGCCGTGGTCTGCAGGATGGCATGGTGGCCTGCCAGCTGGCCCACCTGGTTCTGCACAACTGCTCTGACACCCCCGCCCCCAACCTCAACCTGGGTTGCTGAGGCTCTTCTGGGCATCTTCCGTTGCGATAACCTCCCATACTCCCTGATGGAGGGGAGGGAAAAGATGAACAAGTCTTCATCAGACCCTGCCTTCAAGGGCCCAGTGGTGGGACAGGGATGAGCGTGGTTAGGGAAAGTGCAGGCTGGCAGGACTGGTTGTCAGAGAGAGTGGTGTTCAAGGTAAAATGAAACAGGCAGCCTGGAGAAGTCAGGGAGGGCTTCCTGGGAGAGGCAGTGATGAACTGGACTGTGACCTCTCTACCTATTACTTGAGGCCTCTAGGGAGTAAGATTGAGCATCTCTAGTCCTGTACAGGAAGCCTGGAGCACCTAGGTTGGGAGAGTATTGTGGCCTGGAAATTCAGAGCCACTCAAATAATAATAACTGAGCATTGGCAGAATCAGAGTTGATTGAGAGGTAGAACAGGACTCAATGACCAAAGCTAAGGTTTGCAGAGTGAGATCTTCAGATCAACCAGAGAAATGGGTTGAGTGCCATGGGAGGGAATGTGGAGGAAGGAGAAGAGGGCAGGTTGGGTTTGGAGAAGAGGGCAGCTTAGGGTCTGGGAAGAGTCCCAGGAGTCTCAAGGAAAGAGACCCTGGCTCCACCCTGCTCCAAGACGGCAGGCAGGCTGAAAGGATGCTTTCCAGTCCCTTATGTGTTCCTGCGTGTCACCTTTAGATCCCAAGGTCTGAGCATGGACTCATGGGGCAGCAAGGCCCAGACAGAAGCCTGGAGCTCTCCCCGGGACTCAGGTCTGCTCATAGCTCCTGGACAGAGAGCCCTGTTTTACTGATGTTTGTAGAGAGTGCTGCCTTTGGAGACTGTGGGGTCAGAGCCTCCATGGGGATGAGCGGCAGCTGGGGAGATAGGAGACCTAGATTCCAGTCATTGCTCCCCTCATGAGCTTTGTGACCTTGAGCAAGTAATGTCCCCTTCCAGGAACCGTACTCTGACCATTGTATGACTAAAGCGAGCACGGAGTAAATGAGCATGCCACTCCGTTAACCAGACTTCCTTCCTGTTAAAACTTTCAGAGTTTTAACATGATGATGGTTCCAGTGATGATAGTGATCATAGACAGTTCTATAGCACTTACTTAAGTGCCAGGTCCTGTTTTAAGCACTTTATATCAACTGTTCCACTTAATTCTCACATCAGCCCCCAGAAGGATTCACTGAGTGCAGGAACTCCTCAGCACTCAGGTCTGCAGGGCGTGGTTGGGCAGGTTGTACACTGCACAAAGTTTTAACAGGAACACCATCCACATGTCTGCCAGTCCCTGTCAGTGACAGGGATCCAGAACTTTGGGGCAGAGAGGCCCTTCTATTCTCTCATTTTATAGATGGGAAAATCAAGAGGCGAGGTAGCCTGCCTGGGGCTACTCTGACTCAACCAGCAAGAGTCAGAGCCAGGTTAGGACCCAAGTGATCTGGCTACAGACTCCATGTGCTCAAGCGCCATGCCAAATTGCACCCTTGCAGTCATGGAGTCCCCTTTTTAATGGAGCATCTGTCTACAGGGAGCAGTGTTCCCTGGAACACACTTTCCAGATGCATTCCGTGGGCACTTCCGGCTGCCAGCTCTGGACCGTCAAACTCCTGGGGGAATCTCCAAGGGAGATTTTGTTCCAGTCTCCGAATCTCCACCAGTGTGGACTCCTGCAGTGTTGCATAGATTAATAGTCATCCGTTCTTCTTCTTTCCATCCTTCCTTTATAAAAACGCCATATCAGAGAAATTTGCCGATGGTGTGTCCACGCAAGGACCTCCTCACCAAGGCAGCTGCACGTTAAGGGGAAATTCGTAAAATGAAGTTTGGAAGCCGCCAGCCCGGCCGGAGCCCCTTCTGAGCGATGATGATTTATTTCGGCAATGTGGTAGTCATTAGTATCTTTGGTCTTGGAGCCCACGAGCTCGGGCCTGGGTCTGTGGCCGAGGGAGCCTTCGGGGCCATTACGCACTAATGGCTCAGTGTGGGCAAAGGAGGCCCGCTGTCAATCTCGCTGCCGGCAGGTAATAAACGTCGGCCGGCTGCCTTCCTGCTCCTGGAGAAGGGGTGGCGGGGGCCTCGGCACACGGTGGCCCGCTGGGCCTCTCCGAGAGGCCTGGCCTTGTCTCTACGGCTGTGGAGCAATCACGTCTTATCTTGGCTCAGAGACCGGAGGTGAGAAGTTGCCCAGAATTTTGTCTGACTCACCCAGATTTTAGAAACCTGAGGTTGGTTTGGGGACTCTTGGTTCTGCTGGTTTGGTTTTGGGTGGCTGTGTTCCTGCAGGGTGTCCAGTCCTCTTGGAGAGGGTATGGGTGACGTAGGGCCGGTGCAGAAACCACCCCAAGGGAAGGCGCTCTGCTGTCTCTGCCCCTTGGGATGACCTCTCCATGTTGCCCCCCTTAGAATGGAGGCCTCATTTATACACAGTCAAGGGCGTGGACATACTGAGTGTCGCTCACGCCCTTTACATGTGCCCGCCCAGCCTGCACGCACATCAGCAAGTAGCCCCCTTCCTTGCCCCCAGCAGTTCCCCAGGGCAGTCGCTCCTCTGACTTCTACCACCTGTGGGTGGTTGGACCTGCCTCAACGGAACCCTCCAGGGTGTGGTTTTGGGGTCTGGCTTCTATAGCTCACTGTTAACAATACATTTGTGAGGTTCATCTTGTTTGCGTATTGGTGGTGTGTGCCTTTTTGTTGCCGTGTTCAAGCCCCTGTACGAACATGTTCCAGGTGCCTATGCGTTGCGGTGTTCAGTTGTTCCTGGATGGGGGTGCTGCTGTGAATAAGCGCTGTTGAGGCCATCCGCAGAGGGCCTTGTCTGCGGAGGGGTTCGCTGTGGTCATACGCATGCGCGTCTTTGCTTTCATAGCTGGTGGGTTCCTGAGCTGCTGGCTGGTGGGCGGGGAAATGTTCAGCTGGAGTTGACACAGCCAGTTTTCCAGGGGGCTTGTGCGGGTCTACCTGCCCACCCTCTGCCCGCAAGGTCCTGTGTACCCCACGACCTCTGCCCCCACACCCTCTGCTCCCACCTCCTGCTCACACCACTCTGGCCGCACCTGACTGTCCTGTTCTCGGAGAGCCTGTGCCTCTCTGTGGAATGTTCCTCTCCAGCTCCCTACAGCACTGCCACGCTCACATCCAGGTGTCACCTCTCGGGGCTGAGCCCCACTGCGACGTTGTCCCTCTAATCTACCCTCTGTCTTGTTTCCTTCATAGTGCTTCTCTTAATCTGTAGTCATCTCACTTACTCATGTGTTTGTCTGCGTGGTATTTGTCTTTCCAGGTGGACCAGGGACCTTGTCTATGTCGTTTTGGCCTGTATGTTCAGTGCCTGGGCCAGAGTCCAGCACATAGTAGGTATGGGTAAGGAGAAGAATGAATGGACTTGAACTTTTCAAACCCAGATGCCACGTGTATCTTGTCTTGCCATCGTAGTCACCTTCATATGAGGAGGATGAGGTCAGGTCATGGTCTCCATCTGACAGTGGAGGCAGTGAGGTATGAAGAGTGAGTGATGAGCCCCGACGGGGACCCCAGTTCCAGGCCTGAGCCTGGCGTGTTGTTTGTGAGCTGTGGCTCTGAGGTCTTGGGATCTGGCTTCAGATCTGGCTCTGCCACCCATTTGCTGATCTTGTGCGGGTTCCTTAACCTCTCTGGATCTCGGTTTACACATCTGTGAAATGAGAGGATTAATGTACCCAACATCAAGTGCTTGGCCCGTCAAGGGAGCACTCAGTGATGGAGCCTCTTCTTTTATCAGTTGGTTTTACCTGGACATGCACTTCTGGCCACTGATTGCCAAGGGGAATAGTGTATGGAGAAAGGGCTTCCTTGCTTTTTAAAGACTGCCTGGTGAGCCCCAGCCTTTTTCTTTGTGCAGTGAAAGTATGCCATTGCATGGGCCTGATGAGTTGGCCTCCTCCCTCCTCTTTTCTTCCCTCCTTTCTTGGTTTGTTTATTCATAATCTGTAGGTGAGTTCAGAGACAAGTGAACTAATGCGTGTGCATGTCTGGGTGTCTGTGTGTCTATGTGTGTACACAGTGGGGTTTCTTTTCAGCCCAAGGTGTCCAGGGTAGAGTTTGGAAACTGGGGCTTCCTTAAAACAATGCGACCTTGTGTTCCCTGCAGGGGGACTCCCGGCTCTCAGGTCTTAAAGCTATTAGGTTGAACGTCCAATTTTTGACCTACAGAAAATGGCAG
Organism: Bos indicus x Bos taurus; assembly: GCF_003369695.1. NCBI lineage: Eukaryota > Metazoa > Chordata > Mammalia > Artiodactyla > Bovidae > Bos > Bos indicus x Bos taurus. Next base: position 47,728,355 of record NC_040093.1, read on the forward strand.
TTTCACATGGCCCCCCTAATATCTGAAGGCCCTCTGGAAGTGACCATTTACAGCAAAAAGTTGCCAAACTGATTTTAAACAATTTTCATCAGAATCCTAATATTGCTGTCCCTCACCCTGGTTATTTCCCTGGCGACACACGATCAAAAATGCTTGGAAGTAAATCAGTGGGTTTCTTTAGCAAACAGCTCTCCCTTTGAACTTGCTGAGTGTCTCTGCACACCCAGGAGGGTGGGCCCTGAGGCTCTGGAGGGTTGGACACCCCTCCCTGAGTTTTTTGTGCAGTGGAACCTCTGCCCAGGGGTGCAATCTGGCCTCACTGAGGTCAGGTCCTCCTGGTGCCCCCCACTTTCTCCTCCACACAGGCCTCACTCTGCCTTTGCAACCAGTTACCCACCCCTGCTTCTGCCTCAAGAATGCTGGTTCAAGTATCCAAGGACTTTGAGTCATGGAACAGCTCTGGAATGAAAAAATGATAATAACAGGAAAAATAGTTAGAGCTACTATTTGTGGCTGCTGCTGCTGCTAAGTCGCTTCAGTCGTGTCCGTAGATGGCAGCCCACCAGGCTCCCCCATCCCTGAGATTCTCCAGGCAAGAACACTGGAGTGGGTTGCCATTTCCTTCTCCAGTGCATGAAAGTGAAAAGTCAAAGTGAAGTTGCTCAGTTGTGTGCGACTCTTGCAACACCATGGACTGCAGCCCACCAGGCTCCTCCGTCCATGGATTTTCCAGGCAAGAGTACTGGAGTGGGGTGCCGTTGCCTTCTCTGTGTGTACTATATCCAGGCACCTTACCTGAACTATTTCAACCCCCCACCCCTAATTTTATAAACTAGGTGTATTGCTCCTATTTGACAGATCAGGAAACTGAGGCAAGAAGAGATTCAGTAATGTGTCAAAGCTTGCTGTCACAGCTGAGGAGGGCACAGGCTGGAGTTCTTCCCAGGCTGTGCTCGGGCATGCTCAGTCACTTCAGTCATGTCTGACTCTTTGCGATTCCATGGACTGTAGCCCGCCAGGCTTCTCTGTCTGTGGGATTGTACAGGCAAGAATACTGGAGTGGGTTGCCATGCCCTCCTCCAGGGGATCTTTCCTGACCCAGGAATCGAACCGGTGTCTCCTCCATTGCAGGTGGATTCTTTACCCACTGAGCCACCTGGGAAGCCCGTCTACTTAGGTCGCTTAGCTCCAAGTGCGCCCTTCTTACCACCCCCTCTGCTTCTTGACTGTTTTGTTCAAATGCACAAGTTTGAGGAGAAGTTGAGGAACGGTTTTCAGGAGGCGGATAACACACGGGGTGAAAGCTGTGTGTGATTGACAAGCTCTCCCAACAGGACCTGTTCTGCATTCTGGGCAGAGAGAGCTGGGGAAGGCCGGAGTCGCGGGGGAGGCTCCTAGGGCGTGGAGCAGGGCAGGGGAGCTATGTTTCCCCCTCCCGAGAGTGTGGGGGAAGGGGGCTATGACTGCCAGTACTTGAGCTCTTTTTGATCAAGCACTGGGCAAGACCCAGGCCAGAGGATTGGTGTCGTAAAGCCTTTGTTAAATGCTGGGGAGCAGTAGTAATAGACTCTCTTAGCATCACAGTGCTTTCTTACAACTATAGACATACGGATTTATGGAATCATAGCATCCCAGACTCTGAGGACTGTAGAGCTCTCAGATTGTAAAGCTGGGGACCTCTTACTCACGCGGTGTGGAAGAGAGCTGCTCACACACGTGAACGCAACACGGGCTGCTGGCTGTCCAAGGGAAACAAGACGCAAGCCATGTGTGTAATTTTAAAATGTTTACAAGCTGCTTTGAGAAGAGCTAAAAGGAAACAGATGGAATAAAATACTTTTATTTAACCCAATATATCCAAAATATTATGATTGTACTGTAAAATCAACTTAAAAAGTTGTTAATGAGAGTTTTTTACACTCGCTTTTTCATGCTAAGCTTTCGAAATCAGGTGTACATTTTGTGCTGGGATCGAGCCACGTTCCAAGTGCTCCAGCAGGCGCATGTGGCCAGTGCAGGTCTGGGTGTGTTCCTGATGGGATGTGCATGTGAGGTGTGGGCTGTGTGCCTGTGAGGGAGCACGGGTCCCTTTGCTAGGAGGGGCTGGCTCTTGGGGAATCTCTGGCAAAGACCTTCATCTCTCTTTGGAGTTTGCAGACGTGCATTCCCCACCCCGGCCATCTCGCCAGCCGCTCCTGTTCATCGCGGCAGCTCACGGGCGGCCTTCAGAGAGGCCTCTCCTAGCCCAGGAGGAGCTCTGAGATGGTCAGAGGGAGCTTGAGGCCCAAGCAGGGCCACCAGGGGAGAGAGAAACCACGTGGCCAAGGCTCCTGCCTTCACTCAGCCTCGGGGAACAGAAAGCCAGGCAGTGCCTCTTGGCACGGGGCCCCTCTCTGCCCCTTCCTGGGGGGTGCACAGAGCTCAGTGCCCGACGTCCCCCCTGCCTTCATCCGAGGCCGTCTTCCCAGGCTGATGCTGTGAAAGTGTCTCCATCTCTCCTCCTGCAGCCACGGGGAGATAAAAGCCAGGGCTGTGGGGATGGTAAAGAGGGAGCCAAATTATATTTATAATATTAAAGTGAGTGCATTTGTGCTTGCTGTTCTCCAGGGTTTTTCATAAGTAGAAAAACACAAATTAGCATTTTCCATTTCCATATATTGACTAGAAAAATCGCCTGCTCTCAATTAAGACCTATAGCTTTTGGGATGTATGCAACAATTTTATAAAATATTTACAGCGAGATTTGCATTTTACATGGTGTTACAGTTTTTCTTGTGTTTAGGAGAAAGAGCTGAGGCCTGCAAGAGGAAATACATTCTCTGGAATCGAGGGGAAAGAAACCTGCAGGCTGTTTTTCTTGCCTTCGCTGTGTTTCTGACGTTGTCTCTGGTAATTACCTAAGGCTGATCCACCCATGAGCTATTTGTTAGTCTGTCCTCAAAGCCCTCACTCCTTTGACAAATCTATTACTTTTCCTTTAAAACTTGCCGGAATGGAGCTGTTTGTGGCTTTGTACGAAGAGACCAAGAAGGAGAACATGTTTTTTTTCCGAATGTAAAAGCATGCCGTAAAGAACATAGCTATTTCCTGGATAATTTGCAGTTGTATATTTTATGTTAATTTCACCGAAAATACTGCACCCCTGCCAGGTTTAGTAGCAGCTCACTGTGATATGAATAATTTCTAGTGAATCATTTTTTTTCTTCATTTAAGATTTGGCACCTTTTTAAGATTTTAATAATAGCAACAAGGAGGAAGATTTAGAACAAGTGAAACATTAGTGCCAAAGAAATTCACGTTGAGCGCTAATGTAAAATAGCAAGAATAATTACATGGAAAGCAGTTTCCACAGATGTTTTTCCTTGTAATGTAATAACTATTTACTAAACTGTTTATTTTAGGCCTTTGGTTTATAATAAAATATTTATACATTCTCTGCTGTAATAAAAAAAAATATTGACAAAATACTATAGAGGTTTAAAAAGACAATTGATGTGTTTATTTTCCAGGAAGCGAGTGGGGTATAAAAGTTTGGTGCTCTTTTCAGTGGATGTTTCAAGATTAGTGAAACTGAGTTCGGTGTTGGAGTTCCTTCCCTCCTTTATTTGTTGAGAACTGACTAGTGCAAAAATTAAAATACTGTCAGCCTATTGTTGGGTAGGGATATTGGTAGATATTGTATTTTTAAAATAGAATTCTTAGCTGTGAATCCTACCAGTGGAGTGTTGAGAATCAGAGTTGCTACTCTCCGATCAGATAGGCTAAAGGGGTCTGAGGGCAGGGAGGGCGTGAAGACGCTCTGGAGTGCTTTAGCAGAATTCAGATGCAGGTGGGATTCAAGGCTACTGGGAGGTCAGGTTAGTCTTGTGGTTTATGAAGATTTGACCTTGATTCTCACATTCTGTCTGCAGTCAGTGAGGTGTGGGTTTGCCCCATGGGAACCTCCATCTGGAGCCTGGGTGGCAGGGAGCCCTCCTTTTGTACAGTCCTTGTTTGGGAGAGAAAATGAACAAGAGATGCAAGAGGAAGTCTCCACCCCCTCTCCCCACTGTCACCCCCCAACCTCACCCCTGCATCACTCTGCCCTCCACTGGCCCCTGTGACAGGAAGTGTCTCTGAAAATGGTCCGGATTGGGACGGGGAGTTTAAGGACCTAAACAGGAAACAGGTCATCAAGGAGCTCCGAAAGAGCCTGTTGGGTCTTGCCTGCATGCATGGAACAGCTGATCGAGGTCCAGTCTTACAATAACTAGCCTGCTTTCAACCTCCTGGCTCTCCCAGACTTCTGCATTGACTGCCTTATCTGAGGGTGTGTCTCTGAGCCTGGCTGTTGGTTTCTGTATGTCTGCCTTGCTGTTGAGGGTCTATGTGTAGCTTGTATTTATCTGAGTCTGTACATTTGCATGCCTGTGGGTTTCCTGCTGCATCTTCCATTTATGAGTTTTGGTGTCTTAGTGTGTGTGTTTCTTGGGTCAGTGTATTTGCTCTCTGTGGGTTTGTTTCTGTGTTTTGGATTTGGGTATGTTTGTGGCCTTATGTATTTGTTGATTCTGTGTATTTGCATCTGTGGGGATTATTCTGTTTTTGTATGTGTCTGTTTGTATATATGTCTATATTTCTTTGTGTGTGTGTGTGTGTGTTTGTGTGTGCTTGAGTGAGTGACAGGTAGTTCCCTCTGTGTACTTGCATGTTTCTAAGTTTGTGAGTATGTGTGTGTGCGAGAGAGAGGCAGACAGACAAGCATCCCTCTGTTGAGGAACCAGCCCTTTCCTTGGGAGAGGCCTGGGGGCTTCCCAGCACTGAGATTGCTGGCTGGGCTAGTGCAGGTGTGTGAACATTTCTTTGCATCAAACTTTCTGGTGGAAGGGGAGGAGAGAGGAGGCAGGGAAGAGGTTCCAAAGGGAAGGGAAGTGTGGAATTTTTAATAAAGAGAGAGACAACTGGACCCTGGTCTCAGAACACCCAGAGCAATCTGCCAGAGGAAGTCTGCTGCTTTTGGTTCTTAATCCAGAAAATATCTCTTTTTCATGCTCGGGGAGGCCAATACCAGGGCCTCTGCCTGAAGGACCCCGTCCCTCTGCTAAGGGCAGGCAGCAGGGAGAGGGGCTTTTTCAAGGGCTTACCTTGTGCTGCTAGTGACTTAGGGTGGGGGGTGGGGGGGGGGTGGGTTCCTCTTCTCCCAGCTTGGCCCATACCCAGTAATCTAGGACAACATTTTATACTGATCTCCTGAAGGGGAAGTGGGGGACTGCCTCTGGGGGCCCCTCGGGTGCTGTGGGAGACCCTCCTCGCCTGAGTCCAGTGATGAGATCACCACCCTTCCACCAGGGATGCTGGAGGGCATCGCGGATAGAAATTGCTGCCTTCTGAGCTGCTGGCAGAGTTCTTGTTCGCCCCTCTTCTTGTGCTTTGCTAAATAATCTCCACCCTTTTCTGAAGGAAGTGGCCTAGGTGGCATGCCGGCATGCTGGCAGGAGCTCCTTGGAGATCCAAGGTCCCCTTGTGACCCAGGAGTGTGAGCTAGGGCTCCGATTTGGTTTTTCCACTTGGCACAGGGAGAAACCAGCACAGAGGCAGAGCAGAGTCTGGGAGCTGACCTGCAGGAGGTGCTGCAAACCAACCAGAAGTCTCTCCAGATGGGCCTTCTTGGAGGGAGGGGCCCACAGAGATCCGAGCAGACTTGAGGGACCAGCTTCCCTAACAACTTCCCAGGGGTGGGGGCTGCTCCCGCCAGAGCTTTTGTTCTGCTGTGTGCAGATGAGTCTGGGGTCAGAAGTGGATTACTGGGGACAGTATCAGAGAGCGTGCAGCCGCCACCAGGGGTTCCCCGCTTCTTCTCTCTCTCCAACTGCAACCTTCCCTTCTCCCCTCAATAAATCTTGATTAGGTATTTAAAGGATACTGGCTTGGGTTGCGGGGGGCAAATGATTAGTTGGCCTGGATGACTGACTTCTTCTCCCACAAACGGTGTCTAGTCTTAAAACCTGGCTAACCTTCTATGTCTTCTCACCTGGTTTTTGAACATCAGTGGGAAATTGGGCTTATGAACCAGGGAATAGAAGGGTTGAGATCAGTCTGTTAGATAATGATCTGAAATCAGCAAGGAGGGGAAGGGATAACCCCGTGATAGGTGGGCCCTGGTTGAGGGCGGGGCGTCTGTGTGACCTTTGCCGAATGGATCTTACCTTCTCACCTGCTTTGCCTTTTGTCGAACTCCCTTCCGGTCGGTGGCGGCTCCTGCAGCGTGGGTGACCGTGATGAGCTTTGCGGTCGGTGGCGGCTCCTGCAGCGTGGGTGACCGTGATGAGCTTTGCGGTCGGTGGCGGCTCCTGCAGCGTGGGTGACCGTGATGAGCTTTGCGGTCGGTGGCGGCTCCTGCAGCGTGGGTGACCGTGATGAGCTTTGCGGTGAGGAACTGCCACCTATTTTCCTTTTGATTCACAAGGCTCCCGGGCCGGGCCGGGGAAAAACAATTCACTCCACAAGTGACTTCTGCAGCAGGATTCTGTCTCTGTATTTGTAGGGGCGCCTCCATCCAGAAGGCTCTGGCAGAACAGGCCCCAAACTGCTTTTGAGTCTTTTCTTTGTTAAGCAAACAAGGATGTTGTGGTGGTTGTTATTATTTATTTTGCTAATTGGTGATGTTCCTTATTATTTTGGGCAACTCATACCTCTCTTTTTTGTTTTCTTTTTTTTTCCCCTCACCTTTTTTTTCCTTACAAGAAAAAAAAATGCTGATAAATAGAAGGGAGATAGCAATCACCCTTACCCTCACCTCTGGAGGGAAAAGTGCTGTTAACAACGTATGTTTACCATTCCTGACTCTGTGTTCATACACATGTAAACACTGTTTTAAAAAACCTATTGAAGTTTGATATTTACACAGAGAAGTACACATAGCAATAAATATGTAATGACTTGTTACTGATGCATCACTTGCACACAGGAAAGCTCGCATGCCATAAGCATATAGCTCGCTGCATTCTCCCAGACAGAACCCATCACCACGGACCATGCTGGATCCGTGACCCAGCGTCAGCTACACCCCACAAGACCACCTCCTGGCCCCTGTAGTCCAACTCTCCAGAATAACCATGATCCTGACTTCAGACAGCCGAGACCGCAGTGCCTGTTTTTGTTCCATTATACGAATGGAATCACCATGTAGTTTTTTGTACACGTGTTTAGTTTTAAATGGGTTTATCATGTCCATGCTATTTTGTAACCATTTCCTCCAATGAGATATGGTGATAACACCCCACATCAGCCCACGTATACCTCTACACCATCATTTTTGGTGGCCACTTGGTGTTCCCTTCTCAGAAGTGCCACAGTTTAAATTCCCCTTTGGAACTTTACCTTTTCGCTATTATAAATAACTTCCTGTGAACATCCATGCTGGATGGGTGACTTTCACCTTCTCTGGGGACAGGGTGGCCAGAACAGCCGTGCAGGGAGGGGCCCTCGCTGGGGCCCGGCTGGAGGAGCCCAGGTTGTCGAGTGGAGGATGCTGGCATCGCTTCAGTTTGCCAGCTGGACCTCATCAAGTGCGGGTGTTAATTACTGGGAGGCCCCTGGTTCTGTGAGCAGGCGGGGGACGCTGGGGCTAACTCGCGAAACAGGGTCACCTTGAAACAGACGCTTCCAGGGGAAGCACAACCAAGGAGAAGACCATGGGGAAGCACAGGACCAGGCCCCGGCTTCCCAGCAGTCTCCTCTAAGTCACCCCCACGCCCGGGAGCCTCTGTGTGGACGTGCATAGGGTCCCTCTGGCGCTGAATAACAGCATGTGCGTCTTTGTCCCCGACTTCAATGGGGGTGATTGGGGAGCAAGAATACCCATGTCTGTGGCTTACCCCCTTCCTGCAGACCCTTGGACTCTGAGTCAGCGGCTCTCCCTTCGTGTTCTAAGAACGTGGCCTGAGTGAGCATGGTGTCTTAGGGATGGAGCCAGGGTTGAGGAGGGGGCACTGCCCGGCAGTGCCAGTCAGAAGTCCAGGAGGCGCCGGCCCGGGGCCCTGGCCAGGTGGACTCAGAGCTGCGGGCGCGGCTTGGCCAGAATTAGGTTATTGTATTTCCTCTGTGATTCTTCATCAGGGCTGCAGCCCGGATCTGTTGCGGGAAAATCAATGTGTTCTGACTCCATAATTTCCCAGGTTGCCTTACTCCAAGTACATTGTGCATGGAAAGGTGACATCTCTGGTCACGTCTGTGCGGGCCAAATAGGGGTGTGTGTGTACATATACATGTGTGTACACACACACACACACACACGCACACACATTTCCTCTCCTCCCTTCCCCCCATCCCTGCCCCATCTCCACCTCCCAGCACAGGATTCACTGGAATTTCACAACCTTTGCAAGCTTTTGTGAAAACACTCATTTGTGTTTGCGCCAGGCCGCTAATGGCGGACGCCAAGGTCTGCGGAGCTTACCTCTGTTCAGCTCTCGTTATGGCGAGGAATGTGCCGTTAATAATGCATCTATGGAACTCAGCTGTGTGGGAGCCAAGTAATTATCCCACTGTAGCGTTCCCGGCTTCAGTGTCATCACAACTGGGGCTTCATTAAAAGTCCTACCAGAGACGGTGTTGTGTGCTGCAGCCTGTATATATATTTTTTCATTTAAATTATCAGCCTTGCTATGGCTCAGAGGTAATTTGACTTTTTGAAACCGCTGAGCCCCTGTGAATTCCCCTCCCCTTCTCCCTCTCGCTGCTCTACCAGCTGATCAGCCCCAGAAGAACAAAAGGTTTATCTGAAGCTATGAAGCATATATTCACCAGCTTCTGGCGTCTAGATAAAAAAAAAAATCAAAGTACTCCATTGAACATGTTAATACGGAGCAAAATGCACACAGCTAGATACTAAACCTTTGCAGGGATTTGGGCATTTGAAAAGTGATACCCAGATCAGGTCTTGAGCTGCGTTTCCTAGCCCAGAGAAGAGCAAGTAGCAAAGGAGGAAGAAAGAGTGTTTATAAATGAATATTAGAGACAGCCAATGAACCGCGTCATAGTTTCCCCACCTTTCGTTTTATCTCTTTGTCTGATTTTGGTTGTGTGGGCAGCCAGAAGCCTGGATAAGGGTACATCCCAGGGAGATGGGGTCCTCTCTCCCCTGGTGCTCTGGACTTTGAGCTGCTGAAAACTAGAGTGTCGAGCTGGAGGAGGTCCTGCAGTACTCTGGGTAGAAATGTTGAGAATTGGGATGGTGGTCCTCTTTGTTTCTCCTGATTCTCTGTGACCTCGTCAGCTTTCAACAGGGGAGGGCTGGGGAGAGCCACAGAAAGCGACGCCTTCTGAGCACATCGCACTCTGGGCCGTCCCTCCTTGGGGCCACCCGGAAGTCTGCATTTCCGCTCCTTCTGTTTTGCATGGAGGGCAGTCACCAGGTAAGATTGGCAGGAGTTATCAAGTTCCCTGAGTGAATCAGTCATGACAGAGAGCAGATAGGCACTTGACTGGCAGTGTCTGCCATGGGTAGTGAGGCGGCCTTTGCCCTGTTTGTTGGCCCTTCTTATCCATGGTTTCCACGTCCACAGATTCAACCAAACTGTGGATCAAAAATATTTGGAAATAAAAATTCCAGAAAGTTTCAAAAAGCCAAACTTGAATTTTCCATGCACTGCCACCTATTCACTTAGTATTTACAACTATTTATATAGCATTTGGGCTTCCCTGGTGGCTCAGATGGTGAAGAATCTGCCTGCAATTCTGGAGACCCAGGTTCGATCCCTAGGTCAGGAAGATCCCCTGGAGAAGAGAATGGCAACCCACTCCAGTATTCTGGCCTGGGAAATCCCATAGACAGAGGAGCATGGCAGGCTACAGACCATGGGGTTGCAAAGAGTCAGACACGACTGAGTGACTAACACATACACACACACATACAGTGTTTACATGGCATTAGGTATTTTACATAATCTAAAGATGATTTAAAGTAAAAGGGAAGATGTATATAGGTCGTATGCAAACACTGTGCCATATCTTACAAGGGGCTTGAGCATCCTTTGATTTTGGTGTCTGCAGGGGTTCTGGGACAATTCCTTGGTGAATACTGAGGGATGGCTGTCTATCTGATACTTGTCTATCAACTATACTTAGTGAACTCCTGTACTCCTGGACATCAAGGAAGATATTGGAAAGGTGTAGGAAGCTTCTGACATCCTTGGGAGGCAGCCAGAGCTACAGAAAACATCTCATGGTGTAAGCAATTTATAATTAAATGCTGGAGTATGCTTTTTCATCAGGAAAGAGGATACGGAGAGTGGAGTGACCTGAAAAGACAATGAGAAGGATGAAGCATATTTGAGGACTGATGAGACCAGCTTGGGTGGAGTTGAGCAACCTATGAAGCCATGGGAAAGGTGTAGCCCAGTGTGCACAGATATAGGAAAAGGGAGAAGAATCCCATTTTTACTTTGTGTGGCCCTATGGGACCCTAAGGGAGTTCTATCCTTTTGTGGTTAGGCTTAGCTCCCATGTGGGCAAGGTTGGAGCTGGTTACCACCCATCTGGGTAGAGGCCAGGTGTGCTCAGGGTAGGAAGGTGTTCATTATGCAGGATTCCCGTGGCCTTCTAGTAACTGACCTCTTTTGTTTGGAGAATCAACACCAGACACAACCTCTTCAGGTAGCACCCCTGCCATAGGGAAGATCTATGAGATCTCAAACTCTGACCTAGGCTTGGAATCTATTTCTTCTGCAGTCTTTACCTGCCAGTTCTCTGCCAGGCTTTGCACTCAGTGCTAGAGACCCTGATCCAAGGCAGTCAGAGCTCCCCCATTCCCCTGCCCTGCCCCACTTAAGGGACTTTCCAATCCAGTGGGAGAAGTAGATGTGGAAAGTCCTAAGTAGTATGAATGGGTTGGGAAATTATGCATGAGTACAGTAGATATATGAGGATAGGGAGTGGTCAGTGGAGGTTTGAAATAGGGCATTTGAGCTGGGCCTCTGAAGGATGAGTAAGAGTTTGCTAGAGGGAATAGAGAAAGATAATTCTAGGTGGTGAGTGCAAACAAAGCTTGGAGGCATTAAAGAAAGCATGATGCTACTTGAAACTCTTTTTCCAGGGTCACCAGTGACTCCTGACTGTGGAAGCTGATGACTTTTGTAGTCCTATCAGGCCACCGGATCCTGTTGACTACTCCTTGAGCTTTGTCCTCATGCATATCTGACCTTCAAATCTATGGTCTCCAGCCCTAGATTCCTTCTCTTTCATGTTCAATGCTCACAGCTGGCTGCTTGCTGACCATCCAGCTCAAGATGCTTGAGAGTGTTCTTACCCTCTCCCGCACCCCAGCTTCAGTCTCTCATCTCAGCCCTCAGCCTCAGCAGCAGCTCCTTCTGTTCATCCCTTCGACCCCTACCCATTCAGTTGTTGGACCCCTATTGCTTGTAAGCTGGCCAGCCGAGCTCCAGCTCTGGTCCAGCCCTGCCGCTCTGTTGGTCAAGGAGGCCGCACCCTGGGTGGCTTGCACATTTGCGAGACCCGAGGCCAGTGGTGCTCCATTCTTTGCTTTTGTTTGTCTAAAGCCAGGGACCATTTCCGGGGCCTGTCTGTCATGATCAGGGTCTGGGGAGCCTTGTGGGGAGGGGGATTCAAACTTAAAGGAACACTATGGAGGCTGAAGGTGGTCTCTTGAGTTGTACACATGCTTGAACTTAGCAGCTCAGGTCAGAAGCCTCTATCCATTTCTGGGAAATTGGGTCTTTGCCTTCTTTGGGGACAGTGAGTTTGTGCTGTGTGAACCATCTTTTGGAATCATGTTGGTGTTTAAGCCTCTACAAGGGCCGTCTGTCCCCATCAAAGCCAAAGACGCTGTGCCTGGCGATGCTACACCCACCAGGAACGAGGTCACCCCTCCTCCTGGGCAGCTGGGGCTGGGGTTTCAGAAGACAAAGTGCCTCACCGCGCTTCTCTCCAGCAAGGGCTCAGGGCGAGCAGGAAAAAAATCAGCCATGCACATTTCAGCACCCGGGGACCAGCTCAGAGGCCCCGGGTCCTGATTCTCCCTGGTCTGGAGCTGAAAGAAAGAGGCAGAAGAAGTGTTTGAATACTGTGCTGTGAAGGGAACAGTCCTGCAGCGAGGCAGTTGTGATATTAGAGCAGGCGTCCTAAGAGATCCCCTGGCTCTGAGCTGTGATCCACACACCACATTCGCAGACAGCTGGTCGCCCAGCGTGGGCTGCGCCTGCCGCTCCGAGCTGGCACACTGGCGGGGACCAGGTAATGCTCTAATTTCCCTCGTGCAGATGCGGCCAGGAATATCTTAATTTATTGGTGTGCTGGCATGCAAGAGGGAATGCTGCCGGTGCAGCCTTGCATAACTATTAGCAAAAAATGGAGCTGAATAGGGGCTTGACTTTTCCTAAAGTGGGTTTGAAATAATCATCGCCTTTTGTTGTGTTTGGAAGGGCTTGAACAATTCTTAATTATTTAATTATAGATATGCAAGTAATACACTGGGAATGGCCCTGCCATTCCAGGGATACTGAGCGGAGGAAAATGTTTAGTTACCGGAGGGGGAAAAAAAAGGTGGTAATTAAATGGAAGTGTGGTTTGTATCATGCCACGCTACTCCATTGGTGACGTGGGCCTCACCGTGGAAATTCTGACGTAATAATTGTGACAGAGGCAGCAATCGCCACCTTCCTCCGGGCGAGGCCTGCGGAGTCAGCAAAGCTGTTTCTTCTCGATTTGCTCGTGTTATGCCAGGTTAGGGTTCTGAGAGACGGGTGCTCTTCTTCCCATTTTACAGATGAGGAAATGGAGTCTCAGGTTTGCCCAAGGTCTTCCTTCATTCTGCATTTGAAACCACAGCTTATGTGGCGGCCGGCCTTCCTGCCCTGTCGCCGGCTAAGCCTGGGGGTTCACAGTGGCCATGCGATGACTTTTCTCTCTCCGAGTGCCCTAGACCAGCCTCTACAACTTGGGTGATTGTTTGCCTGAATTGTGTGTCTGACTCTATGGCAGCTTCTCTTGACGGACACCTTGTAATTATCCCATATAAGCACTCACTGTATTCATATCATTAATTTTGTTTGGGCTATTACATTTGATAGATACATTAAGCATTATATAGTTCTCTTTATACATGAAATTGAACTGCCTTTGAACAGTCAGCCAGCTAATTGCCGGTAATTTGTGTTGCTAACGAGAGCAGAATAGTGGTATAACATTAGACTCAACAGTCAGTTAACAAATTTGCCGATTCAGATTGCGAAGCATGCCCTCCGTGGCAGAGGCAGGCTGCATCTCACACGTGAATAGACTTTTAAAAATGCCTACGACTAAAAACCAACCACGGCGAAGTCGCCCCCCCCACCCCCGACTGTGCAACACTGCCTGGCTGCTCAGGAGCGATGGGGTGACCGTGGGTGCCTGGGTCTGAAGGATGGGGGATTTCAGGGGAACCTGGGTGGGGATGGGAGAGGCGGTTTTGACTGCTCCTTCAGGGGGCTTCCCAGGTGGCTCAGTGGTAAAGAATACACCCGCCAACGTGGGAGATGCAGGTTCAATCTTGAGTCAGGAAGATCCCCTGGAGAAGGGAATGGCAACCCACTGCAGTATTCTTGCCTGGGAAATCCCATGCAGTCTGGTGGGCACAGTCCATAGGGTCACAAAAAGTCGACAGGACTGAGCGACTAAACAGCGGAGGCTGAGAAGCTGAATTCTTACCTCTGTCTTGAGTGACCTCCCATCCTACTGAGGTCTGTGATCTGGGGGCACCCATGCCCCTGTCCTTTTGACCACGATTAGATTCTTTCTAAGTTGCACTGGGTCCTCCACGTGGGCTTTGTTCCTCCTGTGGGGCTCCTCTTTTGTTGTTTAGTTATGTTTATTTATCAGGCTGTGTCGGGTCTTTGCTGTTTCACGCAGGACCTTCTGTTGTGGCGCACGGACTCCCTAGTTGTGGCACACGGGCTTAGTTGCTCCGAGGCATGAGGGGTCCTAGTCTCCCAACCGGGAATCGAACCGGGTTCCCTGCATTGCAAGGCGGATTCTTATCCAACGGACCACCGGGGAAGTCCCCTGAGGGGCTCTTGGTAGGGCGCTGGGTGAGGTTATTCTCAAGTAGCTTCAGATCAGATCAGATCAGTCGCTCAGTCGTGTCCGACTCTTTGCGACCCCATGAATCGCAGCACGCCAAGGCCTCCCTGTCCAGCACCAACTCCCGGAGTTCACTGAGACTCACGTCCATCGAGTCAGTGATGCCATCCAGCCATCTCATCCTCTGTCATCCCCTTCTCCTCCTGCCCCCAATCCCTCCCAGCATCAGAGTCTTTTCCAATGAGTCAACTCTTCGCATGAGGTGGCCAAAGTACTGGAGTTTCAGCTTCAGCATCATTCCTTCCAAAAGAAATCCCAGGGCTGATCTCCTTCAGAATGGACTGGTTGGATGTCCTTGCAGTCCAAGGGACTCTCAAGAGTCTACTCCAACACCACAGTTCAAAAGCATCAATTCTTCGGCACTCAGCCTTCTTCACAGTCCAACTCTCACATCTGTACATGACCACAGGAAAAACCATAGCAAGTAGCTTCAGCCACAGTCAAAAGGTAATTTGGACAAGAGGGTAGCACGTGTGTCATCCTCCCTGGAAATCCACCGCTGTTTCTGATGCCCACCTGCAGAAGCCTGGGGAAGGTACATCTCGTGGGTGAAGTGGTGGGAGTTGGGCTGACGTGGATGAGAGAGGCGATCTCCTTCTTTCTGGAACGACAGAGACCTGACTGTGTGTGTTAGTTGCTCAATCATGTCTGACTCGGTGCAACCCCCTGGACTGTAGCCCACCAGGCTCCTTGTCCGTGGGATTCTCCAGGCAAGAATACTGGAGTGGGTTGCCATGCCCTTCTCCAGGGGATCTTCCCAGCCCAGGGATAGAACCCAGGTCTCCCGCTCCACTAAATTTGTATATTGAAGCTCCAACCCCAAGTGCTTCAGACTGTGCCTGTATTTAGAGACAGCTTTTCAAGAGGTGAGCAAGTTAAAAGGAGGCTGTTTGGGTGGGCCCTGATTCTGGATGACTGTTGTCCATATAAGAGGAAATTTGGACACACAGACACACCAGGAATGTGTGTTCATAGAGGGAAGCCCGTGTGAGGACACAGAAAGATGGGGCCATCAGTAAGCCAAGGAGAGGGGCCTCCGAAGAAACCAACCCTGTTGGCACCTCGATCTTGGACGTCTAGCTTCCAAAGTGTGAGAAAATACATTTCTATTGTTTAGGCCACCCAGTCTGAAGTGTTTTGTTATGGCGACCTGAGCTGACTAATACGGATAATCCCAGCAGTTCCATTAGAATGGGTTGGGAAGGGTGTGGTATGGATTTGCTAGAAAAGTCCAAGAAAATCAAAGGTCAGCTGCTTCCGTCAAGTTTGAAAAATATAGTTTTAGGACAGAGACAGGGATGCCCCAGGCTTATGCAGTAGATAGCACCACTCAGAGTTCATTCTGTGGTAGACGCCCAGGTCCTAATATGTCAGATGTTAACAGACCTGTGCCATACGACACCCACAACTAGTTACTAAGGGACGTGGGGGCTGCTGGGGGGAGGGGGCGTCTTCTTTGTTATTTGAAATAGGCCGCACAGAGGCCTCTTGCCACCCCCCTCACCCCCCACCCCCACTAGCCATCCACAGCCTCATTGCCATGATTGCATTCCTGTGTCTTACTTTCCTGGGCATGTGGGTGTTGGTGCCTCCAATCCAGTATCTAAGAAAAGGATTGTCTAAGCTTGCAAGCCAATGCACCTGGTCATATACGGTCTTCCAGCCTCCTTCTAGGCCTTGTCTCTGCTCTGAACAAGCCAGGTCTGGGACGGACTTAGCCCTCGCCTCCCCGGGCTCTAACTTCCTCCGGCCCATTATTCTAGTCCATAATTTAAAAAATTTTCATTTTCCTTTAACTTACAAAGCAAAGTAGCAGAAATCATTTGAATCCTCAACTCCCAGGCAAATTGTTCCTGTTCCCAGGAAGCCTAAACATGATGACTGTATGTTACTGATTGTTCCCTAGTGCTGTGTCACACAATGCTGGCCACCTTGGTGTTCCTGGGCGTGGATTCGGTGCAGTCTCCAGCCTCAGCTACCTCACCCTCTGGACGGTTGCATTAGAGTTGCATTAGATGTCTCTGTATTTATGTGTGTGTGAAATGCATGTAGTGTGTGTGAGCACTTTTGTAAGTTGGATATTTGTTAAGAGGCTTCCCTGGTGGCTCAGACTATAAAGAATCTGCCAGCAATGCGGGAGACCTGGGCTCGGTCTCTGGGTGGGGAAGATCCCCTGGAGGAGGGCATGGCAACCTATTCCAGTATTCTTGCCTGGAGAATCCCCATGGACAGAGGAGCCTAGTGGGCTACAGTCCGTGGGGTTGCAAAGAGTCAGACACGACTGAGCAGCTGAGCACACACATACATGTTTGTTAAGACAATTTTGTCATAAGAATAAAATAGTTAGGTTTAATGTTTCTGTGCTTAAATGTTTTCAATAATTTTGGTCCGCTGACATGCATACAAAACAGAAACGGTGCCACTGTGCCTTTTTTCCCATTTAGGGTATAATTCACTAATCACAATGTATTTTTCTAATATCAAATGGCAACTTTATCTGGAGAACCTAAATGTCTGTGCCCTGACAGTTTTCCTGGCCCTATTGTTCTAGCTAGTCTTTCACCCAAGAGTGGCAACATACAGGATATGAGGTTAGTCAAAATGTTCCAGAAACTTGACTGTTTGTGGCCATCAGGTAAGGCCCTTTGCTGTTGCCCGAGATCATAGTTCAGGGATGGCCTCTGAGGTCACACTGTGGTTCTTCTTGGCTCATCTTTGCTTCTGTTTTCCAGCCAGCCAGGGGTAGAGAGTGGACGTCAGAGCTTAGTTTTGAGTAGGGCGTTAAGAGACTCTTATCTTTAGAGCGTTTCCATTAGTGAATTAGTGCTTGTAATGTTGGCGAAACATTTGCGTGTAGATATAGACAGGGAGTGTGGTCCATTGCAAAGGTTGTGTGATAAGACTTTTAATAAGTGATGGTGCTTGGTCCAGTGAGTTAAATTTACAAATTCAAAATGGTGCTATTGAATTCCCTGGCAGTCCAGTGGTTAAGAGTCTGCACTTCTAATGCAGGGGACATGGGTTCAGTCCTTGGTTGGGGAACCAGATCCCACATACTTACTGTGAAATGCAGCCAAAAAACAAAATAAAATGGCACTACTAAGTCTTTTTCATTAACATGGATGGACTTTATTATTATTTTAAATCAGAGAAGAAATCCCTGCTCATGGAAAAAAGACTCAATGTAAAAGAATTCTCTTCTTTGTTGCTCCTCCCCCAATTTCCACTCCCCAGAAATCACTCCCTCCCCCCACCCTCACTAATTTTTATGTGTTGTCCAGTTTTCTATGCATATGTACATGTATTATTCAAATAGGATCAACTATAATTGTTATTATGCATCTTTCCTATGTCACATTTAGCATTTTACTCTGGACTCATTTCCATATCAACTCATTTGATTTCACTCCATAAAAAAGAAAAAAAGAGTATACATAGTGTTTTATCAGATTGCTGCACCATAATTTATTTAATCACATCTTTCTGGATGGAGGCAAAGCCATGGCAAAGTGTAACAGAAGCTTGGATGCCTTTGGGTGCTGGGGAGGACTTCGGGGAGGAGGTGACATTTGATAGCCGGTTTTGAAGAGTGTGCTAGAGTTTGTGAGTTGAACTGCCTTTGTTGATGCCAGCAGTGTGGAGGGAGGTCACATAGGATGGGAAGAGGAATCGGGGGACTCAGCGGATTCAGGAAGGAACGAGAGCAAGATCTCATGTCCCTTTCTTCCTAGAAGGACTGGCCTAGGGAGGGAGTCCTGCAGTTGGAGACAGGGCCAGAGCCTCTGTGTTTGAAGGCAAGTGTTGGGAAGGCTTAGGAAACGTGAGCATGGTGAGCTGCACGGGTGTGGGGAGACAAGAGGATGTGCAAGTGATCAGATATTTGAGCCAAGGAGCCCAGTGTGGCAGCTGAAAAAGAGAGAGAGAAGGAAAAAACCCACTCCGCTTGCTGGGAACCCCAGTTATTGCTCTGGAAATGCAAGGCTCCAACGCCCGGTGACATGTCAACTCCTGAAGGAAACCGGGGTTGGCAGGCCCCATTTTTTAAGCAGAGCCTGACTGCCAGATCGCATTTGGATTGAGTGGCTGGCATTCCTCGAGCCTCGCTTAATAGGATTGAAAGAAAAGAAATGTTACTTTTCATCACACAAGACAACAAAGAGAAACGGGGAAACGAAAATATTATTTCGTTTGAACAAATTACAGGGCGACTCTCTGGGGCGCTTTCAGGGAGTTAGATGAGGAAAAGCACTTAAATATCATTCCATCAAACTAAATTTTTAACTACAATTTTTTTACAGATAAAATGTGTTGGGAGGATTCAAAGAAGATTAGAGCTCACCTAAGAAACAGTATTCAAATTTTACCAGCTAATGGAGGCCCGGCAAAAATTGTTAATGCCTATAACTTCCCTCCAAGGGAAGAGATTTCAGTATTCTTATAAAAACACATTGAGCTGATTTCATTTCTGTGTCTCTGCAGACTTCGTTCGTGTAATTTCAGTAAGTGTTATAAATGTTATTTTAAGTATTATAATGATAATCCCTACTGACGATGGGGCTGCGCATCTTAGCCTCCATTCCTCAGGTAATGTTTACCTCGGATAGCACATAATTGTTTGCTTTTTTCACAGTAAAGTCTCTGCTCCCAACTGCTTAATCAGCCACGGAAAAAAAGAGGAGACTTTAGAAATGTTTAATGTTCTCTGATTACATGGGAGTAATGGGTAAAGCCACATCAGCAAGGCCGGAGGAGCAGATAGACTGTCTTCCCCCTAGGTTTTGTTTTGTTTTGTGTTTCGGGGCGGGGATGAAGATGTGTTTGTTTTTCATGCATGGTTTTTAAGGGGGACTGTGGTGGGCTGTGGCAACTGTGAGACTCATTTATTATTATAAATATCACGGCCGGGGTGTAGCTCTGCTCAGTTTATAAACTCCTGGGGCCCTGCCTCCGTGCGTGCGTGGGACTCGGCCAGGCCTCAGGCCCTCCTCCTGGCAGGTCCCTTGGACTCCTGTATTCCGGTCACAGTCCAAGCATCCACGCTTTCAGGATCCAGAGCATCCCGTAGGCTGAGTACCGTCTTCGCTGCCGGCTCGGTAGAAGCAAGATTTTATTAGGCTTTATGAAAGTGAAACTTTTCTATCCTTGAATGCAGAACCTCAGGGGCTTTCTCAGGGCACAGTATAACATTTGCTTCTCTAGCTTCTTAAATATCTGAATCCAAATGTGATCAGGAATTAAGATGGAGCAGAGAACGTTGGTATTCATGGCAGGGTGGAAGAATGTTTGCTTCTCCCCAGCTGGAATGGTTAGAGCCCTACCTTTCTTCATCTCTGGCTATAATGGAAGTTCCACTTTGAGCTGACTCACAACCATGTATTCTCTGATTCCTCCAATAAACATCTACTGAGAGGCTGCTTTGCTCCAAGCATTGTGCTGGGCTCTGGTGAGTGAAAAAAATGCGTTCCCCCCACATTCATGAAGCTTACTGTCTGCATAGGGGTATTTCTCAGGTGGCTCAGTGGTAAAGAATCTGCCTGCCAATCAGAAGATGGGGGTTCGATCCCTGGGTGGGGAAGATCCCCTGGAGAAGGAAATGGCAACCCACTCCAGTATTCCTGCCTGGAGAATCCCATGGACAGAGGAGCCTGGCAGGCTACAGTCTAAGGGGTGGCAAAAGCCGGATATGACTTAGCAATGAAACAACAACTATCTGGATGAGAAAGCCAAGACCGAACAGACAAACAAGTCAATATATAATCACGATTGGAGAGATGTGTCATTAGTGTGGGGAAAGAGAAGACTGGGGAGGATGCCAGTTATGCTGGGGTTTAATGGATGAGAAGGGGCCAGCCCGGTGAAAGAGGCTGGGGCAAGAACACAAGTCCTGAGGCTGGAGATGCTTCGACATCTTCCAGGCACTGAAACTGGCCGTGTGGGCTTGGAGGGTGGTGAGGGATCAGGACTGTGGCTCTAACGAAGTGAGAGGCTGGACAGTGTGGGGCCTTATGGGTGTGGTCAAGAACAGGAACTTTATCCTCTGCAGTAAGGAACCCGTGCAGGGCTTGAAGTCACAAATGACATTTTCCCATTTGAACATTGTAAAAAAAAGATGGCTCTGGCTGCTGGATGGAGATGAGATCACCAGGGAGACAAGTGGACACTCAGGGTCCGGTGGGTGGTCCCTGCTGTTGTCCTGGCTAGAGAAGGTGGCCATGGCGGTAGCGAGGGGGCAAGATGAAGGGGCTGATTCAAGACACGTTTTGAAAGGTAGCCAGATACACCAGCTAGTAAAGTGCACGCCTGGCAGGAATTTGTGATGAACATGAATGGCTCTATGCCACCGAGTTCCTATAGTTGGTCAGCCTCTACCTGTGACCCCCGTGTCCTCCCGTGGCGGGGGCTTCTCTCGATTCCTGGGGCTGACCCCCCAGGGTGTTCATCGTCTCACCGCACAGTTTGGAACCGTTCATGGCAGTCCCCCCAGGAAGGATGGGGCGGGGCCTCCAGGATTCCCAGCCTCCCTGCCCCCATGCTATCCTTCTCTGGCCTCGGTTTCCCCAGCTCCTCTCAGTGTGCCGGACCCTTCCTTCCCCTCCCCCATGCCTACCGACAGCCCTTCCTCCAGCCACCACTCTGGAGATCCCCGAGGTCTGCAGGATAATTGAGCTCGAGCCTTTAGTTAAAGACCAGGGCCAGTAGGTAGCTGATTTCCTGTCCTCGGGGTGGACGCTTGACAGGTTCCCGTGATGGGGGCTGAGGAGGGAAGGGAAGGAGGTGGAGTGACTGATAATTAAGGCAACCTGCGGACCCCAGTCTGGTCCAGTGGCCCAATAGGGGTCCCGGTGGGGGCCCACTCAGGGAGCACGTGTGCACCTCTGGAAGGTAGACAGGGTTTTTGCTGATGCCGGAGGTAGGGCAGTGGGTGGGAGGAGGGGCAGGGATTAATTGCTTGGACAAGATATTCCCAGGGCCCAGCTTGGGGTTGAATTAACTTCCAAGAAAACATCTACTCTACCCACCCTTTCCCTTGGAGAGGCAACAACTGGTTGAATCCATCCATCTGTGTCTCTCCCACTCTCTGCATCCTCCGGAACCATGGTGGAATCTAAACAAATGTTGCCAAAATCAAGGTGGACCCTCTCCCAGGTGGGCTGGGGAGCAGAGGACGAGGTGAAAATCAGTGCTTTTGTTTCCCTGAAACACACACACACACACACACGCATACCCCCCCCCCCCACATACATACAGACACCTCCATCCCAACCAAAACCAGATGAATATTTTAACACCCGAGCATTTTGTGCAAGCCAGGAGCACACCGCACTCCTGGCAAGGCCAGAGAATGACCTGAAAACCTGAATATTTCGGGGAACAAAAGGTCCTCGGGTCTGCTTTCCTGAGAAGGGCCTCGATCCAGGGTTGTTTGAAGGCCGCGTGGTTCGGGGCGCGGGAGGCAGCCGGAGGGGTTTTGGCTGCTTCTCTTCCCCGTCCAGCGCTGCGAGCTGTGGGAGCCCCTGCCCTGCTGCCTGGCACCAGGCAGCCGCGTGGAGCCACGAGCCCCCCCACACCTTGCCCTGCCTGCTCCTCCAGCTGCGAGCCAGGCGGAGAGGAGCAAGGAAGCTGGAGGGAGGGCAGGCGAGAGGCGCAGGGGGCTGGGAGATGGAGAAACAAACTCTATTTTCTGCTTGTCTGTGGCGGGAGGGCTCCCGCGGCCCACGGGCTCGCAGAGTGAAGCAATTTCAGACAAGGATGAGTGTCTGTTTTTCCCTGGAGCGGAGACGAAAAACCCCGAAAGCCCTCGGTTTTTCTTCCCTTAATATCCTGTTCTGGAAAGTGCCGTGTGAGGAGGTGGAGGAAATGAAGAGGCTTCACGAATGCAAGAGGCCCTTCCCCAGCTCAGACAGCAAGATGGGGCAGCCTGGCTGGGGCTGGAGAGAGGCCTCCTCCGGGGGAGGAGAGGGGCTTGTGGTTGAGGGGGGTGCGGGGGTCCCAGGCAGGCGGCCACTTGCAGACAGAGATTCAGATTCCCGTCCCGTCCCAGGGGCTGTTTGCTGGGACTGGTGCCTCCTGGGTGGCTTCACAGGCCGTGGACAATGGCATGCCCGGCTCCCTGCCCGGAGAGGCGGGGAGGTTTGGGGATTCTGTTGCTTTGTCTGTGTAGTTCCTGCCCTCCCCGAGCTCCTGATGTTGACGCTGTTCCTCCCAGTGCCTGTGCCGGGACCCCATCTCTCCTGCTGTCTCTTCCCCACCATGGTCTGTGCCAGGCCCGTGTCCCGGCCAAGTAGGTAGAGGCCTCGACTGTGCTCTGAGTGCAGTTCCAGGACCAGCCCTGGTCCGGGGTGGCTGGGAGCTGGGTCTCTCCTGGCAAATAGAAACCAGAGACCTTATGCCTTAGAGGGGCCACTCTTGCTCACCGTGGGGGAAGGACAAAGAGAACTGCTCCTACAGCAGGGCCGTCATCGGGGCACAGAAGAAACCCCCTCCCTAACGAGGACAGCTGGGGACTGCCAGGGGCTGCTGACAAAGACTTCCAGCCAAGCCTCTCAGTCACCTCTGGGCCTCGGACCCCTGTTTTTACCTGCTGCACGATCTGCCAGGCGTGGGACTGCCCTACCTCTGCCTTGCCAACGTTGCCCCCCACTTCACTTGGGTCTCGGCACAGCTCACATAGGGTACCAGCCCCCCCTTTCCGTTTCTGGAGCTGCTGGCCTCTAGGGGCCTTGGCCTCTGTACAACCAGATGGTTGAGAACATGGACTCTGCCTGGGCTTGCATCTCTGTTTTGCTCCCTACCTGCCAGCCGGGTGACTGTGGGCAAGTCGTGGAAGCTCTGTGGGGTCAGATAGTGGTGATGGTGGTACCGTCCCCTTCAGGTGGTCCTGAGAATTGAACAAGCTAAGTAAGGAACCTGCTTAGAACTGTGTGACACCGAGTGGTGATGAGTGGATAAAGATCTGATGTTATGAGTGTGGTGGTTACAGATCATCCCCATTCCTGGAGACGGCCCAAAGCGCCCCTCGGGCAGAGAGCCTTCTCAGCTGGCCTGCTCCCAGGTCTCATTGTCTGCCTGGGTGGCTTGGTACTCAGTCACTTATTGCTTTTACAGTCTATCTGTGTGGTCTCCAGGGGGTGTTGAGTAGAACTGGTTTTCTGATGGGCTGGTGGCCAGTTTACTGAGGGCTGACCATGGGTTAGAGGTTGCTATGGGCCAAGTCCCTTTAGCCAGAAGCTTGATGGACTATTGAGTCCCCAAGTTTGTGACATGTGCCCACCCTAATGAGTGAAAGTGTCCAACTCTTTGCGACCCCATGGACTATACAGTCTATGGAATTCTCTAGGCCAGAATACTGGAGTGGGTAGCCTTTCCCTTCTCCAGGGGATCTTCCCAACCCAGGGATTGGACCCAGGTCTCCCGCATTGCAGGCGGATTCTTGACCAGCTGAGCCACAAGGGAAGCCCACTCTCATGTCCAGGATAAAACAATAAATAAAATAATAAAGCGTCCCCTGTGTCTAATATTCAATGGACTTGATTCCCCCAGGGCCCAGGGTGACTGGCAGTGCCCAGCCCAGCCCAGCTTCTGCTCTTGCCTGTGTGTCCCTGATCCCCACGGTGAGCCTACCGAGAACCTTAGATGGCAGCAGTTCCCCCTTGTTCACCGGTTGGTGCCTGTGGACAGGTGCCACAGCCTGCCCCATGTTCCCACAGCACCTGTCTTGCTTCATAGTAGGTGCTCAGCGCAGGCCAAAGGGAATCTGATGAGCACCAAGCCTGGGGTTGGCTGGTGCTGACAGCTTCCTTCTGAGAGCAAAGGTGATTTCTTGTTCTATGGCTGGGCATGGAATTTGAGAAGCCAGAGGTAGGGTGAGAATACTGGTCTCTGAAATAGTGCCCTCTCTTCTTTCTCTCCTGGGGGTTGGGGCTACCACCTGGGGTGATGGTCCCAGGGACAGGAGAGAGCCAGGGCCACCAGCCCAAGACTGAGCTGCAGGAGGAGGCCCAGCACTCTCAGGCCTCGCTTGGCTTCTCCGGTCTAATGATGCAGGGCGCTGGCCTAGGCCTTCCCTGGGCCCTGCCTCCCAGAGCCTTGCCCCTACCAGTAGCATCTGGATCACCTAGGAGTGTTCTAGAAACAACATCCCAGGCCTTAACCCAGCCCTACTGAACTGGAACCTGCATTTTTAAGAGTCCCTGGCGATTCACATACTTACCAAGTTTGAGAAGCTCTGGCCTAGAAGACAGTTCATGCAGGGCCAATGCCAAGGAAGGACAGTGCCCTTGCTAAAAGCACGCCCGCCTGGCTCCCCAGCCTAGCTCCCTGGTGCTGACAGGACACCTGGCGGGGAGAGCCTCTCTTGGCTTCGGTATCCTTCTGAGTAAAGCAGGGATCATACTAATAGTTGGGTCTTTCTACCTGGGCTGCTGAACACGGATCCCATGTAATAACATATAACATGGGTTTGGCCCTTTAGCACACAGCCCAGGCATAGTGGGCACTGGATAAATGCAATGTTAGCTGGCTTTAAGAATGAGAGAGAGAAGGGGGCTGCGGCGACTGGAAGGAAAAAACACTATGATTTGTGACGCCACTCTTGCACTGGGCTTGTTTAGTGGAGCTTAACTCAGGAGCTAAATACCAGCTAGGACTCCCTGTAGAATTATTACATGGAGTAGCAGGGAAAGGGGAAGCCAGAGTTAATGCTTGTGATAGCAATTTTTTTTAATTTGAAAAAAAAAAAGGTGTTAAAAGCAAGTAAAACCCCTGGTGATCACAAATGAATTGCCTAAGTTCTCTGAGCAGATCCACTTTCCTGAGTGATGGCTGTGTTTGCGGGAATGGGTGGCTTTTCCTTTCCTAAGGCGGGAGCAGTGGGGGCCGGTGATGACTCCTGGCTCGGACTCCCGAGGGTGTGCTCCACCTGGGGGGAGCCACACCCATGACGGGTGGGGCGGAGGCGCTCTGTGGGCAGGGCTGGGCATCTGGGCCTCCTGGCAGCTTAAATGCCTCCGATTAGCAAGTCGGGCGGGAAGAGGTGCTAAAAAGAATCCTTCCCGCCTCCTCTGCTGGCATGTTTTGAAGGGAGTTCAGTTATGAGACTATTAAAATGTTATTTTGATAATTAAGCCCACAGCTGTTCTGAGGGCGGCGGGGGCAGGCAGCGCGCAGGCGGCAGAAGGCACAGTGCTCTCACAGGCTCGGAGAGAGAGAAGGAGGGAGCTGGGCGGGGGCACCGTGGAGGGAAGATGGACTCAGGGATGACTGCAGGGCTGTGGCCGGCCCCCTCAACCTGTCTTGAGCTTGTCCCTGGGTGCCCTAATGGGACAGCGCTCCAGGAGGCCCCATGCGTGGGGCAGGGTGAGCAGCCCCCAGGTGGGATACCTACCAGGTTTCAGCACAGACTGTCAGGGAAGTAGCCCACAGGGATGCCTAGATAAATGCATCTCAGAGAGAGTTTCCAAGACCAGCAGCATCAGCGTCACCTGGAAATTTGCTAGAAATGCAGGATTTTGGCCCCACCCAGACCTATTGAACTGGAAACTCTGGGGTGAAGACAAGCAATCTGTGTTCTGATGGATCCTCCAGCTGATTCCAGTGCTTTCTAAAGTTATAGAACCACTGTCCTTCAAGGTCACCTGGCAAGTAGTGCTCAGCTTGCAAATGAAACCTTGTAGATTGGCGAGGCTTGGCTTATAAGGCATGAGAGAGGGCGTGAGTGAGGGCGGGGGGGATAGAGGGCACACAGGCATCCTAGACCCAGTCCTGTTCCTTTGTTGTGCTGAGTGACACAGAGAAGTCCAGAGAGGGGAAGGGCCTGGTGTAAGGCTACACTGCAAGTCAGAGCGAAACTGGAATTAGTCAGTAGCCAGGCTTCCCGGGTGGCTCAGACTGTAAAGAATCAGCCAGCAATGTGGGAGACCCAAGTTCAATCCCTGGGTTGGGAAGATCCCATGGAGGAGGGCATGGCAACCCACTCCAGTACTCTTGCCTGGAGAATCCCCTGGACAGAGGAGCCTGGTGGGCTACAGTCCATCGGATCGCAAAGAGTCAGACACAACTGAGCGACTGACACTGCTCTCTTGATTTCAGAGAGTGAGAAATCTGAATGTTAGACTTTCAGATTAGACTGTCTCTCTGAAAGCTGAGGGCAGGGCTCGGAGAGAAAAGCTTTGCATTGTAAGTTATGAATAAGCTAAGGGGAGGCCCGGAGAAGGCGATGGCACCCCACTCCAGTACTCTTGCCTGGAAAATCCCATGGATGGAGGAGCCTGGTGGGCTGCAGTCCATGGGGTCGCTAGGAGTTGGACACGACTGAGTGGTTTCACTTTCACTTTTCACTTTCATGCATTGGAGAAGGAAATGGCAACCCACTCCAGTGTTCTTGCCTGGAGAATCCCAGGGACGGGGAACCCTGGTGGGCTGCCGTCTATGGGGTCGCACAGAGTCGGACACGACTGAAGCGACTTAGCAGCAGCAGCAGCAGCAAGGGGAGGCCCAAGGGTTATCGTCCCAGAGTACCTTTGCCAGTCTGGAGTCTCCCAGCATCCACTAGCTGTGTTCTGCCAGGAATTACTGTCAGCACACACATCCATCTACCCACTCATGCACCCACCCACCCACCCATGTATCTACCTGTCCACCATGCAGCCTCTTATCCCCCTTCCTTCCCTCCTGCCTTCTGTCATCTCTCATCCTTCACTTCTCACCCTGGCTCCCTGATTTTGGACTTCAGGTTCCAGAAACGCAGCTGAGATCAGTGGCTGTAGCTTCCTTGTGATCCCTGTACTTCCAGATTTCCTGAAAGAGATCCCAACCACCATCCTTCCTGCAGCTTTTCCAGAGTTACGAAAAGCTCTTAATTCCCTGTATTAAACCCCTTCCTCTTTGCATGACAAGGCTTCCCTTGTGTCTCAGCTGGTAAAGAATCTGCCTGCAATGCAGGAGACCTGGGTTCGATCCCTGGGTTGGGAAGATCCCCTGGAGAAGGGAAAAGCTACCCACTCCAGTATTCTGGCCTGGAGAATTCCATGGACTGTATAGTCCACGGGGTCGCAAAGAGTCGGACACGACTGAGCGACTTTCACTTTGGCTTTGGGAACTGAGAGCTCTTCAAGTTCCACATATCCGTGCATCCATCCAAGTGTTCAAGTGGCCATCTACTCACTCATCTGTTTATCCATCCATCCCCACCCATTCATCATCTATCCATTTCATCACTCATCTATTGACCCCACCCTTTGGCTTCCCAGGTGGCTCAGTGGTAATGTATCCACCTGCCAATGCAGGAGACGCAGGAGCTGCAGGTTCGATCCCTGGGTCGGGAAGATCCCCTGGAGTAGGAAATGGCAACGCCCTCCCATATTCTTCCCTGGAAAATTCCATGGACAGAGGAGCCTGAGGGGCTGCAGTCCATGGGGTCACAAAGAGTTGGACATGACTGAGCACACAGCCAGGCGTACACACTCCCAGCTTTATGAAGAGCCTACCATGTACCAGGCCTTGTCTGTCATTCTCATAGAAGTTTGCATATCATTTTATATCTGGTCACGTGAGCTGGCCATGCTCTTTAAGACACTGTTGAGATGCAACTCTGACAGTGATCTAGGCCCCCCACAGCTCTGCATGGGTCCTCCTCTCCCTCCCCTTCCGGTGCCAGGCGTCCTCCCCACTGTGCCTTGTGAGGAGGCTGGACTTCCTGCTACCCGCTCCATCCACACTCCCGTCTGTGTCCCTCTGAGCTGTGATACCGCTAAATCCCCTGGTCTCTGCTCAGTCTCCTAGCTCTGTGCAGTGATTCATGTTCTGAAAGTGTGCCACACCGAATCGTGCCACTTCTCCACTCAGAACGGCCCCCCACTGCCTGTAGCACAAAGCCCACGATTGTAGTGGTTGTAGTCCATGCCTGTTCCCAGTCTATTCATCAACCTTAAGACCCTCTGGTTCCCAACCTGTGCTCCAGCCTGAGCAGGTAATTTGCTGTCTCCAGACACCTTGACACATTTTTGCACATGCTGTTCTCCTTGCCCAAAATGCCTTCACCATCACGATGCTCCTTAATCCTCATGGAAACCCTTCCCACACTCTGTGCCTCGCTCTAGTATCCCCCACTCCCCGCTCCACCTCACTCATGAGATCTCCTTCTGTCTTCTACTGGGGAGGGGTGTCCTTCTGCAGAACTCTGTGTTGTCTCTAGTCTCACATTATCACGTGTCTGGCTCTTGTTTGCAAGGCCCATGCTCAAGCGGGTCGCAGGCCGCAGCAGGCCTGCCTCATCTTCAGCACAGCTCGCTGCATGGGACCTGACACACAGTAGGTCCTGCTTTGGAAGTGGACAAATTCATCAGTTAGTTTCATTTGCGTAAGGTCCATGTTACGAGTGAAAGGCCTACAAAGCCTATTGGGGCTGACTTTGGTTAAGAGGCCTTAAACCTTGTTTCCACCACGGGACACACAGGACTTGGCACATAGTTGGAGAAGGAAATGGCAACCCACTCCAGTGTTCTTCCCTGGAGAATCCCAGGGATGGGGGAGCCTGATGGGCTGTCTATGGCGTTGCACAGAGTCGGACACGACTGAAGCGACTTAGCAGCAGCAGCAGCAGGTGCTCACTAAATATTTTTTGAATGAACCAGAACGTTCATCCTCCTCTTTAATGTTGTTTGTGATTTCAAAATAAATATTGACCAGATAAAGCAGGAAATAATATTATACATTCAGAAACCAAATTGCCCCATGAGGTGCTGGTCTCCCAGGATTGCAACCACCTGCTGACTTGTTAGTGTGTTTGGAGTGACTGCTGATTCTAGTGGGAGGGGCCAAGTCTTTTTCATTTCTGAACCCCCAGCGCCTGGCACAGAGCCTGGCATCCTCCTTGCTCTTCTGGAATTATTCTGTTCCCCCAACTCCTAACTTGTTGTCTATGTTGGACTTGATGAGGCCTTCTGAATGTGACTCCCCATCATCCTTAGGTAGAGACACTCAGTTCAGCCCCCAGGCCCAACCAGGTCAGCAGCCTCCCCCTGCCCCTGCCCCGTGCACACCAGCTTGTCTCTGAACCCGCCCCCACTCTGTCCCCATTCCAGCCACGCTGGCCTTCTCTCCTCTTCCGGGGCAGGCCTTTGGGTGGCCCGTCCCTCTGCCTTGGGGATTCCCGCCTCCTATTTAGCACCTGCCCTCCCTGCTCTGAATGGTGTGCTTGGTGTTGTTCTAGCCAGCTCTCTCTGCCCTCATGTGCCTCCACCCCTCGGGTTGCACGGAGGTGGTATCTCATTGCATCCAGTGATGAACGTCTTCCTTTCTTCTGGACTGTGAACTCCACATGGGCAGATGCCTCCGAGACTCTCTGCACACTGCAGAGACTGAGAGTCTGCACACTGCAGGCTTCTGATACCTCCTTACTGAATGAATGAATAAGAAGAGAGGCAGTAGATCTTCAGTAAATGTTTAATGAATGAATATATGAATGGCACATAGTTACCGTTGCTGTTAAGTCACTAAGTCGTATCCGACTCTTTGCCACCCTGTGGACTGCAGCATGCCAGGCTTTCCTGTCTTTCACTGTCTCCCAGAGTTTGCTCGCATCCAACCATCTTACCCTCTGTCACCCGCTTATCTTCCTGCCTTCAATCTTTCCCAGCATCAGGGTCTTTTCCAATGAGTTGGCTATTCGCATCAGGTGGCCAAATTATTGGAGCTTCAGCTTCAGCATCAGTCCTTCTAATGAATATTGGAAGGTTTGATTTCCTTTAGGATTGACTGGTTTGAGGTCCAAGGGACTCTCAAGAGTCTTCTCCAGCACCACAATTGGAAAGCATCAATTCTTCGGCACTCAGCCTTCTTTATGGTCCAACTCTCACATCCGTACATGAATATTACAAAAACCAGATGGACCTTTGGTTTGGTCCTTTGTTGGCAAAGTGATGTCTTCTGCTTTTTCATATGCTGTCTAGGTTTGTCTTAGCTTTTCTTCCAAGGAGCGGCAAATGTTTGTTGAATAAACAAATGGGTGACTACTAAAGGATGGTCAGAGCCTTCCTGGGAAAGCTCTGGCCAATTAGAGTCCCCCCAGATAAGGGAGAGTGTGTATCTGCCCTCTTAACCCTCCTGTGCTCATCCCATCAGCTCCAGGAGACTTTGCACAGCCGTGTTTCTGACCCTCTTGCCTGCCTCTTGCTCAGCTGTCACAACCAGCAGTGTGAGGGGTAGAGATGGTGGCCCTGGAAGCCACTGCTGACACAGTTGTGGTGCAGATCAGGGATAGGGAATGCGGTGGGGGTGCGGCTTTCAGATGAGAAGCAAAGTGAAGCCTGCCTGCGCCTCAGGCCCCTGGTGTCACAACTGTCTCTGCACTTGTATAATCCTTTCAACTCTGCAGCCGTCTGGTCCAGCCCTAATCTGGAAACATCTTCCAGAACATCTGTTTTCCTCCTCAATCGATACACTCCCCAAAGAGGGCTAACTTGCAAAATATTATATATAACATCAAACATGCTATCTGAATTCAATTAAGTGATTTGGTTGGAGAAGAGTTTGTGGTAATTAAGCATACTGTTTTGGAGCAAATTGTAGCAAACTATTTCACTCTTTATTAACAGGCATCTCGCTTGACTCCCCATGAGCCTGAAAAAAAAGAGGGAAAAGAATAAATAGTCAAGTAACCCCCTACTCAGATGGCATGATTTCCTGGAACCATTACAGGCTTTGATTTCCAACTCTCCTGTACTCTGTGACCACAGCAAAGTCATTTAACCTCTCTGAGCCTCAGCCTTCTCATCTGTAAAGTGGGATAGTAATACCCATGTCACAGGGCTGCTGTGAGGATTAAATGAGATCATGAATGAAAAGGCATAGTTCCCAGCAGCTTTTCTTTAAAGGGTCACCATGGCATAGAGGTACATTGAGGCTGGATGATTTTGTCCCATTGCTCAGGGCCTTTTATTTTTACCAAGTATGTGTTAGTCACTCAGTCGTGTCTGACTCTTTTCAACTCCCTAGGCTGTCTTCCACCAGGCTCCCCTGTCCATGGAATTCTCCAGGCAAGAATACTGGAGTGAGTTGCCATTCTCTTCTCCAGGGGATCCTCCCAACCAGGGATCAAACCCAGGTTTCACATTGTAGGCAGATTCTTTACTGCCTGAGCCACCTGAGAAGGCTGGGCCTCAAGTGCCTCTCAGAGTGATCTTTCTTCCGAGCATATTTTCTGGGAGCACGGGTGAGGAGCCTCTTGTTGTATTTCGCTTCTCTGTCACTTTCAGTCCATAGCTCAAGAAGCTCAGAAGGAGAGGAAAGGCAGTGCACAGGCTGGCTTCCGGTCCTGGCCGCCGCTGCAACAGACCTGGGTCCTGTGGGCCTGTGCTTAATTCCTTCTCTGTAAACTGGGATAATAAGAATTACTACTCTTCTCCTAGGATTAAGTGAGTTTAATAAATGGAAAGCACTTAAACAGTACCTGATAGATAGTAAGCACACATTACATGTTGGGTTTTGTTCTTCATGTATTTAAGTTTTCAGTTTAGAAAGGCTCATTTAAACTGCTGGTTTTTTCTGTAGTCACTTCCCTTGTCAGGCTGGGGACATTCACAGCCACCACGACAGTGATAGCAGTTGCCTCTTATCAGGTGCCTCTGTGTGTCATAGAAAGCCTGGAGCAGGTACTTCATGCCCATTTTTCCTGATTGTCATAACAAGCTTACTATTACTTGTATCGTCAAGGTTTG
Organism: Bos indicus x Bos taurus; assembly: GCF_003369695.1. Classification (NCBI taxonomy): domain Eukaryota; kingdom Metazoa; phylum Chordata; class Mammalia; order Artiodactyla; family Bovidae; genus Bos; species Bos indicus x Bos taurus. The sequence continues at coordinate 47,760,184 of NC_040093.1, forward strand.
AGAACTTTTTTTTTAAACATAATTTTATTTATTTACTTATTGGCTGTGCTGGGTCTTCATTGCTGCTCAGGCTTTTCTCAAGTTGCTGGGAGCTGTACTCTAGTCGCGGTGCATGGGCTTCTCACTGCAGCGGCTTCTCTCGTTGTGGAGCACGGGCTCTAGGGCGCTGTGGGCTTCAGCAGTTGTGGCTCCCGGGCTCTAGAGCACAGCCTCAGTAGTTGCGGCGCATGGGCTTAGCTGCTCCGCAGCATGTGGGACCTTCCCAGATCAGGGACTGAACCCGTGTCCCCTGCATTGGCAGGCAGATTCTTTATCACTGAGCCACCAGGGAAGCCCTGAAATGGAGGCGCTCAATGTCACCCAGCAGAGGCCATATAGGGAACCAGAACACTTGGTGGCTGGGTTTTGTATGCAGGCCTGTGGGACTCCACGGCTACTCTCTTTTTAGTTGCCATGCCAGCACTCAGGAAGGCACGCCTTCCCACCCTGCCCTTGTTGGGCATCTGCTCTGTGCAGACCGTGCTCTCATCTACAGTCTCATGGGATTGTCCACAGGTCTGGAAAGTCTCTATTGTGCTTCGCCACCCCCACCCCCACCCCCGCCGGCAGTCTTACCCTTAGCAGCTCCCTTCTCCAGGAAGCCCATAAAAGTTCATACAGGACAGGCTCATAGCCCCAGTTAGGAAGCTGTTGGCGTATAGACCAGAAAAGATGGTACCTGAAGTGGGGTGCTGGCAGGTGGAGGTGGAGGGAGTGAGTGAGTTCTGGAGAAATTATCACTCACCAGTGGTATGCACAGTAAAAGCTAGGGGAGTGACTCAGAGGGAGCAGTGTCTTGGGAGGGAGTGTATTCTGCAAAAACTTTCCAGAAGGTGCTGGTGAGGTTCAGTCTGACTCCCGTGGTCATTCCAACAGGGGACATGGAGAGCAAAGGTTTGGACATGGGAAGCCCTGTGACCATCTGTGGGGACTACAGGAGGAGACTGTGATGAGGTCCCTGCCTTCAAGGAGCTGCCTGTGTGTTTTGGGACACGAGGCCTATGGCCCATAGGGACTCAGTCAGAGTGACTCCAATACCAGCTCTTCCGCCATCTGGCAGGTTGTGAATTTCAGTGTTCAGGAGAGGCCATCAGGGACAGAACTGGGGGTGGGAGGTGGTTGGGAACCATCAATGAACCCAGAGGATTTTCCTGAGCAAGGAACGTTGTATTCATTCAGGCATTAGTTGAGTCTATCATTGTACTTGATACTGTAGGGCAGGGGGAGGGAGGGAAAGAGACAGATTCTGGGAGGAATTGAAGGCTTGAGAAGCACATTTGTCAGGACGTTTTTGAGTTGTTTGGACCTTGAGAGTCGGGACCTTGCCTTATACTGGCTTCAGAAGGAACCAAGGAAATGGGCTCACTGGCCTCAAAGGGGAAATTCTCAAGGCCCAGGTGGGCCCACTCTCAGGACATGGCTTCACCAGGAAGAGAAAAATGGCCACCAGTCCCTCCAGACTTACATCATTGTAAGTCAACAACCTCAGGGGCAAGAGTCTTTTATCCTTAATCTGAAGATTGGCTTGATTGGCCAGGCCTGGGTCACATGCTCATCCCTGAACCAATTATTTTATCCTGAAAAATGGAGTACTCTGATTGGCCAGGCCTGGGTCACATGCTCACTTAGGGCAGAGCTAGGAGGTAGAGGTGGGGGTAGGGTCAAGGTCAACCTCTGGTGGTGATTCCTCGAAGGACATCTGACTAGTTGTTCCCAGAAGGGAAAATAGACACCAACTGGGGATAAAAGCAAACTTTGCTTTAAGAGGAGTAAGGGCCATCTCTCCCTTGCAGGTCATGAGTCATTAGAGCTCTCAAGTGAGAGGTCAGAAGCTGACCACCCACAGAGGGGTGGGTCCAGGGAAAGAAAGATCTTCTGAGTCAAGAAATGGTGAATTCTGGTGGAGACCATGTGGGCAGAGGCAGCCTCTTCATCCTCTCTAGTTTTCTGACATCTCATGCATTGATTTTCTTGCATCTGGACTGGATGTCCACTCTCTGCATCCTCCCTAGCTGTCCCTGGAGACCATTCCAGGATGAGAATGGGAGCTTTGCTCCAAGCCACCAGTGGTCTGATTCCTGTCTGGCCACCATGAACAGTGACTTAGATGGCAGGTCTTGCTTTTCCTTTTGAACCCTGCGGGCATCTGTCTAGCCTGGCTCTGTCTGGGTAGTGGATGGTGTTTTCTGGGCAGAAACCCAAAGCTCACCCCTGTTCCCTCTTTGTGGAACTGTTTGTCAGCATCATGGGGCATTGCTGTGGGAGCTTTGTACCTCCTTTTTCTCCCAAGAGGGAGACAGGTTGGTTTGGGAAATGAAAGGATCAGCTAATGCCATCCTGGGTCACATCAAAGCCAGCTGAAGCCAGGTGAGCTAGCGCATCGCAGCTTCCCAGGTGTGGAAGTTCAGGTTGTCAGAGGCCTTGGCCTGAGTCCCAGCCCGGCTTTGACTTGCTGCATGGTCTTGGGATACATCTCCCTTCCTTTCTGTGCCTCGGTTTCCTCGTTTGTCCCCACTGGAGCAAGAACACATTCCAGAGGTAGAGGTGTATACCTGAGTGATGTCATCAAGGTTGGTCCTATTTTTTTCCTGTCCCTGGAGACCTTGAAACACCCTGTGATGCTTCCCAGGTAGCTGACTCTATCTTACCCTCTGTCTCCTTGTTTCCTTTGCGGGGGGGCTTCACGACATGTCACCCTCATTTTAGGACCGATGCTTCTATTTCTCTCTGCTGGGAGAATCAGCTGTGAGGTCTGTAGACTGGCTGCCCCTGCTCGTCTGTTGCCTTCCACTGGGCCCTCCCCTGTCCTTCTCCTGATCCTCCCCGCCCAGTCCTCCCTCCCATCACCCCTCTTCCCCCCTGCTCAGTCCTCCCCACCTCTCTCCCCTATCAGCCTTCCCCCCAGTCCTCTCCCTCCCCACCCAGGCCTCTTCATTTCCTCTCAGTACTCAGCCTTCTCTCGGCCTCCCCCACAATCTCTGACCCCTCCAGTCCTCCCCCAAGCCTTCCCTAGATCTCCGCCCCACAGCCCTCCCCCTCCCCCACCCCGCCTTGGAGGTGAAGCTGGTCGCTGCCACCACCTCCCAGTGCTGGCCGCTGAGCCATTAGCCTCACTTCTCACTGGCTGCGCATCAGCACAGTAATCATTTTCAGATTTACAAGCATTAAATATTTTAATTTAATGCCTTGGCTCTCTTGTAATTCATGCACTTAATTATATGATAATTACTCAAATGAAAGAGATACAGCTGCTGCCGTATCAGTTCTGAGAGAAGACTGGGTTTTGAGCCGGACTGAGTTTGGAAGGTGGACCCACCTCCCCTGCCTGCACCCCCTCCAGCCCTTGTCTTCTCTGAGTCACATCGTCTGGAATGGCCCCTCCTCCTCCAACCAGTGCTGGAGCCCGGCTGGGGCTGGGGGGCTGGGTTATCTGCACTCATCTGCTCCAGGCCCAGGGTGTGGGGACTGCCCTGACTGGTGACCCAGACTCCTGTGGGTGCTGCTCTGTGAGCAGAAATCTAATGGCCAATGAGCAAGGAGGGAGCCGCCTTGGGCTGTCCTTGGGTGGTAGAGGGGATGTCCCTCTCTGTGTGCCTGCTTAGGGAGCAGGGGCTGTGAATGCCCTCCGGGCTCTGTGCCTGGTGCCAAAGCTGGGGCACCTTACCGATGTCTCCTCCTTAGCGATTATTTCTAGGGGTGAGGGCTGGGGACTGATTGCTCCTTAGAACGTCTTCACTGCAAATGGAGAGAGGGATGGTCTTTGTCCGTTGATCACCGAGGGGTCTGTAGAGACAGAGTTGGGGGATGGTGGGTGGGTGTGCTTTCTGGTGGGACCACCTTCCTTGTTCTAGTCACCCTTCCCATCCCCTCCTCTCTGTCCCACTCATCCTTCCCCTTTCCTTTTTATTTTCCTATTTCTCTCCCTTTTTTCTCTTTCCCTGTGGACATCTAAAATTGTATTTAATGCCTGACAGGTACTGGCTATTCTGTAAGAACGGGAACTATTCATATTTGGCAAGTGTTTCAACTCCTGCCTCCCTACTGTGTCTGTGGAACCCGCTGGGTCCGGCGCTACTGAGGGGATCAAGTAGAGGCGCTTTACAGTTGGCAGCACCAGCAGACTGAGAATCAGGTGGCGTTTCCTTGGGCCTGGCCTCCTTGGGTCTAAGGGAGCGCAGCCCTTGGGAGGTCCCCCGTAAATCTGAACCTGCTTCATTTGGGAGGAAAGCTCCTCCTCTCACCAGGTGTCAAAGCCAAGGACCAGGCAGAGGAGTCCTGGGATCCAGCCCTGGTGACCGGGTTCCATGGTGCTCTGGCCGAAGCTTGTGAAGAAGTTGAGTCAGGAGGGTAGAGTTTCCAAGCCAGTGGGTTCAGGCTTCTGAAAGTGTCGTGGCTTTCAGGGTGAGGAAGTTCCTGTTGGAGAGGGGAAGACCTTAGCCTCTCTGGATCCGCACAGTTCCTAGGCATGGGAGATCCGGGCCGTGCATCTCTGCTGAAGTGCACGCTTGCACTGAAAAGGGTTACAAACGGTTCGCCCCGTATGCAGACAATTTTCAGCTAGCTTACAGCAGCTGCGGCGCCGTGCTGATAGATTAAAAGCAGCAACCAGCCCCAGAATGAAGTGTATTAGAACTCCTGCTGGGTCGAGCTGGGGAGAGGCCCACACAGCTGTCATCTAGGCCAAGTTTCCAACCGAAACCTCAAGAACAGGATGGAACTCGGAGAAAAGTTCGCTTTCTAAATGAGGTGGCCGGCTGTTAATCAGGAGAGCTGGGAGGGGGACTGGCGGAATGCTGGGGATTTAGAACAGAGGAGGAGGCGGTGATGGGCGAGGGTGTCCCTCCCAGACCAGAAACTGTGCAGAACCATAGCTCCTGGGGCCAGGAACACAGAGGCTGCTGCAGGTGTGGGCCACCGAGTGGGGCTCAGTGTCCCAACCCTGTCTGTGCCTTGCTCCAGACAGCTGGCTCGGGAGTCGGGTGAGTAAGGACATTCAGGGGTTATGTACAAAAGGCCCCAAGAGCTCAGTGCCACCACTCCACGCCCAGGGCTCCCTGGCTAAAGTGACAGGGTGGTTCTTGGGGTTGGGGGCTGCCCCTGTCTTCACCCAGGAAGCATTTGCTGTCAGGTCACCTGGGACCAGTTTCCCCTTTACTGTAGCACGGAGGCCTGGCTTTCAAAGTTCAGTTTTGAGGCCTTTTAATAGTGAAGGACAGGGAAGCCTGGCGTGCTACAGTCCATGGGGTTGCAAAGAGTTGGACATGACTTAGTGACTGAACAACAACAGGAGATGTCCTCTTGTGAAGAGAAATGCTCTTGACAGGAGTCTGGCTCTGGCCTCTGAGTCTAACTCAAGGCTGGACCCTGGTGGGCCACTTGGGGGTCCATCTAGACCACCCCATTATTAGAAAATTTAGAATCTCAAGGTTAGGAATCTGTGTGTCATTTCCTTCTTCCTCTTTCTCCCCTTCTTTTTGATATGTTTTTATTTTTGCAAAAGCAAAATGCTTCCCACTGCAAGGGCCAGGTGAGTCTTTACTGCAAAGAAAGGAAGGTATCCAACTACACACTTATTACCATTATGATTATAAATAGGACAGATACACCCACAATCCAGTTGCATTTGTGTATGTGGTACATCCCGGTGAATTCATGCTTTTGATAAACATGGACAGCATTCTCGTTTGGGCAGGCGATTGGCCGTGTGTGTGTGTGTATCAGGAAAGGTTAGGGGCTTGTGTAAGTATCAGATGCTCTTAATTATTGGGAAAATGCAGACCTTGGTAAAGAGCCTGCTGGTAAATACCACTGTGTCACGCATCCACTGGGATGGTCCTCTGCTGGGAAGAGGTCTGGTCTCTAAAGCTGCAGTGCTTTCCCTCCACCCATCAGATGGTGGGGGATGAGCTTGGGTTGTCCGGGGCGTGATCCGAGGCTACTGAGCCGATGTGGTGGTTTCAAGTGTTTGCTTGGATTCCTGAGTTGACCTTGCTGGTGAGATGGATGGGTCCAGTGGCAGGCCAGGGGAGGCTGCTGCTGCTAAGTCACTTCAGTCGTGTCCGACTCTGTGCGATCCCACAGACGGCAGCCCACCAGGCTCCCCCGTCCCTGGGATTCTCCAAGCAAGAACACTGGAGTGGGTTGCCATTTCCTTCCCCAATGCATGAAAGTGAAAAGTCAAAGTCAAGTCACTCAGTTGTGTCCGACTCTTCACGACCCCATGGACTGCAGCCTACCAGGCTCCTCCGCCCATGGGATTTTCCAGGCAAGAGTACTGGAGTGGGGTGCCATTGGTGCAGGCAAATGCCAGTGGATTGATCCTCTGTCGTCCACAGCTATGGGTGGGAGTGATGCAGACAGGTTCCTAGGCTCAGGACCCGGCTCTGGGAGGAGATCACTTCGTTTGAGTTTTGACTCTGCCTCTTGCTGCCTGCATGACCTGGACAGGCTGCCTAACCTCCCTTGTGCCTCTTGTGTCCCGTGTCCTCATCAATAAAATGAAGGTAATGAACATCTCTCTCATAGGGCCATTGTAGAGGTGAAGTGAGAAAACATGTAAAATGCTGACAACTACAAGTGGTTATAAGTATCCAATGAATTGTAAGCACTCAATGAATGTGAGCAATTTGATCAAATTCCTCTTTGAAAGTGAAAGTGTTAGTCACTCAGTTGTGTCCGACTCTTTGCAACCCCATGGGGTGCAGCCCACCAGGCTCCTCTGTCCATGGAATTCTCCAGGCAGGGATACTGGAGTGGGTAGCCATTCCCTTCTGCAGGGGATCTTCCCAACCCAGGAATCAAACCCAGGTCTCCCACATTGCAGGCAGATTCTTTACTGTCTGAGCAACCAGGAAACTCCAGTTGACAAGAATCCTAGAAAAGTAAATTGACAAGAATCCTAGAACCTCAAGTCATCTAGTTTGATCCTAGAATCCATTCACAACTCCATTCATGAGCCTCTTCCACAAATACTCAGCTTTCCTCAAATGCCTCCCTTGGTGGGGAACTCACCCCTGGTTGCCATGACAACCACAGACCTCTTCTCTCCAAACTCTGTACATTTTGATAGTTCTTACCTGATACAAAGACTTTCCTGGCTTCCTTTCCAGTGTGGAGTTCCCGAAAGGGTCAACAGCTGCCACCCACTGGGTGCTTAGCAGTTGCCATGCTAACATGTATAATATCACATACATGATACTGTATGTATAATACATACAGTATCTCATTGATCCTCCTGAGTCCTAAGGGGAAGGTATTATTTTGGCTCCATTTTACTGATGAGGAAACAGAGGGTCAGAGAGTTGACTTAAGATTACATGGATCTAGTGGGCTGGCTGGAACCGAAATCAGGTCTGTCTGATCTCAAAACCTTGTTCTTAACTATCCGAGCAATTTTAAAGCCAACCGAGAAGTCTTTGGTCTTTCTTTTGTTGTTTGTTATAGTGAACTTCTGGATTATATGGTAGTTGTAATTTCAGTTCATGTATACATGACTGTGCCAGGTCTTAGCTGTGGCTTGTGGGATCTAGTTCCTTGATCAGGCATCAAACCTGGGCCCCCTGCACTAGGAGTGCAGAATCTTAGCCACTGGGCCACCAGGAAAGTCCTGAGAACTCTCTGGTCTTTTCCTTGCTGCTCCTCTCTCCATCTCACTCAGCCTACTTCCCCACCATGCTTTTTCCCATTCACCTTTTATCTGCATGATTTTAGAAGAGTGTGTTGAGCTGTTACTTTTAGCGACATGTTCCAGTTCCTCACGGCACCATTAAGCTGGCAGGGTAACTTCTGTCTACAGGAGACAGAAACCACTCACCAATGTTGTATAGTTTCTTAAATTAATAAAAGTAATAATCGGATAAACTGGTTATTATAATTTATCCACATAAAGCAGAGCCATGTGCCTGAATTGTCAGTCGGGCCTCAAACCAGTAGAAAATAGGCAGCAATTACCAGAGGCAGTGAGCAGGGAGGCTGCAATCCCGTGGTCTTCAAATCAGGAGAAATAATGAATGCATCCAGAACACATCCATTTCAGCAAGTGCTGCATGGATTATAAAATTTATTACCAATAAAATTATTCATTTGTGCCCTATACCACACTTAATGCACCTGAAGTGAGAAATTAGAAGTGTGTTTAATTCTGGGGATGGAAGAAAATACAAGTACAGCAAATTTGCAGTCAGGAGAAAGTTAATGCCTGGCGAAAAGGATTCAATTTAGCTATTGCTATTATGTTGGAGGAGAACAGGTTGGTTTTTCTTTTTTATTATAAAAACATACAGATTCATTTGAACCCCTGGTTTTAGTATTGCGTTCAAAGAATATTTAAAGAGAAATTATGAATTAGGGGCAACAGACATTCGTGGTTAATCTGTGCATGCAATCTTTCTCTGTCCGTGTGTATAGATATATGCATGCATGCATATATTTTGTAGATAGACATACGTGTGTGTGCACGCTCAGTCTTTCAGTTGTGTCTGACTCTTTGTGACCCCATGGACCATAGCCCGCCAGGCTCCTCTGTCCATAGGATTTCCCAGGCAAGAATATTGGAGTGGGTCACCATTTCCTTCTCCAGGAGATCTTCCCGAGCCAGGGAATGAACTCTTGTCTCTTGTATCCCCTGCATTGGCAGGTGGATTCTTTACCACTAGTGCCACCTGGGAAGCCCATATGTGTATATCCATCTAAAAATATAGATACACATGTGTGAAGTAAAAGTCACTCAGTCGTGTCCGACTCTTTTCGACCCTATGGTTTATACAGCCTGTGGAATTCTCCAGGCCAAAATACTGGAGTGGGTAGCTGTTCCCTTCTCCAGGGGATCTTTCCAACCCAGGCATCGAACACAGGTCTCCCACAATGCAGGTGGATTCTTTACCAGCTGAGCTACCAGGGAAGCCCGTCTATGTATTTATCTCCATCCATCCATCCATCCATTTATCCATCCATCTATACACACAGTAATGGAATATACTGATAAATATTTAATAATGAACTGTCTGAAAAAAAAAGGAATTGTGTTCACCAATTTCTGTGGTGTGAATGCTCCCACCAATCCGACTTCACTGAACATGGGGTTCGGAAGAGAAGCACGTGATCTGCTCTCAGGAGCCAATAAGAGCTGGCTCCAGCACGGCACTGGTTTATATACCTGCCTATACATATCATGGTTTAAAGGGACAAAAGAGACGTAAAGCATCCAACAGTTTGGGCCCTGAGTGTCATCTGTGTGTTTTTCCAAACCATCAGCCTCCTTGGGTGAACTTGCAATATATTATAAAATATAATAAGTAAAGAGCAGCCCTCCTCCCTTAGAAACGTGGTGACTTATTTACATTAGCTTCCAAGTGCAAAAGGAGAAAAGAGAGACAGAAAAGAAGGGGTGGAGGGGGGCAGACTCTGGACTTGGCCTCCCCTTGCATCAGCAGCATTGGTTTGTCTTCAGCGTGCTCGGTGGACTTGCCTCGGTTTTTATCCAGCCATTGTTCTTTTTTACACTGGGTTTGCGCACTGTGGCGCGTCTGGGGAATTTCATTAGTTGGAATATACGTGCAAAGAGTTCCGTTCCACTTTCATAAGGTCCCTGGACGGCTTGGACAAGGCCTCCAGGCCCCATGGTAGAGCCGGCACCGCATTCATATTCCTTCCCATCACCACACACATGATAGTGTGGAGCCCAGACCAATCGAAAACTTGACAGTAAGCCTTTTGATTTTGCGGGGAAACCTTCATCACGCTGCGAGAGGGAAGGGAATATAGCCCAAACTGGACTTCATACTGTGGCAAGCTTGAAATCCCAGCCCCACCGCAGAGCCGGCTGATTGGAATAGTTGGAAACTGTATCCAGGAATTCGGCTGCAAGAACTTGGCTCACAGCAACTTCTGCCTTTTTGAAAGAAAAATTGTCAACTGGGGAAGCCACTTGGGGCCTGGGTTTAATCTGTCCAGGCAATAAAGATTCACGGCAGTGATTGGCCAAGTTTTCCTAAAATGTTTAGAGCTCCTGCCTACGCAGGGACCCTGGTGGGGGGAGAAGCAGGCTTGACGCTCCATGTCAGCACTGTCACAACCATGGCAGTTGTCCCCGGCTACGACCCTATTGCTACTTTGCTAATCGCCAACCTGCTGCTTGTGAGGTAGCTGAGTCGGAGGTGCAGACAGAGCCATCCAGAGTACACGTTCTCCTTGGTACCCCCATCCCAAGGCTGTGATGGGGTGGTATTTTTCTGAGAACAGCTTTCACCCTGACAACTGCACCATGATATTTAGTGGGGCAAGGCTCAAAGAGAGACTGATGTTGAAGCTATGGTCGTTCACTTGTAACTTACAATCAGAGACACTGTTTCTACTCCAGGGGAAGGTCCACGGGTGCCTTGATTTCACCCAGAGGAAGATGAGTAGTGAAGGAAGATGCAGTGTAGGAAGATGTTAGTGAATGAGAGACCTGCTATGAAATACCCGTGAAGTTCCAGGGGCTTTGGTGTCATTGCCCAGGAATGCCCCGCAGGTCCTGATACTGGAGACCTCGTTCATGTGCACAAATGCTGGACCTTGGCAGAGGTAAGTGGCCCCAGGAGTCAAGGTCTGCCATCCGTGGGAAAACATACCACTGTCTACTCTTTTTTTTCCGCAAGGATGTGAAGTCCTAGTCTCTTAGGCAGGGCAAGAGGAAGCCCTTGGGAGAGAGGTAAGCTGGTGATGGTGAGGTGTGACTGATGAGAGCATGTCTGCAGACAGAACCTAATGACGAGGTGGGCTGGGGCCTCTCTGGAAGGCCAGGGGAGTCTCGAGCCGTCTGACCTGGGCTGATGCGCATGCTCCTCTTACCTCATCACCAAGGAAGGCCTTCTTTATTTTTGTTTCCCATGCTCTGTTCCCATTCCCTGGTCCCCGAACTCTGAAACTCCTTCCCTGACTGGCCTCGCTTTTCCAGGTGACCTGACACAGAGAGTACCAAGTGGGGCAGCGCAAAGCAGGAAGTGGGAGTGTCCCAGGTGGAGTCCCAGGGCAGGTCTCAGGCCTCTCTGGCCTGGGCCTCAGTTTCCTTATCCATGAGATGGGCAGCACCCCCACCCCAGACACACACCTGCCTCCCAGGGTGGCTGCAAGCGGCCAAAGGATGATGGAAAGTGGAAGAGGTGCTTAGTCCTCCAGAATTATCCATCCTGTGGGCAGCTGGGGCTGGGAGTGGGTTCTCCAGGCTCCGAAGGAGCTCAGGACTTGTCCCCCAACTTGGACAGTCCATGCCCCCAAGACCCACTTTCCAAGTGGTCATGACAGCCACTGCCCAGCCTCACCAAGTGGGTCCCCCTTCCTCACTCCCGGGTTCACCTTGGTGCCTCCTGATGCCAAGATGATTCAGGGAGGAGCGGGAACCTAGTAATTTCTCAGCTGGAGAGCATTGTAAAAATAAATGTCTTCTTGGAGGTTGAAAGGTTGTCAAATACACACTGAGCCTAATTGGGTCCTCAAAATGTGCAGTTCCTGCTGGTTTTCATGGAAGATGTGGATGTGGGATGGTGTGTGTGTGTGTGAATCCACAGGCAAATTTAGGTAACTGATAACTTTTGTGATGTGTAGATATGCGTGTGTGCCCAAATCTGATAGATCCACTGTTGAGCAAAGGAATACTGTCCCCTCCACCTTGGGAAGTGTTCCCTGGGCCCCATCTGAGCCCACTCGTCTCTTCTGGGATCAGCCAAGTTGGGACGGGACCCCAGAGTGAGACCAGCTTGGTGCGACGACCGTGAACCTGTGTGTCATGAGACTTTCTCCCCTCACTGAGTGAACATCACCACACCAGTTAACACTTCTCAGGTGCCCATGAACCAAGCGCAGTTTAAATGCTGTACACACGTTCACTCATTCCAGTTGTGAGGATCAAGTGCAGTACAGATGTGGGCTTTGTCTCCCCAAGGTCCATCCAAGAGCCCAGGTTCTAAGCACTTAAGTTCTGAGTGGGCCGCAGGGCTCGGAATTGATTTCAGGAACAGCTCTTGCTTCCCACTTACGGAAGGCGAACTGACATCAGAGCCCCTCGTGCGGCCAAGAGACCCTGTGTGACTCTGGTCCTGGCTGACCCATTCCCTTTCTCTGTGACCGGACACACACCCCATCCCCTCTCTGGGACGTCTCCCCATTTGATTATTGACTCTTCTACTACTTTGGGCCTCCCAGATTCCCAGATCTGGGACCCTTCTCTCAAATTTAGCATCCAGCCCTTGACTTCGTTCATTGTAGGGTGGCCCTGTTTGGGTGGTCGTGAGGAGCTGGTGCTCAGGGAAGCTTCAGGGTGGCACATCCTCCCTTCGGGCCCTTCCCTGGAACTCCTGCTTGCGGCCTCCATTCATCTGGTGGTTGGAGAGGAGGCCCCTGACTCCCGTGTGTCCCTTCTGGGACATTAGGCCCCGCATTTTGGTGAATCCAGTGTCTTTGGAAGGACTGGGTGCCCGCTGCACCACCACATCGCCTTATAGCTCCCCTGCCCCTGAAAGAGAGACGCCCCCACCCCACCCCCACTGCCTTGAGGTTGATGGACATCTCATTCCATCCTCTGGCCCAACCTCTGGCCATGCCGCCCTTTGACGTCCTGGCTTGTGTCCCCACTGCCAGACCATGGTGTCAGGGCGCTGTCTGCCCAGCCCTGGGGTTCCCCCAGCCCACCGACCTCTCCACTGTCTCCGATTGTTTGTGCAGCTAAGACAGCCAACCCGGGAAGGAGGAGCAAGCGCTGGGCTGCAGTGTCTGGCCGGCTCCTCCTGCCAGGCACTCATTTGTATGCAGAAGGGATTAGGCGGAATTTACCATGGCCTCGCCCTGGGGAGCTGCTCGCGCCCTAGGAAGACTCTCCGAAGGCGGCGTGCAGTTGGTAAGATTAGAGCAGGCCCTTCTGCCGCCGCACACGCCCTGGTCACTCTCCAGGCCGCCAACATCGAAATCATTTTCATTTATAACCTTTTTGATCATCCAGCCTCAAAGAGGGCCCGCCTTGTGTGACAGCGGGCACCAAAATGGCCCAATTATTTGGAAGAGGAGGGAGCCGCTGCAAACAGTCAGATGTGAGAGACAGGGCACTTGATCTGGGCTCATGGCTTTTTTCCTGGCTTCTCCCACCAATATTTTTACAGCTGTTGACATATATTGAGTTACATGTGCCTGGCCTAGATCCCCGCGGTACTGTTTCAAAGATCTGTTCACCATAAACTGTGCTGTTCCCAAGTAAATGACTGACTTCAAGAAAGCACAGTAGTTTAAATGTTACTATAAATACAGGAGCTAAGACATTTTAATTATAATTTTTGAGTTATACAGTGTTCTGTAAGTACACCAGGCATTTACAAAAGAATTTGTGTGGAACTCCAAGACTGTGCTCTCTTGTGGATAAAGAAGTAACTGCAGGTGGTTAATTCTGCAGCCTGGTGACCAGACTTGTTTACTTATGTCCAGGAGCGGTGGAAGGAGGCCAGAGTCCTTGAAAGTCTCAATTTGGGATGTTGGAGTCAATTGCACATGTAGTTATTGAGCCCCTCTAGGTGCAGAGTGCTGAGTTGAGGGCCATGGGGGCCTCGGAGTTGATGGGGCAAAATCTCCCCTCTCCCATTTGTAACCCCTTGGAAGAGGACAGCCAGCACATCAATTGAGAGAGATGTTAGGAGAGAAAGATGTGTGTGGGATGCTGAGAAGGAGCATCTGAGTCTGTCCTGGGGAAGAGAAGGACTTTGGAGAAGAGGTGCCACTTTTGCTGTGTCTTGAAGGGTGAGAAGAGCCACAGGGAATATTTATTTTATTTTATTTTTTTGGAGGTTTTTTTAAAAAATTAATTTATTTTAATTGGAGGCTAATTACTTTACAGTATTTTAGTGGTTTTTGACATACATTGACACGAATCAGCCATGGGTGTACATGTGTTCCCCATCCTAAGCCCCCCCCCACCTCCCTCCCCATCCTCTCCCTCAGGGTCATCCCAGTGCACCAGCCCTGAGCACCCCACAGGGAATATTTCGAAATGAGCAAACCTCCAGTCAGTCTTCAGTGTGAATATTCTGAGCAAGGTGGACTGGCTGCCCCACCCCTGTGCATGGCTTGCTTTCTCCTTAATGCCCTCTAAGTCCCCTACCCCCCACAACTAGAAAGCTTCCAGGGGCAGGGAGATGCCAATGGCCTGGTAGGCTTGAAAACTCAGCCCTTAGGTGGGTTGGGTAAAGGTAATTCCTACATGAGATGAGAGGGAAACAGCAGGTTGTTGAAGTTTGGATGGGAGCAGTCTTTGGGTCCTTGTTTATTTTCTTGTGATGAGGCATCAGGTTAAAGGAAGGAAGCAGTCCTGGCCTGGTGCATGACTGGTGTCCATCTGCCATCCACCCCCATTCCATCCATCCATTCATCTGTTTCTCCACCATCCATCCATCCATCCACCCACCATCTATCTGCTGCTGCTGCTGCTAAGTCGCTTCAGTCGTGTCTGACTCTGTGCAACCCCATGGACTGCAGCCTACCAGGCTCCCCTGTCCATGGGATTTTCCAGGCAAGAGTACTGGAGTGGGGTGCCATTGTCTTTTCCACACCATCTATCTACCTATTAACCTACACATTTATCTATCCATCAACTTACTCACTCAGCTTCCATTTATCGTCCACTCATATGTCTGTCCTTCTACCTACCATCCAGTTAACTATTCATCTGTCCATCCACCATCTATCCATCCACATATCCATTTATAATCTATGAGATGTTATAGTGTAGGAGTTAAACGTAGGGTTTTTCTTGAATTCAAATCCTACAGCTATCACTTGTTAGCATTATGTTCTTGGGCGAGCTACTCAACCTGTGAGTTAATCCTTTTCATCTGTAAAGTGGGGAAGATAGTAAAAGCACATTGCTAAAATTAAATGAGATAGTACATGCAAAATGCTTGGCCTGGGACCTGGAAAACAGGGAGAACTCAGTAAATGCAGGTTTTGCTTACTGAGGAACACCTGTGAGTCTGATTCTGCCTGAACTCCTTAAGAGCTCCCGGCATAGGCTGGAGAGTTTCTTCCTGGGAATAAGAGGCTTCTGCCTCATAGCAAGGCCTGGGATTCCAGCAAGAGGGGCCTGTGATGTGGGCAGTAAGGACTATTATGAAATGGCCAGTGTATTTTGTTTTTGTTGCTATTTTTAGGGGAAATTCTTGTCTCATATATCTGCCTCTGCCCTGTTTTTAATGTAAGCATGTTTGCCTTGCGTCCGTGAGGTCTCTCATAATTTTTTAAACAATTAAATATGAAAGAAACATGAAAACACCAAAGAAAATAAAACTCTTATTGAAGTATCTAAGATCCCAATTACCATCTTGCTATTCTGTGCTAAGTCGCTTCAGTCGTATCCAATTCTTTGTGATCCCATGGACTATAGACCGTCGGGTTCCTCTGGCCATGGGATTCTCCAGGCAAGAATACTGGAGTGGGTTGCCATGCCCTCCTCCAGGGGATCTTCCCAACCCAGTATTGGCAGGTGGGTTCTTTACCATTGTGTCACCTGAAGCCCTCACAGAGACAGCAGTAAAGGAGAGAAGAGGTCATTGTTTTGAGGGGGGACCTGGAAGCGCAGAACAGGAATGAGCACTGGAGATGGGGGCCAGTCACTGGAAGGTTTGGGGGTCCTCCCTGCCTCCAAGACGGGATGGAGGCATCACTTTCCTGCTGCTGGTTTGGTTCATGTCCTTGGTTCAGTCCCATTACTTTTGGGGGCTTTAGAGTCCTGACAAATGGGGAATCTCTCTCACTTCATTTTGTCAGCATCACTCAGAAAAAAAAAAAATAATAATGGAAGCATTTTGTAATCTGGGGAGCCCTGTACTAGTGAATGACAATATTTTATGGAAAAACTTAACACTCTCAGCTGATGTACTAAGAGTAATTGTGGTTACCATCTAAGATGGTAATGTTGTAATGCTTGATAATTGTTTATATTTGTAATACTGATCATAATATCGAAACTGTATCAAGACTCCGTATTGTGCCAGACACCAAGGTACCACACCTTACAACACCCCCATGAGGCAAGGTAGGTGTTATTACCATCATCTTCCCAGGGTGGGGCCGGGATTTAACCCAGTTTCTCCGTCTTCAGAGCCAGTGCCCTTTCTGTTGGGTCTTAATGCTTCCTAAAGCATGTTTGTTTGTTTGTTTGTTTTTAATTAATTTTTGATCTTGTAACAAACCCAGGAGGAAGATGGGACCACTATTTTCTGCCCATTTTATAGCTCGGAATAGACCTGGCATCCCAGGCTAAACCTCTCTGTTCTCGTCTCCTCCATATACACTGGTTTCCAGGACTGAGCGCGTCCCAGAATGATCGGGGAAGCGGGCTTCTCCTGCGTCCTTCTCCCCTCTGGGAGGGGCCTCAGGGAACCCTTGGGGGGCACCGCGGGGTTCTGATTGCCTGGTGGCCTCTCGGCCCCGCGTGAGAGCCTGCCAGGCGCCTTCCGTCCCTGGGACGTCGAGGGCAGCTTTTGCGTCTTGCTTCCTGCCCTTCCAGAATGACATACTTGAACTTGTCCCTTTGGTTTTTAGCCAGAAAGCTGAAAGTGTGTCTTCTCAAATGCAGACTGACGTGCTTCTTTTATAAATTCTTGGGCATTACTATTGATTTTTGGCTGAGGATTTCGAAATCCTATCTCTAGGACTCAGGAGATTTCCCTGCTGCAGTAATAATGCATTGTCATTCTTAATATCTCCAATCTCTGACACAATATTCATATCAAGCTGCCGAGGAGTGGCGTCAGCACCGCCTCGGGGTTGGCGCCGGGCCCGGCGGGGCTGGCTGCGGGGGCCGCCCGGTCCCCCAGATTGGCTGCCCACCAGGAAACCGCACCTGGCTCACCCCTCTGAAGGCGCCTGAGACTGTGTCCTGGGGGCACCGAGGGAGCGAGTGGTTGCATTCTGCCTCCTTCATTGCTCAGCTTTCTCTGACGCCCAGAGATGGGCAGGACCTGGCCCAAGGTCACACAGGGCGTTAGTCGGGGGGCAGGGCGGGCTGGAACCCCCGTTTCCTTTTCCCTCTTAGCACCTGGTAGTTCAAGTGTCACAAAAGCAAGTGACACAGCTGGTATGTGAGACAGTGGGGGCTCCAGTGACCCCGCAGAATCCAGCCTTGACGTTGTTGTCCAGGGAAATTGTATCTTGTGGAGCCCAGATGTCCCGAGTTTTCAAGAGAAACCAACACTCCAGATTTTCATAATATTTTCAAACATTTCTTTTTTTTTTTTTAATGTTGGCAACTAATTACAAAAATCTCCCGAATACTATGACCCCTGAAAGAGAATAGAGCCACTGCTGTGGGCTGAGGGTGATACTGACCATGGCTTGTGCCCTGACCCAAGCTAGAGGCCACTTTGTCCATCCACCTGCCCCAGCACCTCCCTTCCAGCTGCCCCAGAATCAGGGGTCCGCCTGCCTGTCTCCCCCACGCCCCCAGCTTCTCACGCTCCCGAGGGTCTCCTCACCCTGCCAGTGGAGAAAGTGTCGGCCTTTCCTAACCTATTCTGCCGTCTGGATTCCAGCTCAGGTGCGCGCTGTGGGTTTTGAAGTGTGGGCAGGCCTGACCCCAGCCCTCAGGCCTGACTGTCCTTTGTCCTCGTGCTGCTAAGAAGACAGAGCTACCAGCTCGGCCTGCAGGACTTGCCGGGCGAGTCGCTGAATAGGTTCCCACTGAGGGATTGTTTTTCTAGTTCTTGGAATTGATGCCGCTTAGACCATAAAAATAAAAAGACCGTGTCCTCAATACTGAGAGTGTGTCTTGTGAATAAGCTGATGTGCGGGGCAGCGGATAGAGTTGTACTCTGAGATGCAGCTGGCCAAAGGGACTGATGTCCCTGGGGTTGGAGGAAGGGAGAAGCTCTAGGAACTTTGGGGTGGGAGAGCTGATGGCCGGACATTGGAACTGGGATTGTTGAAAATCTGCAAACGTTGGAGCAGCCAAAAATGTTGTTTTCTGAGTTATGGAATCATTTTACCAAAATGATAGGAAGTTGTGAGCAGGAAGAAGGACTGAACCATGCCTCTGGCCCGTTTTCGAGCCTGAGGGCCTTCCTTTGGGGACCCACTCGGAAATGGGACACCATGGTCCCAAGGGAGAGTCAGGCCCTGGAGAGATTGTGCTGGTTTTGCCTGTGTTCCTGCAAGGATCACCTTGCTCCCTCCTCCCTCTGTGTCTATAGCCCTATAGCCAGGTCCCGCACATACCTAGCCAGGAAGGCTTCCTGTAGGAGGCAGCAGAAGGAACACTACCCCTGGTGGAGGATACCGGTGGGCCAGGCAGGGTGCCAGCCCTCTCGGTGGATTATCACCTGACTCTTCCCTTCTGGCTTGGGGGCAGTGGGTTGTCACCTTCAAGGGTAGACCTATTGGGTCAGCCCTGCCCCCGAATTGTTGACTGAATGAACTTGGAGCCCCTCTTGGGGGCCTGTCCTCTCCCTGCCTCCTTGACCCGTCTGTTTCACCACATACACACACAGTGCTCTCTCTGTCCCCAACTAAGAACAGAGATCTGACAGGTCCAGAGCTTGCTCGTCTTCACTGTGGCCAAAAGTGGGTGCTGGGGAGCCCAGGAAAGGCTTGGGATGACGTGGACTTTACAGCGTCTGGTGGAAAGAGGGCTGGAGGCCTGGGCTAGACTTCTGACTTGTCACAGACCTGTGTGGCTTGGGCAAAATGGGTTCCCTTCTCTGAGCCTCAGCTTTCCTTCAGTAAAACGAGGGAGTTGAAACAGCCAGTGTTTTTCAAATTGTCAGCTGCGACCCGTTAGCAAATCATGGAGTCAACTTGGATGGTCACAGCCAACAAAATAAAAGAGGAACTAGACGGAGCAGAGTCCAGCAGCAGAACAGAATAGAAAGGAAGGGAAGGAAAGGAGAGGAAGAAAAGCAAAAGGAAAGAAACGGCCTGAGTACATCACACTTAGCGAGCTTAAGTGGATTTTCATTAATGGGGGGCAGCGATTCTGTGTATGTGGTAGTGTGTGGCTAGGTCATGGTATATATAATTCTTGGTGTGGGTTGCAGTTTAAAAATTTGAAACACAGGTCAGATGACCTACAAACATTCTTCTAAACCTTGTGTTTTATAAGCGAGGTTCACTAGATGAGCTGATCTTGGGTGAGTTCTAGAATCTCTCCTGGATTCAGTGGCTGTATCTGTAAAATGGGACTAATTCAGTCCCCAGCACAGTGGTTAGGAGGATTAGATGAGGGAATTGTGGGAAGCGTTCAGCCCATGATCAAAGGATCTATGCTCCTCTGTCAGTCTCTGGAGGGCAGAGAGTCGTCATGGTCAGCAGAGCCCAAGGACAGTGCCCGGGAGCCACAGCTGACATGGGGTTGACCAGAAGTCCTTGCCCCAGAGTGGAGCCCCGAGACTGCCTGGGGTGGGCCCTGGGCAGCACTGGACCCATTTGGCTGCATCACTGGGAAACCCGCTGGGCGGTGGGTGCCCAGAACCATGGCCTGCAGTCTTGGTATATCCGTCTCATCTGCTGGTTGCAGCCTGTATGTCCCGGCTCCATTTGGAACTCTGTGAACTGGGCACACTCTTCTCTATGACTATAACTACTTCCTTCTGCCGTCACCACTGCCCCACCTTTTCTTAATGCAAGATGGGTCTGTGCAGAAGTACTAAAATTCCAAAAAAAAAAAAAAGAGCGAGAGAGACAGAAACAAGACAAGAAAAAGGAAGTAAAGAAAGTTGTAAAGGAAACCGCCTGGTGAGCCTGGTGCTGCAGTGAATAGGACTCAGAGCTGGAAGCCCAGCCTCCTACGAGGAAAGGAAAGGAAAGATGACACCCGAGACTTTCTGGCGAGGGGACAGGAGCGTGGGCGCCAGACGAGCAGAGGGAGGACCCTTGGGTCTTGGGGACCTTTGCCTGATCCAAGCTGGGTTTGCCTGCGGGAGGAGCAAGGTCATGGGTCCGAGGTCGGGGCAGGCTTGGGGCTTCCAGGAGGCGGCTCTTCCTCTCTCTCTGCTCCGCCTCCCGCCTCTCCCTTCTCTTCCTCCCGAGGTGCAGATGGCCACATTTGCAGGTTAACTGGAACAGCTGGAGATGCATTATTAGTTTCCCGCTGCTCCTTCATATTTGCTTGGATTTTTTTTTTTTTAACGGCAACATAATTTACAACTAGTACGCTGGTGTCAGGGCTGGCATGTTCTAAATCCGCATCAGATTTATGTAATGCCGTTGCTTATCAGTGAATGAAGTCATAATTATTGCTTTGTACCATTAAATAGCATAAATATATAAACTGTTATACAAATTGCCGCAAACGTTTCCTCTGGGGAGCTCTAGACCAAATTTTAATGTCGTGCATTTGTCTGGGATGGCAGTTTCTATGGTATATAATAATGTTGATAAATTTTACTGTAGCAAGTGACATTTTAAAGCATTAATTTTGGTGCTAAAAAAAAAATTCTAAAGAATGCTCAGACCCAATCGGGAGGTGCTCTGAGAACCAGCTGGTGAGGTCGTGGGAGGGGTGGGGTTTTGCTTTAGGAGTGCATCAGGGGGACGTGTGTCACCTCCCAGGGCTCCTCTCTGCACGAGATCACCCCCTTCTTCCTCTCTCATCTCCCGATGGAAGGCCTCAGATACATTTTCCATGGCAAGGATGATAATTAATTTCAAAAAATTCAAATCGATTCATTTCTCCCTTCGATTTGAAGTGTGCAAGGGAAAATGGAAGGAGGGCCTGCAAAACACACAATCGGTGGGGAGGGGCCATGTCGTAACCTCCTTCCCAATTATGTAAATTCTGTGTGGGGGTGAAAAAAAAAATCCCCGTCCTAATTAGAGATGCAAAACCTGCCTCCGTCGCTGGCGTTCAGATGCCAGGCGTGCAGTCGCATCGCCTCTGAAAGCCATTATCATCAAGAGCGACTTTTGCCGAAAGCCCCAGGACAGCACCTGGCATTTACCTGGGCTCTCTTTGGAGAGCCAGCGGCCGGAAGGATAACATCCCCCTCCACCTTCAGGAGAGGCTGCAGGGCCCAGAGAGTCTCTGTCTGGCCTACCTGCCACTCCAGGGCTCACCCAGGGGAGACAGCGAGCAGGGTGCACATTTCTTGCTCCTCTGAACCCTGGGCCCTGGGCGATTGGAACGGTCTCTGAGAACCTTTGTCACCACTGTGAGTTTCCAGGCTGCATTTGCTTTCTTCCCTTCCTGAGTCCTGTCTTGAGATTCTTGGAGCTCTCTGCTGGGCCTCCTGGCTCTGCTTGAGAACGTGGCAGTCATTCGCGTCCTTTGGAACGTGCTGGAGTCACACAGACTGGCCGTTTTGTCTTGGGTGGGGAGATGAGTGGCTGATTCTGGCCAGAGAGCTGTGAGTGGAGGTGCCCGGCACTGCTTCCAGGCCAGAGCCTTGCCCTGCCTGGGTGAGACCCTCCAGCGTTCCCTTTCCTCGGGGTACAGGGACTCTCAGTGTCAGAAACAAAGGTGCTTCTTGTCTTGTCTTGCGGTGCCGAAGCGGTTTCCATGAGAAGAGTCCCCTGCAATGGACATGGAGGGCAAATGAGAACTAAACCTTTGTGGTTTGCAGCCCTTGTGATATGGGGCTTATTTGTTACTGGGCATTTCTTATCCTGTCCTGACTGATACAGGTTTCCACTGGGGTTCCCGAACTTGATGATTTGCTTTAGGGTGCTGGGAGTGCTGGAAATATGGTTGATTTTTTTTTTTCCTGGAAAGAATATTAAATAAAGATACAGGTGTGTGCCCACTATTGGCTGTGAGGAAATTGAGGCTCAGAGTACTTAGGTGACTTCCCTAAGGGCACACAGCTTGTCGGCATCGGGCATTCATGCCTCAGATATGCTCCTTCCTTCCTCGGGCTTTGCTTTTGAAGAATGAATTCTCTTTAACAGGGCCTTCGAGGACCAGGACAGTAACGCTGGGCTCTGGAGTATAAAACAATAGGGATTGGTGGGGACTACAGAGAATGTTCTCAAAGCATTAAAATTCGGCTTTTTGCCTACCGGTTTTGGCATCTCAGTCTGTGCCTTCTAATGACGTCGCAAGCTTCCAAGGCCGCTTTCTCTGGCTGCTACTGTGCGTTCACTCTGAGTGTCTCTTTCTGATGTCGTGCCCTCGAGTTTGAACCTTGAACTTCTTAGTGAAATTCTCACATGCTTATTCGTTTGTATCCTGCAACTGCCTGATAAGGTCCTCTACAGTTAGGATGGGGACTGGCCCTAGCCTCCTAGTACTCTAGACCCAGAGGGACTTTATGAGTAACCTGATTCCACCTTCTTTCACAGAGGGGGACGCTGAGCTCAGAGAGGGAAAGCAACTTACCCAAGGACACACTGCTGTTTCTTCATCAAAGAATCACTGATTGCAAGTGGAGGAAGTCACTGTTTGTGTGGATGTAGGAGGTTTTTGGAAATAGAATGGAGAGTAGCCAGGAGGGACGCAAATGTGATCTCCCTAAAAACAGGTTAACTGGGCCTTCCCTGGTGGTCCAGTGGCTAGGACTCCGTGTTCCCAATGCGGGGGGCCCGGGTTCGATCCCTTGTCAGGGAGCTAGATCCCATAAGCCACAACTAAGAGTTCACGTGCCATCTGGCACAACCAAAAAATTTTAAAATATTTTTTTTAAATGCTAACTATTTTCCTTAGAAGACATTTACTGTAGACTTACTATGTGCTGAGCAGGTGCTTGATCATTTAAAATAATCTTAACGAAAAAATTAATAATAGTCTTGATGGGTTTAACAATTTAAATCTCCTTGCAGATAGTTTAGTTCTTATCATGCTTAGCGTCCCAACCCCAGGCCCTAGGCTTTGGCCATAACAGAAATTAAGTACTGAATTTAATTGCCTTTATCCCTCTTCTACCAATGGTAATCATTAATAATGGTAAGAATGTTAGTGCAGCTCAGGCGGTTAAGAACACAGTTCAGGGCTGAAATGCCTGGGCTGTGTCACTTCCTGTTACCTCCTCTTACAGATCTTATCCGCTCATCCTACATGGGACGTGGTTAGCATAATGCTTGGCACACAGTCAGCCCTTAGTAAATGTTAATATTTATTAGGCCTCCTGTCCCATCTGGGAGCTGAAGTGACTAAGGCTCGGTGAATCCAGCCATGGCCAGTGTCTGTGCGGGCTTGCTGGGGCTGCAGGACTGCAACACAGCACGGGCAAATCCATTCTGCCCACTCCCCGTGTGCTATGGAAAAGAATTTTGCACCCCAAACTGCAAAATTGCCATTTAAAGCAGCCATGTCTGCTCACAGGCAACTTTGGAGAATCGTTTCAGCCTGAGCTACTGCTCCAGCTGTGGCTGCTCATCTCAAGGGACCAGAGGCAGTGAGTGGATGGAGTAGGGGGCGGGGCTCCCCCTGGCTGGCACAGGGTGGGCCAAGCTGGGATGATGCCTGTGTAGTTCATTCAGTACCAGTTTCCTCATCTGTAAAATGGGAAGTCCACCACAGGGCCCCTGGCACTCCCCTGGAATGCCCTCCCTGCTTCTGCATCTCAGCACCTGTTCCTGCAAGGCCCCCTCTTCAGCAAAGAAGTCATTCATTCATTTCCTCACTCACTCATTCAGCAGGAAGCTATTGAACCCCTAACCATGCCCGACACCCGCTGAGGTCGTCCTCACCTCTCACAGAAGGAATCTCTTCCCTCTTGATGTTGCCCCAGCTCTCATCCCAAATATTTCATCCATCCTTCCTTAGAAGCTGACCTTCCTGCCTGGTGCTCTGCACACCTGGCTAATCTCCCTCCTTATGTAGACAAAACATTACAAAAAAGCTTTATCAAGATATAATGTACATCCAGGAAAATGCACAAACTGCAAATGTACAGCTTGAGGAATTTCTGGAAATGGAACACAACCAGACCAAGAAGGAGGACCTGTACTGGCCCTCCAGTAGCTTCCGTGTGCCCCCTTCCAGCCCTGCCTCCCCCAGAGAGCAAGCACTGCCCTTGCCTTCAGACCCTTAGAGCGATTGTGTCACTGAGGCCATGCAAAGAGGGGATGGGTATCTTTGTGCCTCCTGGCCTGCCCAGCGCCATACCTGGCATTGCAGAATTAGCAAATCGACGGATAGATCCAGTAATGCGGAGGTGAGAATAGTGATGATATGACTGTAATAATGGCCGACGGTTGTTGCATTTTACCAGCCCCTTCTCATCAGCGCTTTACCGGCTGCCTTGTCCGGTCCTACTGAGATTCCAAGAGGTCAGTGACTCACCCAAGGTCAGTCAGACAGTGAGTGGCGGTCACTGTGACCTGGGTCTGTCCAGCCCGAATCTGGAGCTGGCACTCAGAACCTCACTTCCTGCTGCTTTACAGCCCTGGGCAGTCCTTTCTCTGCTGGGCCAGCTGGACACAGGCTCAGCAGGCGACAGAGCTGAGTTGTCCTTGGCGAGCGAGCCTGCGGTTGCTCGCCGCCCCTGCCCACCCGCCGGGCGCCCCATTCCTCCCGGGCTGCACAGAGCCTTCTGTGCGCCTCTCCAAAGGACAGGGCATATTTCTTCCCGAGCCTCTTAAGACCCAGCCCGCACTGGAGGGCTTCATCATTATGCAAATGAGCTGGATTGGCTCTGCTCCTGCAGAGGACTCGGGGAGGGGGGGGTGGCAGAAGGACGGGGCTGCCTCTGGAGCGTGGGGTTGAGCCTCAGATTAGGCCAGTAGATGGGTGGGGGGCAGGGAGGGTGGGCATAGAGACAGAGATGGTGCCAATGCTTTGCCACCCTGGGGAGGCTGGCGACACAGTGTGGGGAGCGGGTTTCAGGCTGGGCGAGACCCACCTTCCAGCCTTGTTGCCGAAGATGCAACCAAAGAAAGACATTCTTTTTGGATTTCCTCTTTGTGTATTGAGCCCTTTTATGATTCATCAGTAAGTAAATATCAGCTGAGGGGTGATTTGTTTCTAACAAGCTTATAAAATACTGGCGTCGTTTGTGGGCTTATTGGAGTGCTGGTTATAAACACTCCCCCATGCCCACTCCTCTTTGTCAAATTAGCATTCAAAATACAAATATTGGATCTTTGGATCACTTTCTGCTGTCTCTTTGGAAGCTGGCGGGATGGGAAGGGGCGGCCATAGGACCGTGGCCTCGGACAGGGCGCGTTTGGAACTTGGAGGGTTGAGAGCCGAGGGGAGGCCCCTGCCAGGCCCTCCAGAGGGTGGGGCGCAAGGCTCTGCGAGCCCAGCTGCTCCTTTAGCCCTTCTCTTTGCCAAGTTTTCTCTGACCCGGCTCGTCCCGGCCCCCCGGAGCCTGTCATCCTCAATCTCACGGAGGGTGCAGATCTGGGCAGGCTGCATCTGGCCTGACAAGCCTTTGGAGCTGCCGCCTCCCCTTCGGGCTGGGCCCAGCCTAGACCCAGACTGAGGCAGCCACAGCGAAGAATTGCTGACCGTTCGTGGGGGGCCGCCACACGCCACCTCCTCATGAGAGGTCAGGAGGCCCCGGCATCTCTCGCACACTTGGAACGTCACTTCCCATCTTCCCACACCTCCCGGCTTCCGCTTTTGTGGTCGTGAGTCATACCCAGTATGTGGCCCTGACCTCCGAGGCCTGAAGGCTGCAACATACCTTTGGCCAGCTCACCTTTGGCATGATGTGCTCTGTGGGGATGGAGGGGCGCTCATGCCTGTCAAAGCGCCTTCACGGCCACGGGAAGGAGCTGGTGCTCCTGAGAGTCCAGGGGATGTGTGCAGAACTCTGTAGATGCCTCTGCGGCTCTGTTCCCATTATACAGATGGGAAGACTGGAGCATAGATAGGTGACTTGCCAGGATCCCGTGGCAAAGCCTGGGCTTGGAAAGTGGCCTGCCTTCCCCACTTGACAGATCTTGGAGCCAAGCCTAGCCGAGAGGGTCTGATTTGCCCCCAGGGAAGCAGGGACCAGGCAGGAACCAGCAGGCAGTGAGAAGCTGCCTGAGTGAGGGTGGGGCTGCTGCCCTGAGTCCCTGAGGGAAGAAACCACAGACCAGGACCTGAGTGGGGCCGTGGAAATCTCCGGCCCACCTCAGCTCATAAATGGGGACCCAGGGGCCAGAGAGTGGACGCTGTCATTGCCACCATCGTCTTAATTGTTAATTGGTATAGTTTAAAATTTTTTTAATTAAAGAAGCTTTTATTCTATTTATCACAAGAGCTGTTCACGCTCATTGCAGAAAAACTAGATTGACCCTCCGTATCAATGGGTTCCATGGATTCAGTCAACTGGGGATCAAAAATAACTGAGGGGAAAAATTTGAAGGCTCCAGAAAACCTGAATGTGTTGGGCACCAGCAGCTATTAATGCTGACACATACATGGCCCCCCACAGGCGTGTGGGCTTCCTGCTTTTTCTCAGCTCTGGACTAGGAGAAGGGAGCCATCGGAGGAGGGAGGCTCAGACAGGCCAGGCACTGTCCTGTTGGAGACGTGCTCTTGATTTTGGGACCAGAATTCAAGGTACTTGGCTACACTCCAGCTTATGGTTTCAAAATTGTTGTTGGAGTTGGGCCTCTGTACCTTCACGGTGTGATTAAAGGGTGAGGTGAAGGCAGATGTATCGGCTTTGGATTTCTTGTCTCTCCCCCCATTCCCAGATTCTGAGGTTAACATTGTGGGTGGAATTAGGGCTGTGGCCTTTACTGTAGTGGGAGGTTCTGTACTGAGATCTCCTTTAATTTGTGGGAACTGGAAATCGGTTCTGGATTGGTGTGTGTGTCTCCAAGCCCAGTGGGGATGGAGGTGTCATCTTCCCAGACCAAGCCTTTCAATGGCAGGGGCATCCTGTGTTCTCACACCGAGCCTCTGCCCTCTGGTGGAATGGCTCCTGCATCCTGGGTGCTGGGTTGGCGAGGCTGTGACGTCACCCGTGGGGAAGATCCAGGGCTCTGGTACCGGCCTGCTGGGCCGTGGGACATCTGATTCCTGCCGGCTCCTCCAGCTACAGAGGCCGCCAACCATCTGTCTCCCCTAGAACTCCTCTGCCCCCACCCCAGGGGTCCTCTTTAGGACCCGATTTGGAGTGTTTTCAGGGTTTCTGGGTGACTGCATCATCACGTGCACCAGGTCCCTTTACCAGACCTCCCAAGCTCCTCACCCCTAAGCCAACCTGGGGGCCAAAGAGCGTGTCTCATTGACCTGTAACCCCAGTGCCTCACCCAGCACCTGATACAGTCAACAATAGCGATGGTGGTGGTAATAATAATGATGACACTGGCGCTCTGAGGCCCCTTCACCATGACAGCAGCCTAGTGAGGTCAGTACTGTGATGATCCCCCTTTCACAGGTGGGATGACAGTGGCTCAGGGAAGTTTGATCATCATCCAAGTCCCCACAGCTGGTAGGAGGCAGCTGGGGTATTTGAACCCTGACTCTGAAGCTAGACTTCTCTCCAGGCTCTGTGCTGGCTGAGGGCACCAAGGTGGCAAGTCAGGGCTGTGTCCAGCCCCAAGAACAACATTCTTCTTAGGGTGGGGGTGGGGGTCAGAGGGCAGACTGGGTCCTGCTCTGTCACCATGCAGATACTTGGGGAACTGGATCCTAGGCACGTGGAGGGCATCTGTGGGCCCAGGGCCACGTGTCTGAGCTCCAACATCTGGGATGGCATTGAGCACTCAAACCCCTAGCCTGCAAGCTCCAGTGCAAGCTTTGCAGCCTCCAGAGCCCTGGAGGGCGGGGGCAGTACTAATCTATCAACCAACTGAAGTATTAGCATTAATCCGGCACCTGATGTTTGGCCCAATAGAAACAAGCCGACAAGTAAAAGAATTACTGTTTTCATCCACAGAGAATTTATTGGCCAGAACTTTGGGTTGCAAGTGACAAGAAGTCAAGTTAGCTTAAGCAAAATGAATTTTTGGAAAGACCGTTTTTTTATTTGACAAAACTATGGATGAGGTTTGGTGCAAGTGGAACCAGAGACTCAAAGGCCAGCGTAGACTTGCTCTTGGAAAATCGTGGTTGGAAGGACAGAGACAAAGCACAGAGAACTGTTTGAATAAAGGTGCAGAGTCAGAAATGAGCCAGGCCGTGAGGGTGAGGAGGCCCATCGGGCAGAGGGGTGGGTGTGGCTGAAAGTTGGGCGCTGGTTAGGTGGGCTGTCTCCTGGGCTGTCATGCTTTCCCCGGGGAGAAAGGGAGTCACCGCAGGCTCTCGCGGAAGGGCGTGAAGTGATGGCCATCGAGCCTGGGGAGGATTATCCAGTCACTGTGTGTGGGGTGGGATCAAGCTGGGAGAGACTGGGGCAGGCCTGGTGAACTAGGGCAGGGGCAGGGAGCAAAGGGTGAATTGCCAGGCGTTGATGTGCTTTTTTTCTTTTTTTACGAGGGTGTCTATGAAGCTGTCTTTTCCAAGAAGCAAAAAGGCTAGACGCCAGCCAGAGCCGTACGGAGGGGTGTTCTCCTGCCGAGGTGCGTGGGCCTCGGGCTGCCTGCCTCTCATCACGGCTTAATGGCAGCTGTTCCGCTTGCTGGGCCAGCGAGGAGAGTGGAGGGCTGCATGGGGGCGGCCCCCACCCCCGCTCCCCAACCTCTCAGCAGCTCTCGTGCTTCCTCCGCCCACACAGGCTGCCCCCCGCCCCGTCCCCTGCTCTTCTGATGCGGGGGCATCAGGCGCTGTCAGTTAACTGCCCTCTGGGGCTCGGGGTGGTGGGTGGGATGGGAGCAGACCCCGGGCTTCGGAGGCCTGGTGGGCCGGGGAAGGCACGACCAGGTGGTGAGCAGAGGCAGACTGGCTGGCCCCTGGGAGCTGGGCCGTGGCTTGTAAGCTGCCTAAAGATGTCGGACCCCCATCTGGTCTCGGGGTGCTGGCCCCAAACCATCCCAGATAACCGTGTGGGAGACTCGGCGCTGGGAGCTGAAGAAAGCCGTGTTAATGTCAAATGTGAGCCTGGAGGATCCAGTAGGCCTCGTTTAGGCTCTGTCTGGGTCTGCTGGAGAGAGAAAGAAAGGCAGGGGTGCTGTGCTCGCCGTCAGCAAGGTGCTGTTTTGGTGTTGACGGTTGAAGAGAGGGAGCGGGGAGGAGAGTGGGCCGGAGGGAAGTCCCACCTAAGAGAAGCAGGCCAGGCTGCGACTCCAAGCTCAGCCATCTCCTGGGGCTTCTCAGCCCGACTGAAGGCAGGACTGCTCCTCCAGCATGGCTCAGCGCTGGTATGATATAGGATCATGTGACGAGGTGAAGAATGGATTGTCCTTTTGAATGCAATCATTTATTCCACGTGGCCTTTGAATGTCCAGTTTACATTTTACTCGGGTCACGGCAGAAACCCGGTTCTTCAGGATGCCGCCTGTAGGAGCAGAAGCAGGAGACCACACAGCACTGGGTTGGGGATTACAGTCTCGGGCAGTCACTTCCTCCCTGAGCAGCAGGGCTGAGCCAGTGTAAAGGTGAGAAGTCCCTGTATCAGGCATTCAGGTGTCCTCTGTCGACTGACATTCTCTGGTCTCTTGGGGGGACACAGGGAGATGTAGGGAGCAGGGGGTGCAGGTTGCTCAGTGGTGGGATGCCAGATGGGCCTCTGATGAGCTAGTGACCCCTGGTTAGTGACCTGCCTCACAACCTATGGGTCCAAAGTTACCCACTTATCTGGGTTGTGCCCTTCAGGGAAACCTCGTGACTCTGTCTCAAAGTTTCCTGTGTTCACTGTATTCTTATCTCAAACGTTCCTGCATTCACTAGCTTCTTATCTGCCCCAGGGAACCTGACCACGTAATTATCAAGTGGAGGTTTAAGTTGGAAGGTCAGAGAAGGAGCGTTTGCTGTGCAGGGCAATCGTAATAAACGCTGTCAGGCAAAAGGGACGAGGCATTCTTTACAACATTTGCGAACGCATACATCACAACTCAATGAATATCTATCAAGCTTCTGCTGTGTGCCACACACTGTTGTCGATTCTGGAATTACAGTGTCGAACAAGACCGAGAGCCCCTGCCCTCGCCCCGCTTGCCATCTGCACAGCGCTGGCCAGTAGTAGCCGCTGACCACATGGCTGCTGAGCACTGGAACTGCAGAAGTGAATTTTTAATTTTATGTGACTTTAGATTTAAATAGCCTCTTGTGCCTAGTAACGGCCATTTTAGACACCTCGCATCTAGCAGGTGCATACTTTTGAAAACTTTGCAATAGCCATCAGTCGTTACTTTCTACTCTTGTCACTTTTTTTTTTTTTTTTTTCACCCAGGATATTGCTGAGGATGAGAGATGCCTGGCTAATACGGTCAGAGGGGAGGAAGTGGTGAATTGCAGTTTCCAGGCTGAACACTAGGTCTTCTTGCTTTACGTATGAGGAGCTGCAGGGGCAGGTCCGTGTCTACCTGGATGGAAAACTTTTTAAAAAGTGGCAATACCTGCCTTCTGCACGGGTGCCCTGGGTTTGTGTGCACGTGTGTAGCTGTCTGGTTTTTTGACGCATTGCTGTTGTTCATTTTTAAAAAATGATCTCGGTAGGGGAAAAAAAAATGTCAGCCACAGAGGAAACCCTTGTTGTGGAAGCATGGGTAATTCATGTGTCCCTGGCAGGGTTGGTGACAATAAGGGTTTTGCAGCCTGCCTGTCACGTTAATTGTATGTTATTAGAGGCCATTAATCTGAGGATTATTAGCATGATGGATTTTTAAGCAGTTGCCTTGTTGTGGAAAATTTGAATCTGAAGATCAGGGATATACATCAATAGGTGTTTTTTGTGTTAAGAAGAATAAGCTATTTGTTTTTAACCCAGTGGGTCCCTGGGGAATGTAGCCAAATCTTCACTTTCTGAGCATCTTGGTCTTTTGCAGGTAGGGGCAGGGTGTGAGACGGGCCATGGAATGTCATCATCAATAGGATGTTTCAAGCCCTTAAAGGCTCAAGTTCTAGAAGTTTGGATTCTTTAGAACTCCAAGAGTTCTCTTTCCCTTGAGTTCTCATTAGTCTGTGGTTGATTTAATCATTCACTGTTATATTGGCTTTCTTTCCTTATAGTATGCTTCCCTGGTGGCTCAGACAGTGAAAAGAATTCGCCTGCAATGCAGGAGATCCAGGTTCGATCCCTGGGTCAGGAAGATCCCCTGGAGAAGGTATTGGCTACCCACTCCAGTATTCTTGCCTGGACAATCCCATGGACAGAGGAGCCTGGCAGGCTACAGTCCATGGGGTTGCAAAGAGTTGGACACAACTAACACTTTTCACTGCTTCACTTTTTTTTCCTTAAAGTAGCTGAGATCACCTGGTCTCTTGGAGGACCTGTCCAGGGCCTGGTTGGTGACTTTTCTTTTGCCAAAGAAGTTTGCAAGCAGAGCCAGTTTACAAAGGTGGTGCGTTTTCTCATTAACCATCCAGGGCTAGGTTCCCTAGCAGCTTGGAAGCAGATCCTAGCCCTGGAAGGTGCCTCCTTTCATCGAGGATACGGTCCAGCTGGGCCAGGCTCTGTTTGAGATTCTTGCTTGGAGCGATGGGGCCCTTGGGGAGCTCTCTGCAGGAGCCCAGCTATGAGGAAGGGCTGACCATTCCGTGCGGAGGGGGTCACCTGAACCTGAGTCATGTCCTTGTCTCAGGCTCCGCTTTGACCTCCATAGATATCCCATTGAGTTTTAAAACAAAGGAGCTAGGAGAAGACCCAGGAAGAAATATGAAACTCTGGTAGCAGGAGCATTCGCGGGATGGAGAGGTGAACTCCTATGGCTGCAAGCAGGAAGCTGCAGTGAGCCACAGTTGAACAGAAGGGTTTGAGTCTGAACACAGCTTTTGCAGTCACAAATATGGGGGGTGGTGTGGAGGCGGAAGAGGATAGAGACAAGGAAAATGGGCCCAGAGCTATTTTGTGGGTGGATGTAACATAGACTGCATACCTGCTATTTGCCAGGTGCTCCAGGGACGGGGGAGCCTGGTGGGCTGCCATCTATGGGGTCGCACAGAGTCAGACATGACTGAAGCGACTTAGCAGCAACAGCAGCAGCAGCAATGGCTCTTTAAAGATTCAGTGGAGGTGGATTCCTCTGCCCCACTGACCCTGGCAGAGGGGTTGTGTTATAGGACCTTGGGCGTGGAGTTTCAGGGTCAAATCAAATGGGAAAGACCTATAGCAGTGATAGTAGGTAGCGCTGGCAGTGATGTTATAATCCTGCTCCTTCTTTAGTCTTTATAGCAGCCCTGTGAGGGAGGCAACTTTCTCCCCATTTCACAGATGGGGAGACTAAGTCCTGGAGGGAACGTGCTCAGCCCAGAGTCACCCCGTGGGTCTGAGGGGAGCCAGGAATATCCTCCAAGCTGCCTCATTTGCAACTGTGTTCCCCCTGCCCCAAAAGAAGAGCACCTTGATGAAACAAGGGTGGGTCAGAGGAAGTCAGCTCAAGTGTCCTGTGGGCTGTGATGGGAAATCTCAAGGGCAGTTTACCCAGAATCATGCTCAGGCTTAGCTGACCCCGAGCTAAGATCCATCTGACCTGGCTCCTGGGAGCAGTCGGTCAGTGGAACCATCTGGAGTCTTCTGATTTGAGCTTTGGAGGAGGAGATAGTGAGTGAGCTCTTGCAATGTGGGATAGCAGTGTCCTGGAGACGAGCCCTGGCCAGATGGCCGTCTTGCCACGGGAACCCTGGGGTGGATGTACGGGCGACTGAGCCAGCCAGTCTGTCCGGGGCGTGGGCGAGGAGGGAGGGCCTGCAGTTGTCCCGCCTCAGCCTATTTTCCCCAGACCCCATGTCGACACCTCCCCTAGGTGCAGAGAGCAATGGACAACTACCCAGTATCCCCGTCCAGCCTTGAGGCTGGAAACACGCCTCCTCTGACCCTGGAATAAAGCCAGGCAGCCTAGTGACCTAGCCAGGCTGAAATGACACGCCTGAGTAGCAAATGAGAGGAGAAATCTCGGAGTCCCACTCCTTTGGTGGACTTTTACTGGATGGCAAGAGGGCCCAACGCTTCCAGCGCGGATGATGTGCAGCACTAAGGAGGGTAACCCTTTCCACCAGCATCTGCCTGCCAGCGTGCGGACAGAGGTTCCTTCTGCCAAGATGAGGAATTCAGCCTCCCCTTTTTCTGCCATCCAGTAGCCTCCGTGTGGACATGCCACATTGGTTTATTGTGGCGTCAGCATCCTTGTCGAAGGGGGATGTTGGTGGGTACCTGGGTAAATAAGTATAAATAGTTTTCTTTCTGATATGTGACCGGATTATTTTCCAGTTGATTTCAAGCCTTGGCCCCAAGTGGCCCACAGATCAAAAAAAGATAAGGGTCAGTTACAAGGTTGAGCTCATTCTCGGTCGCCATGGCAACTGACCTCAGGCAACCCTCAGAGGACTACACCCAGCTCCCCAGGTGATATTTTTACTGTCCACGCCATCAATCCCAAGCCTTTCAAAACTCAGACTGCCTAATTGTCTGGGCTCTGTTTTGAAGAGGCTCTGGGTCCCCCGTGGGGCCCCAATTCAGGCTGCCAGAGCTCATTTATAAGCCTTTCTGAAACACGGGGGACTGTGGGATGGGTCCCTCCTGGCCAGAGAGGCCTGGGAAGGTGCTCCTGAGGGGAGGAGGAAGGGCACAGCCCATCCTCCAGGATTAATTAAGAAAATGGGGGCCCAAAATGGGGGCAGTGGTGGTGGGGCATGCCTTCATGCCTTCAAGCCCTGGCTGCATGTTCTGGAGTGATGGGAGGTGCTGGGCAGCCCCGAGCACCCTGGCACTGGGGAATCTGCAGCCATGGGGGTGCTGAGGTAGCCTGGGGTCTGTCAGCCACCCACCCACCCCAGAGTCTTCCCTCCAAATTCACCCTCATCGTTTTCATCCCAGTCATGATAACAGGAAAGTGTTTCCCATTGTTGAGGATTTCTCAGCCTTCTGAAAAGCGTGGACCAAAAGCAACTTTGGAAAACCTTCCTCCTTTTTAGAGATCCGCAATATACCATTCTGGTGAGAGCTGCAGCGTGATGCTTACGAACCTACAGCTTCATGACAACAGGGTTCCAAGGAGTCAACATCCTCAGAAACCCTGTCATAGAGCTCAGAGCTCCTTAAACTTGAATGCACACTCAGATCATTGGGGTGCTTTTAAAATGCAGGTTTTCATTCTGCACGTCTTAGGGTGGGGGCTGAGATTCTGCATTTCTGACCAGCTCCCAGGTGATGCCAGGACCGCACCTTGCCCAGCAGGGATGTAGATCCTCCTGGGCAGTCAGGACCTAGGGGGCTGGGGATCCCAAGTTCAGCCCATGACCCCGCTTACAGGGTCCCGGACCTGTTTCCTCCTTTGCCCCTTGTCAAGCCCAGCCCAGATGTCACCCTTCCCCTTTCCCGTCGGCTTACCTCAGTTCATTTCTTGTGGTATTTAATGACTCATCAATAGATAAACAGCCTGATCTGGCTGCCCTGATATCATTATCTGCCTGCCCTCTTCTCTTCTTGCCAAAAGGTCTTTGTTCTTTATAGAGAACAAAGGATGGAATTCCCCATCAGCCCGTGTTTCTATTACCTGTTTGGTGTCTATTTCCGGTTAGTTATTTATGGGGGTGGCATCAGTGGGGTCCTCTCCCAGGGTCCTCCTCTTGCCTTCTCATTGGCCTGGCTGAGTGCTGGGCTCTGTGCCCCTCCCCTTCCTTATCGCCATGTGCCCTGCATGGGACTGAGCCTGGGCCCCGGGACCTCAGGGGTCTTTACTGCAGCTGATTCTTGGGGTGGGCCTGGTGCTGTGGGATTGAAGCCTGGTGAAGTTCATTACCCCAGCTGGTGACAGAGGATTTCAGCTCAGCCAAGCAGCCCGTGCACACTCTGCAGCTCCTTCCGTTTGCAGGGATGCTGTGGCAGGGACAATGCCAAAGCCCGGGGCTGGCCCAGACTGTGTCACTGTGGGCCCTGCCTCCTCGCCTCACCTGGGAAAAGTCCCCAGTGCTCCTGTCACCTGGAGCTGGCACCGGCACCAACAAGGGGGCCCGCCCAGCTCGATCATGGAAACATGGAGGGTGGGTCTGTCTGCTGTCCTTCTTACCGGAAGTTTTGGGGTGATCGAGGAACATAGAGTAGCTTGCTGGGTCCCAGGTCTCAAGTCCCGCGGCCTTTTTGGTATTTTCTAAAACCAGAGAGGGCTGCTTGTGGTGACCAGCATGGGTCCCCACCCCCGCCTCACTC
Organism: Bos indicus x Bos taurus; assembly: GCF_003369695.1. Classification (NCBI taxonomy): domain Eukaryota; kingdom Metazoa; phylum Chordata; class Mammalia; order Artiodactyla; family Bovidae; genus Bos; species Bos indicus x Bos taurus. The sequence continues at coordinate 47,795,298 of NC_040093.1, forward strand.
TGCCACCTCCCTGGGAAGGCCCTGCCCTCTAAGCTTCCTTTCCTCTTCTGTCTGTTGAGGGACCCCCTTGGTGCCCATAATCCTGGACCAGGCCATCTTCGGAGGATCCAAAAAGCAAGTTCCTGAAGGCAAGAACAGCTTTTATAAGCCATAAGTCCTGAGAGTTTGGGGGGAACCATCGGTGTCTGGTAACTGGCATTTACCAGCCCTCCCACCCCATTTTCTAAGCACTGTAGTAAGTGCCTTATGGAAATCATTAATTCCCTATTTACTGAGCACCTACTAGGTACCGGTCCCCGTCCTAGGCACTGGTGACAGCAATGAGCAAAGTAACCTGCGTGGAGCTTATATTATTCTGTGTGTGTGTGTGTCTGTGTTTGTGTTTTGTGTGTGTGTGTGTGTGATAAATAGTCAGTGAATTAAAAAACACACACACACAATCAACTCTGTACTATGCCAGATGGTGGTAAGCACTCTCAAGGAAATTCAAGGTGATTAAGGTGTTAGAAAGGATGGGTTGCATGTGCTGTTTTGGGGTGGGGGTCTGGGTAGGCCTCTTGGAGGCGGCATCGTTTGAGCAGACCCCTGGATGCAGTGAGGGGAGGGGGATGAGGAGATGGTCTCCGGGGAGGGTCTCAGTGAGGGCAGAGGTCTTGTGGCAGAACAAGCCTGCTTGGCCACCTTCCCAAAACCCTGGGATGATTCTTCCCCTTTTCTAGCAAAAGTAGCTGAAGCTCAGAGAGGTTCGTGAACTTATCCGAGTACACACAGAGCAAGTGAGTGATGAAATGGGATTCAAACCCAAGTGTTCCTGGTTGTAACTTTTGTGTCCTTCATCACTGCTTCCTGAATGGAGACGTCTTTTTATGTGCCCTGTCCAAACAGGCAGCAGTCACTGGTTCTCTTCCTGGAGAGGTATATGCATGAACATTCCTGCTTTCATGGTGGCTTTTCCAACTGGGGTCCCTGCTTAGAGAAGGGCCAGGCAGGGCCCACGGCTCTGGCGGGAACAGGTCACACTCAGTGCGTTGTAATCCAAGAACAATGCCCTGTCCCCTCCCCACTGCAGCTGGCTGCCCCTCCCTCCCAGGCAGCAAATTATGGCCTCCGAGTGTGTGCCCAGGCCTGCCTTTGACTTCAGTGGGGCCCACCTGAGCTTCACCTTCAGGATTCTGATAATCAGCTCTCTCTCCTCCTGGCTTCCCCCAAGACCTGTATGGAAATAAGTATGTGTCTGCCAGGGATCAAATGCTTTTGGAGACAAAAGTCGGTACCGAGGACATTACAGGGAGCTATCATCTCGGCACGATGCTCTTCCACAAAGCCCTCCGCTCCTCTTTTGGGCTGACACACTTTCAGCCTGAAAGGTTCCAGCAGGCTGACTTGGTTTTAAGCAAAAGCACATCCTATTATTTTTTTGAGAAATGAAGTGTAAAATTAACACTTATTATTCCTGAGCAGAGGGAAAAAAAAATAGAAGGGAGAGAGGGACTCTGGGATTTTCGTGCTTGTCGGCTTGTTTGTTTGGCAGTTTGGGTTTTTCTTTCTTTTTTTTTAATCATAATAAATCAATAGATTTGCCTGCACCAGCCCTGACTTAGGGGGACTGGGAGACAAGAGCCAGTACGGTGAGCAGGTGAAATCTGTGTTTCACTTTACAAATGAGTAGGGCTGCATAATGCACCTGAATTGCGTGGGTCTCTCTTATGGATGTCGGTCATGTGTTCTTAAAAAAAAAAAAAAAAGAGGGAGCGATTGTGCATCTTCACTCACAAAATCCTCCAGCCCCACGCCGGGGGCAGAGGGGCCCGCGGGCTCCCAGACAGCGTTGTCATTCTGCTCCAAGGTATCGCCGAGCCTGTGTGATCTTGTATAATTCAGGGAAGTTAACTCTCTGAGCGTGCCTCTATCTGCGGACCCCGCAACTTGGGATGGAATGAGAGGTTGCCGGCACCGGTAGGGGTGAGAGGGATATGGCAGTGAATTCTTTCTGTTGCTGTGGACTGGATGGTATTAGGTCATAGGCATGCAAAGGGGTGTTTGCACAGTAACTAGGGCAGCCCCCAAGCCCCCCCACCTTCTCTTGGATGGTTTTACAGGCAGAGGTACACGTAATGGACACCCCCGGGAGCACCTCCAGCCCCTGCCGGTGGGGAGAGGGTCTTCTCCTTCGGAAGAAGATTTACAGATCAGAAGGTGGGAGAGATTCCTAGGTCTATGGGAAGCCTTCATTCAAGCTTTATTTCTCCCCCACTTTTTACTTTTTGCTTGTTTTATCTGCCTTCTCCTGTCTCCCAGGTTGGACACTTTAGCACGTTAGATGGGGAGCGAGGAAAGGGAACAACCCTCCTCAACTTGTCTACCGACTCTTTATCTCATTATCCCGGAATCTCACATGGGCGGTGGTTTGGGGCTGCGATTTGCTCAGATGGTGGCTGTTCAGGCCCTGGAACCGGCTTGCAGCTCCAGGACTGCCTGACTGTGCACATATTTATGAACGTGGGTGCAGGCTATAGCTGCGTCTGGGAATCGGGGGACCAGCTGATGAATTGCTCGGCGCTCAGAGAACGGAAAGTGACTGTCAGACATGATTTCTCTGATTTATAAGTTGCGGGAGCCTTTGTCCTCTCGCTATTTGTGTATCAGATGGGCAGGTCTCCATTCACAGCCAAGTGGATAAAGGCCCCCACTCGGCAGAGAACTGTAAATCCTCCTTTGCTGTCTCAGCCCAGGGAGCCCACTCTGGCCAGGGCATCTCTCGTCCCTGAGTATTTTCTGAGCCCCTCCTTCAGGCCTATGTGTAGCCTGATGCTTTGGGGACCAGAGGAGAAGACATTATCTGTGCGCATAGCCTCGTTGCCTGGAGAAGGAAATGGCAACCCACTCCAGTGTTCTTGCCTGGAGAATCCCAGGGACGGGGGAGTCCGGTGGGCTGCCATCTATGGGGTCGAACGGAGTTGGACACGACTGAAGTGACTTAGCAGCAGCAGCAGCAGCAGCAGCCTCGTTGCCAGGATCAGGAAGACTCTTAAGATGTGTCAGATGAACCTTGCCTGTGCCCAGGAAGGGCCACCTGTGTGAGCTGGCATAGTCCAGAGGCTGCCTGGAGGTGATGGGCAGGTGGGATATGCACGAATAGGGAGGGCTTTGTATCCTGTTCAGAGTACCACCCCTAGCTAGCTGTGTTACCTCAGCAAATGGTCTCATTCTCTGAACCCATTTTTTTCTTGCCTAGAAATTTTGCCAACAAGCAGGGTGATTTCTGAGATTCAGTTGGTTATAAACCTAAACTTCAGTTAACTGCAATTTAAAAAAAAAAAAAAACCTCTACACAGCCATCATTTTCACATAACCTCTGCCTCATTAATGTGCAGGCGATGTCCGCATCCTAACAGCGAGAGCGTGTATAAGGGTGCTATCTCTCATTCATTCATTCACTCATTCACTCATTCCCTACTCTGCGCCAGGCTCTGAGAAGCATTGTTTGTGCGGGGCGGGGGTGCACTGGGGGGTCTTCTGAGGCAGTCCCCCACACTGGAGGCCATCTCTAATTATGATGAGAAGTTCCCCGAGGGAAGTGGCGGACGTGCGTGGGGCCTGTGCGGCGAGCGTGCTGAGCCTGCCCTGTGTCCCAAAACTTGTCAATGAATTCCTTTTCCGCCGGTATAAATGGAAGATCAGCTTGAGTCTCTGTCGGGTGCATGTGGCCTAGTTGCCGCGGCTCCAGGGGCAGGACAAACACCCGGTAGATTGCAGCCAGTGGGCTATGTGGGGCAGGCCCACCTGCGCACGCACGTGTGTGTTTGCCTCTGCCTTGGGGTGCCTCGGGGGGGTGGTGGGGAACGGCT